>NC_090884.1:47850350-47865350 GCF_036669925.1 Montipora capricornis
CTCCATTAGAGATGGTTAGTATAAAAATCTGGGAGACGCCGCTGTCCTAAGGCGCGAAATGTTCTTTTCCGGTTGCCGTCCGCGTCTCAAAAACCCACGACGTGCTTAAGCTACCTTTAAATTCCCTACAGTTCGCGCACCCCGCTTCAGCTTAAGGCAGACGTTTTTCAACTGCTTCTTTGTTGAAACGCAGGAGCTATTACCAGACGTGTCAGTAAGAAGGTAACTTGAGGGAAGACAGCTTCTTTGAGCCTGCGTCCTACATCAACCGAATACGATGTTTTCTAGGTTAAACTTTTTCAAGAATCTTTAACCAATTGAAAATGGACGATTGATTCCAACAGAACACGATCCAAAGACCTATTGTTTTGATTTAAACGGGCTTTCTCATCAGGTGAAGAGTTGTCCTTGTTTACTCAGCTGAGTAAACCAATCATGGAGTGTATCTAATAGCAGAGAGGGTTACACTTCAACCCGTTCAATAGTGTAGTGTAATAATAAATTGGGTTGCTTGTGAAAATAAAGGTACGCTGGGAAATCAACATGGCGTGCGGTCTCCTCGTGTGGTAGCGGTTTAGTAGAATGCGAACTCATGATCCAGGCATTAACAAAACACAAATAGGATGCTTTAAACTAAAAACATTTTGATTTGATTGCAGTCCTTCCAGTACACGCATTGAGTAACTTTGATTTATTAATAATTGCATTCCACAATTTCTAGCGTACGAGAACTGCGCCGAGATTTACAAGTCTGGGTACGGAAAGGAAACTGGAGTTTACAAAATCGATCCGGATGGTCGTGGGGCGTTTGATGTGTTATGTGATCAGGAAACTGACGGAGGAGGTTGGACAGTGTTTCAGAAAAGGCAAGACGGCACTGTAGGTTTCTACAGAGGTTGGGATGCCTACAAAAGGGGGTTTGGATATCTGAAGGGCGAATTTTGGATTGGACTGGACAAAATTCATCGCCTAACGACCAACGGCAACAATAAGCTTCGAATTGATCTGAAGCTTCATAGCGAAGTTGCGTATGCAGCATATAGCTTTTTCGCTGTTCAAAACGAGGCGGACAACTACAAGTTAATGGTTGGAGATTACTCAGGTAATTCCATTTTTCCTTCGTTAAGTTCGATGTATCAGCCGACGATTCACAAACATGAAGATAAGGTTAAACATTTCGCATACTTAGAAGCTATTTGGATTTCCTTCGAGGGTTCTTTTTCGCGGGATGTTTAAAGGACTCTATTCAGGCACCGATTTGAGCACGCGCACTTGGTCTTAACGGAGTATGGGGCACGGGTTCCGAGTCTGAACGCGGCTTTGAACTTTATTCAAGAAATCGCCTCTATGAGGAATTTTAAAACACTGCTTCGAAGCGAGCATCTTGTCAACCGATCAGTAATGCAGGAAACAAGAAACTGTTAGAGAATGCTGCACAATGTCAATACTTGCAAACAGTAGGTGAATTTGCCGGTTCCACTTGAGTTTCTTCATATCTGTCCCGCCTTTTCAGTCGCCGTAAGTTCAATTCAACCAAACTAACGTGAACAAAATGACTAAACAGCGAATCAGCAAAATTTCATCATCATCATAATCATCACCATTGTTGTTATTATCATTAAAAATACAGATGAAAAGTATGCAAATATAATCATTCACCCTTTTTATGTAATGCCGGTACGACTGAATTAAAGCAATACAATGCACTAGTATGCCAGCTTTAGTTCTGTTCAATAAAGTAAATTTTTGTTAGCCCAGCTGACTAAAGTAACCTCAGGGCTTTGATCAAATGCCCCAGGGGTTTGTTGCTTCCGTAGGGAATGAGTCTGAAGCGAACGAACGAGGCAGCTCTTTAATTGGGAGAAGAAAACATTTTTGTTCGAAACTAAAGAAACTGTGGTCAAACGCGTAAGGAATTGTGGTTAAAGCGAATGGAGGAATTAAGATTTGCGGTATGATCTTGTGTACAAGCAAATTGCTCATTACATGGATTAGAACAGAAGCTTGCGGCTTGCTCTGTTTTTGAGTCTTCTGGTTCATTTTTGCTTCTTTGATGCTTTCTTTATCCGTTTATATAAACTTCATCGCAGCCAACTATTTAGGTAAACTAGTTTAATTAAAAGATGTCTGTTTTGAGCCGGCGATTAATTAATTAACAAGGATGCGGCATTTCATTGAGAAAATACGGTATATTTTCTTCTTATAGAGCGGGTACCTTGTGCAGGCCCACTCACTCATTTATTCGCTTGCTCACTTTCTTACTTACACCTTCATATATATTTATTATATGGAGGAGAGTGTTTACTGGGAACCAAACCACTCGTAGATTCCATACTCCACTACATCCGGGACCCGAGTGGCGTATTTTCCGTATGTCACCTTTGTGAGTGTCGTATCGTTCAATGACGTCACGATTCCCGCCTTTTTTTCCCGCCTTATTTTATAAAGCCCAGCCGTATTTGTAAAACTTGACTACTTTGAAATACAATAAAATCGGAAATATTCAATGTTTAGTCTCCATATGATAAAAAGAACATTACACGTTGGCTTGAAGATATGAATTTTATGTTCTCGTGGCAAGAACAATATCTCACTCGTTCGCTTCGCTCACTCGTGAGATATTGTTCTTGCCACTCGAACATAAAATTCATATCTTCTCGTCACCGTGTAATATCCTCTGTATATTTTTTTCTCAGGCACAGCAGGTGACTCTCTTGAGTATCATCGTGGTCAAGGATTTACCACCAGCGATCGGGATAATGACAATCACATAACTCCATCGGTCAATTGCGCTGCCGAGTACAGAGGTGGTTGGTGGTACAATGGTTGTCATATGTCCAATCTCAATGGGTTGTATCTTAACGGCACGAAACTCGAGTTGAGTTCGCAAGGAATGGCTTGGCACTCATGGAAAAACGGCTTTGTCTCCGTTACAAGGACTGAAATGAAATTACGACCAAACAATTGGTGAACCACCTTATTATAGGAAATTAACGCTCCATAGTAGTAAGTTATTGGAAATTAACTCGACTTAAATTAACGCGAATTTAATGTAAAACGACTTTCGAGTAAAGAAAATTAACGCGAAGGAGGAGAAAAGTGGACACCGAGAACCCGCCTAAGAACTGACACTGTCATCTGTGTAACTAACTAACTACCTCATGTGGTGGGCAGGATTTCCGAGTTTGCTTATTTGTTTGTTTCATTTTTTACGTAGTTAGGTAGTTAATGGATGTCCGCAAGTAGTTTACACTCTGTGTAAGCTAGGCTTTTGACACATTAATAAAGTCTTTATAATTATTTATTATTATTCATAGGGTTGCGTTTGCCCAGTGATGTAAGCAAACTGTTTCCTAAACTTGTGTTTGGACACACTCCATTGACTTTTCCTTGGGTGGTGTCACGTTCGTCTAAAAGACGAACCCAATGTACCAAGCCCGTGCTCCTAAAGGAAATGTATTGAGAAGAAATTCATGCAAAAGGGCTTACACGAGGGTGCTTGGCTAAGGGAAAGAAAGTCGTAACGGGAGGAGAAGTTGCCAAAGTTATGGTTGCAATATATAAGTTTCGGAAAAGAAGTAGTAATTTGTGAAAGATACGAAAAAATGAACACCAATTACTTCGCATCTTTTACTGATAAAAAAATGTTAACACGATGTTTTCCAATGTATTCTGTAAAATTAAAGGATTTAGTCGGATGTGGCTTCAGGACGGCGATCTATGCTCAAAAACTTCAGTGTTCCTTGTATTCTATCGCAGAACTCTTCATACGATTCATGGGTAATCTCTAGCTGAAGGTCACTCTTCTCCAGCTCTGTCGGATTCAAGTCCGGACTCACTAGTGGGAGCGGCATTTTTAAAAGCCGAGTTCTGACTGACAGCGAGCCATAGCTTCCCGGGCCAAAAGCTATTATAGCGTCCTGGTCTGTGTTCGTAGCCTCTGCCAAATGCTGACTAAAGAGATGCAGTTTGCATGTTTCGTTTTTCCGACTTTAGCTTAATTTTCTCTTCATCAGGTTTTTTCTTTTTGAACATCAAATTGTTCATCAGATTTTTTTCAAGGGAATGCTTACTGTCACAAAATAATGAGTTCTTGGGGATTGAAGCTTGTCGGCATTGCAATTTTTTTAAGAGCACCGCCCAACAAACCTATCCGGCTCCAGCTGCACTTCATCTTTTTCCAACTGAGTGCGTTTCCGCACCCAGCTTTTGGACATTCCATAGTCGACGGGAGTAAATTGTGTAATTTGCGCCACGCTATGCACCTCTCGTGATCGGCTATAAAGACAATTTCCAGATGTTCAAATCTCTCAGTTTGCTGACGGTATTACTTCGGTTGCCATATTGATTATTTCAAAGACACAGTTTGGTTCAAAAGAACAGAAACGTAAAACGATGTCAACTGCAGTGAACGTGTGCATGAGAGTGTGTCATAAAGGAGGCACCAATCAGAAGGAGACGTGGTACACTCTCCTGTGCAATGTATTTGTAAGTGTGCAGCACGGGGGGGGGGGGGGGGGAAGAAGAGAAAGCAGATCACAAATAAGCCTAAACAGGTGTCTTTAAGGTTAGCATTATCAATTAATAAAGGGAACGGGTTGTTTCAAGTAAATTAAAACAAGATCTCTGACCTGTAACCTCGGTTTGGTAGATGATGGTCCCGGTGTCACAGTGATATGGGCATCCCCCGCGGGGATGCCCATGTCAGTGTGACACCGGCATCAGCGGTGTATGTAAGGACCGATTTACACGATACGATGATTTTGTCGCATGCGACAAGCTCACGACAGGCCCACGAAAGGACTTACGATTGTCGCAGCGTTTTAAAACATGTTTTAAAATGCTACGACATTTTTTCTGACGTACACAACAATTGTAAATCATGTCGTGGGCCTGTCGTAAGCTGTCGTCGCATGCGACAAAGTCGCACCGTGTAAATCGGCCCTAATAGACCTCTTTAGCTTGTGCGTTTTTTTTCCCATTTCAGACCACGTGATGTTACTCTAGGGAAAAGTTTCTTTCAATTGTCGTCTTATGCACGTGCATATGTATGCATAACGTATGAAAAAACAAAAGAAAAATTCCCTTGGGGACATCACGTGGTCTGAAATGGGAAAACAAAACGTACAAGCTAAAGAGGTCTATTACTTATCATTGTTATGTAAATTGTCAACCAGAATTTACCTAAATAAATATCATTCTCAAGGTAACATAATCGAATTTGGGGGGGGGGGGGGGGAAGTGAAGAGGAATAATCGGGTGTTCATCATTACATTATTCCTGGTCGAAAATTTTCGTTATTCCATTATTCCAGTAGAAAATAAGTCATTATTCCGTTGCAAAAATCTTCTTACTCCGGTCGACAAATCGATTATGCCATAAAATGTCGTTACTTTCGTTAGTCTCATTACATTATTCCTCTTTATTCCCCCCTCCCCTCCCCTCCCCACCCGAATAAATGACAGAAAAGGACCAAGTGGGATCTGGAATATAAGAAGGGAAAAAGGAATAGAAGAGGAGGCTGGGACGAAAAGGAGCAATCACGGTGTGAGCTATGGCGGTAAAGAAAAGGAAGAAAGATCGAGGGAGATAGCTACAATGGGAGAGAGCGGGAGAGAGAACGAAGTCCATTTTTCTTCATCCCTTAAGTACAAATTAGCCATATAAATAGTGTGGGTAACAACCATCTTAATTTACTACTACCTGCTATACAATCTATAATAATATCATCTCTGTCTAGCGGTACACTCCCGACTCAGCTGAAGATCTCGCAGGTCAAACCAAAGCTTAAAAAGAATGATCTGGACAAAAATTTATACTCAAACTATCGACCTATAGCTAATATAGCCTTCGTAAGCAAAGTGATTGAAAAAATCGTTGCAAGCCAAGTACATGCTTACCTACGAGATGCTAAGCTGTTCCCTACACTACAATCAGCTTACCGTCAGTACCACTCCACTGAAACGGCTATGATTAAAGTCACTAATGATATCTTAAGAGCTATTGATGACTACTCTGATGTGATACTTGTTTTACTCGATCTCTCGGCGGCGTTTGACACTCTTGATCATCAAATTCTGCTGTCTCGTCTGAAGTCCTATTTTGGTTTTACTGGAAGTGTACTACAATGGTTTCGATCGTATCTTACTAATCGCTCTCAAAAAGTTCGGTGAAGTTGCATCTTCCTTGAAGCAACTGGAATTTGGTGTGCCGCAGTATATGTCATCTCTAGACATGGCTTGGATTGTATGATTTATGCCGACGATACACAACTATACATAGCCGTCAACCCAAAAAAGCCGTCATCAGAACTGGATAGACTTAGCAGCTGTGTAGAAGATGTCATCAAATGGAATACAGACAACTTTCCTCTAGTAACCCAACAAAGACTGAAGTAATGCATCTTACTTCACGCTTCATCAAAAATCATAGTCCTCCTCTCCAGTTTCTGATATCTGGTGATACTACCATAAACCATAAAACCATCTGAACAAGTACGAGACCTCGGAGTGATTCTAGATAAACATATGAACATGACACTCCATATCAATGACACTTGTAAGAAAATTTTGCTGTCTATAAAATCCATTGGTCGTATAAGAAAGTATGTCTCTCAAGAAAGTTTAAAGAAACTGGTCCATGCACTAGTGTTATCTCGCTTAGACTACGCTAACAGTCTGCTATTTGGAACTGCCCGTTCTGACCTGGACAAATTAGAGAGAACAATGAACTCTGCTGCACGACTGATTACAGGAATTAAGGAATATGAACATATATCTGATGCACTACGTAATCTACACTAGTTACCCATCGAGTGTAGAATTAAATTTAAGATTTTGTTAATGGTATGCGAGTCCTTGAATGGTCTGGCACCGGATTACTTATCTGCACATATAGATGTTCGTCGACCTACCCGCTCTCTTCGATCGTTTGACAAGTTACTGCTTAATGTTCCAAAGATAAATACAGTTACTTATGGCCAACGTGCTTTCTCCTACGTAGCAGCAACACTCTGGAACTCTATACCGGACAATATTAGAAACTCTGCAACAGTTGAAATATTTAAAACCAGACTCAAAACATTTCTCTTTAAAGAAGCATATAATTCATTTAATTGAACTTTTCCTTTAATTATGATTTACTTCCTTATAATATGTATATATGTATATAATATTTTTGTAAACGCATCGAGATTTTTAGATGCGTAATAAGCAAGTACATTATTATTATTATTATTATTATTATTATTATTCATGAATTTGTTTTATTCTTTCTTTCTGATTATTTATTGTCTCATGCTGTTTTATGGATGAACTTTCTGATGACAAATTTAAGACGCTATGACTTTTTATAATTTGTATTTTTATCTTGTTATTACGAATCTTCAGCTAACATTATTATTATTATTATTATTATTATTTTTATCATAATATTCGATACGCTTGGGTATGCGTATTGTTCTACAGAACATTAGCGTGAACGCATTATTAATTTATTCTGCATGTACGCACGCAAAGAAATTTCTCAAGTGGATGATCTTGGCACCGCCATGAGGCGAAGTTTTTGAAGATCTTTGAAGTGAAGGCCGCATAGCAATGTACAACACCATCGCTATGATTAGGACTTTCTTTGACCGCTGCTGGAGTGTTTGCGGCATAGACCGCATTCATAAATGGCGGTGAAGAAATTATTCTTTTGTCTTTGTGTTAATCATCCTCACTAGCCTCGCTTTGGAACAAATTTTTTTTGAATTTTGTTGGCGCTAACGAGGCCAGTGAGGATGATTAGCATGAAGACAAAAGAATGATTACTTAAACGCCATTTATGAATACGGTCTATTGCTGATGCTTTTCGGCTCCTTCTCTTGTCGTGCTGCCGAGTCGTGCCCCTGGAACTTGCCACGCATTCAACATTACATGATACGCTGTTCAACATTTGTGGAATCGTGTGTCACTTGCTAAGAACACTGAAGCGGTTATTAGGTGGGTAGCCTACGTGCAGCCTTGTCCTAATCTCGTACCCAGATCTCCCACGGTATACGGAAGGGAGATCTGGTAAAGTTCGATTTCGAGCATGCTCAGTGCCAGCGAGGCCCGAAATACGTAACGAAATACGGGCTTTTCTATCACTGCGCATGTTCGTACTCTCTGTTGTGATTTTGGGTCATTTTGTGGAATAAACATGGATTTCGAGAGTATTCTGGAAGAGATTCTTTTGGGTAGAGGACAAGGAAACCTTAAACTTAAGGCGAAACAGAAAGAAGCGCCACAGGGGATTGTTTTTGAACGGTCGAGATTGTTAGATTGTCGGAGCAACTGCAGAATCACTAAAACCAGTGCTTAGGCTTAATCAATAAACGAGTGCTATTTTCTTCACACAATCTCGTGAAAAGTGTAGTTAACCAAACCGTAAATTGAAAGCGAAAATGTTAAAGAGTGCTTAGACCTAATCACTGCTATTTTCTTGACACGATCTCGTGAAAATGTAGTTAATGTAACCGTAAAATTCACAATTGATCACTACTTAATTTGCGAGTCACGCTTTAAGAACGAGAAATACTGTTTTGAATAAATTACATACTTCAACTTGAATTTATTAGTTTCTGCGCACCGCGTAGCAAGCTACGCAGAACTTTATTCGAGTGGCAGGGTACGTAGGGCTTTCGTCGGTACCATTTACAGAAACGTCACAAATTTTTAAAATGATTTCCTCAGTTGTTTCCTCAACTGTAAAGCTTTTCCAGCGTCGGAAAAAACAAAACTTTCCTCCGCACAACTGACATTTATTCAAAACAGCACATGAGCTTGCTAAAACCAAACCTTCACTAAGTGCCCTGCGAAATAAGCCAATCGGAGCGTAGATTGCATTGCCGCAACTTTTTTTTTAGTAGCCAATGAAAAATGGTGTACTGTCGAACTTTTCCAGATTTCACATTTCCAGTGACAGAGTGAGATCTGGGTACGAGATTAGCCTTCCGAGGAAAAACGGGAGATTGGAGACCGAAAATGGCAGTTTCTGGAGCTCGCAATAATTTTGAAGGGGAACACAGATTGGAACGACGTGACAACATTCTGGATGAAACGCAAACCAGCCAAGATACTATCGATCAAGCTCGAATGTTGTCTGTAGATGACATTCCTGAGGATACCACTTACGGAAGAACTGATGAACTCTGCCGACGTTTGGGCGCCGAAAACGCTAAAAGTGTAACAATCCCACGAATCATTCTGGCAGTCTTCGCTGGAGTTGTAATTGTTTTTTTCTTTGTGTCTGTTGCTTTGCTGACTTTAATATTGCTTAAGATAAGACCTCAAAACGTTTCCCCTTCAAGATCGTTAACAAGAGGTATGCTGACATGTTTAATTTTAATTTGGTTTTATGTTTAGTATTGAAAGGAACGATCGAGAAAAATATTAGAGGTTGCCAACCGACAAACGTTGAGTTGAACGGTTTCTCTCAACGGCCAGATGATGTTATTTTGTTCTCTCATTTATTTAGCACATTTTATATTCTCCTTAATTAATGATCTCATTGGGCCATTCCATTTTTTATCCGCACCCCCCCTATTGAGGGCCTATTTTTTCTGGGGGGGAGGGGGGGTCTTTAAAGGCCGTTTCTGAGGGGGTAACTGTGTCGGCACCTTTGATCTTTGAATAAATTCTGAAGGGGGAGTGTGTCGGCACTTTGATCTTCTTTTCTTAGGGGGTCAAAAGTTTACTTTTCCGAGGGGGTGAAATGTAAAGTACCTCAATAGGGGGGGTGCGGATAAAAAATGGAATGGCCCATTGTGCAAACTCATGCCGCAATTTGCAGTTTCCCATTGACTAATGATCTGTGGAGGCACAATCTGCCAGCCAGCGAGGCACGTTGACTCGCGTTTCAGTATAAGCACCCATTTTAAATAGCGCTGATAAACAATATTTAAGTCTAAGCACCCATTTTAAAACGATTAGCTTTCAACAGGAGCCCCATTACCGTAATGGGCTCCTGCTTTCAATAACTGCATGGCTCGCATGTTTTTGTTCATGTTTCGCTGGCTTCCATATGAATTAATTTTTTGACACTCCAATGATCGAGTGTGCACAATGTGCGAGCCATGGCTACGAGTCATGCATTCCAACATGGCGAGCCGTCATTCTCGTCACCAGAGCCTCGAATCGACACAAGGCTCTGGGAAACTCTGTGTGGGAGACATGCGCTGTAGGGTTCTTATAGCCAAAAATTGGCTATTTCAACCTTATGGCCCCTGCTCACTCCTCGTGCTAACATGAATGCACCAATTAGAGACGCTTTTGATTGTTCTTCACGAAAATCAATTTGAGGACACTTCGTTTCAGGGTTTCAGAGCTCTTCTCTCCCTCGGTCAAGAGAAGAGCTCTGGGGTCGAGAATGGGCGAGCCATGCGAGTTACACAGTTATTGAAAGGTAATTGTTTTAAAATGGGCGCTTAGACTTAAATACTGTTCCTTAGCGCTATTTGAAATGGGTGCTTAGACTTAAAGGCGATGACTGGCATGGCAGTTTCTCAAGACCCCAATGATTTATTTTTAACAAGTTAACAACTGGTACATCGCGATCGATTACAAAAGACATGTCCAATTTAACGATGGGACCGTTCGCAATGTACCAATCTGTACATAGCAGAACTGTTTGTTCTTCATATGTATCACTTACTACTCGATGAACATAGTTATAGAAGCGTCCGATCTCCGTATCTTTTCTGGCATTTATTTGTAAAAACCATTTTGATGAAGGGCTGTTTATAACCGCAATAGACCACTGGAACTACAATCTTGGACAAAATTGTTGAGAAAACTCTGCTTTTGGACTAAATTCCGATCACAAGTATGAAAAAGAAGCTCTCTTTTTGCCCCCAACCCCCCTGATCAATGTTGCTAGACGAAACAAAGCATGTCGAACCGGGGCTTATCAACATTGGTTGTAGGGGGGAGAGGGATGGCAAATAGTGTGCGATATTGAGGACGTAGTGCTCAAAATAACCCCTGTTTTTAATATTCTCAACCCTTTTTGTCCAAGATTGTAGCTTGCAATGAAGGCCAATGAGGTGGAATATATTAAAAAGTATTTGCATTTGAAAAGGTTCCCCCGCATATGCATTAGCCTCCATTGCAAGCTAGTTCCAGTCCAATACTAAGAATATGAATATGGTCTATTAGTAACTTCTGTAGGGTGCACTGGGGCTGGTTCAGTGATGAGAGCACTCGCCTCCCACCAATGTGGCTTGGGTTCGATTTCCAGACCCGGCGTCACATGTGGGTTGAGTTTGTTGGTTCTCTATTCTGCACTGAGAGATTTTTCTTCAGGTACTCCGGTTTTCCCCTCTCCTAACAAAAAGCCAACATTTGATTTGATTTTTGTTAATTTGTTGATTTCAGTTTACAGTGTATAAAAACGTACCCAATAAGTGCTCCAGCGCTAGAACGACGAGACACTCAAATAAAGTTTCCTTTCCTTTCCTTTCCTTTCTGCATGAGCCGGCAAGTCCCAATGCTGACGGTATTTCTGCGTGACGATCTTTTTGGTGTGGACTGCGCAACGATTACATTTTACATTGAAGTGTTTTATTTTTTAGATCAACTGGTCTCAGAAATGCTGAAAGATCTCAATACGAATGAAAGCAGACTTCTTCTGGAAGTAACTATTCTGGAAGAGTTAGCTGAAATAAAAGAGGCCGTCACAGTACTGAGGAAAAATGTAACTGCAGGTGCAAAGGATATGTTGTCAGAAGTGAAAACCCCTCTCAAGGAACTGAATGAGGACGTAAACTCATTCCGAGGAAATATTACTTCCATTCTTAGTGGGAATATTCTATTCTCAAACGTCACAGATTCATTGACTGAATTAACGAATGCCCTTAAAACTCTGAGAGAAAGAGTAACTGCGGTGCTTATCAAAAATAGAAAATCGCTGGCTGACATTAAGGAAGATATAAAAGAAATCAAGAAAACACTGAGCAGCAGGGCAAATGAAACTTCATGTTGTTTTGGTGTCACCATTTTGTACTTGTCTCTATTTCTTTTGGTATACCAGATCACCGTGGCGATGGTTACATAATTAATTGTGCCGGACAGGGCTTAAAAACGGCTGGACATGCGCACTAAGACTCAGGCTTCCTCCCGCCATTCGATTTTCAAAATGGCGGACGACGAATGCAAATTTGACACGTCATTGTAACGGCCATTTCCAACGTCTTGCTCGCCCAAGGCCTTCAACTCCAAAGTGAATGAAAGGCACGATTGTTCAGTGCTGCCGTTTTGATCATGATGGCAGACATCGAAACGGTGATTTCATAACTATCAAGCAATCGACACAGCTCTCTTGAAGAGAATCTTTCACCGTTTCAGAATTTGCTCAAGGTACAGTTTTGCCGTGAACTAAGGGCGTTTCGATTTCTCTAAGCACAGGAAATTAGGGTATTGAATAACCAGTTATGATTCTTGTGACCATTGTATGTGCTTTCGGAATCATAATGTTGCTTTGCTCAGGCTTTGTCATGTCATCATATGATTCTGTCAGGCACTCGAATCATAACCCTGATGTTTTAAGGCTTGAAGGAACCGTCTGTGGAATCATCACCCAGAATTTATGATTTGGAGGAATCATTGTTATGATGCCCTGAAGCTACTTAGCATCATCTGAAGAATCATAACCCATCACGCTTTGTGCAAAAATCATACTACATGTTTTCTGATGTACAGGAAATCATTTGTGGAATCATAACTTTGATTATGGCAGTGAAGGAAATTGTACTTTCAGTGTCATTCAGCAAAATAGTGGTTCAGATCGACCACTAATTAAAGCAGCTGTGATTGTTGTTGTTTTTTTTTTTGCAAAAAAACCCAGTCAACTTGTATTCAAAGTTTTCTTATTTTTTCCATTTTCATGTTTGTTGCAACAGTTCTATTATTTGCAGAGCCATACCTGCTCATGTAAAAGTAATCCTTGCATACAAAGTGTTAAGAAAAATATTAGCAAACCAAAATGACCTTAAATCTGGACGCATCAAAAGATCATTAAAACGCAACAACTTGAACACAGTTTCATGCTAACAAATAGTAGTCCTTTATTTATATTACTCATGTGACTCATCAATATCCATGTAAACATGTATGTTACAGACTTCTATTCAAACATAACATTTTTTTGTTGGCCTGTCAAGATTAAAAGATCTAATGAGCCACAGAAAATACCAAGTGTACATAAACATTTGGTGCTGATGTTTAATAAGTCAATTAGTCAACATTTACATCAGATCTGTAAAATTCACTATCACGTTGCATTTGTAGATGTGATAAAGATCAGACACACGCATTTGTCATCTGTCACTTAAGGACAGTGCCTACTAATTCAAAGGTGTTTTTGCCCCGGTTTTTGATTATGCAGGAAACCTAGATCTTGACAAGTGTCATTGAAATCCAAAAGAAAATTGAGGGTAGCCATGCATTTTCTAATATAATTGTTGAATAATATGAAATACAAAGTAATGTATGGCGTTCTTTCTCAAATTTCTCAAATTGAAGCTTAATTATCTCTCAAAAATGCATGGTTACCCCCAATTTTCTTTTTGGATACCAAGAGTACTTACTACGGATAGTTTTAAACTGCACAAAAATATCACTGTATTAGTATCACCCAACTAGTGGACTAATGCAAATGCTGCATTTTGATTGGCTACGCTACTAGAGGACTATTAGTAATAGTCCTCGAGTAGTGAAAAGCGTGACATTTTCTTTCGTTTTATTCCCAAATAAATATTTCTTCAACTTGCATTTGCTAACTTTATTAAAGCCTTTTCTGTCCGACTATTTGTGTGATTCTAAAACAGTAATTATTAGACCCTTCGCCCTCAAGGGCCACGGGTCAATAACCCATTTGACTTCGCCTCACGGGCTATTGACCAGTAGTCCTTGCGGGATAGGGGTCTAATTGTTAATTAGTGAGCATCACCGATAGAAAATCTGAGTATCTCGAGATGAACAGAATGTATGCGCAATAACAATAGTTAAGGCACCGTCCTTAAAATAATTTAAAATCAGCACAATATTGATATCAAACTCCCAAATCTACATACTCAGTCTGGTAATTTACAGTTAACATTGTTAATATCATATTCCATCTAATAGTTCAGCAAGGAACAAACAACTGTATCACTGTATTGGTAAGCATCATTGATAGGAAACCTGAGTATCTCAAGATGCGCAGAATGTATGCACAATAACAATAGTAGGCACTGTCCTTAATTACATTTTGATCCCGCAGTGGGCATGCAAGAGGGATGGGTCTATTCCTAATTATGTCAGAGACTGCTTTCCAATGCAAGAATTTGTCTTTAATAAAAACAGTACACAAAGCAGTTTGTGATGGTAAATTAGAAAGATAGTAATTTGCCGAAAGCATGTATATAACAATAAGGGATCAAGTGACAAAATATTAATTTTGCAAAGTTAACAAAGGAAACATGTGACGATGAAATTGATCTAAACAATTAAATTATTTTGCAAGGATGGAATCGTCATTTTTGTTTTGTTTTGGTTACGAAGTCATCCACCTGCATGTCATGTTGCTGTCTTTGTTAACTTCACAGATGACTTTAGAGAAGGCGAAACATGACCTCTTGTCATTAGTTTTTGTCATAAAATTTAAGAAGTGATCACATAATTTCTTATACAATGTGGATGAGATGTCAACACTTATAATATTTTTCTAAGGCTACAAATACCGGTAATTGAACCTGCATGCCTTCTTTATGGGATTGAGGGGGCAGAAAAATTCCAAATTGCAATCAAAAATCATGTGATTACTTTCCAGTTATCTAGTCATTAAAGTCACCGTCAAACAAAAAGTTGTCAAGGAATGAAATATGATCTGGTGACTCAAAATCGATTGTTGTTGAAGAACGGATGGCCCCTGCAGTAGCCATTAAATCTCGATGTTCTCGTGAATGGCCTAAACTGGTACAGGTAGCCACTCCTCTAGACG
>NC_090884.1:47870350-47880350 GCF_036669925.1 Montipora capricornis
TTGATTTACAAAATATGCAATTGAAATGTCTGAACACCCCAACAGACATATCAAAACTGTGAAGCAAGCATTACACAAAAATTTTTTTTTGGATTCACATCATTTCAGGTTCTTTTGATATATCAGAGGGTGAAACTGATCAGTCTGGAGAGACTACAGAATCCAGAAATGAAAAGGAAAGTCAACCAGAGGAAGCCAACCCATTGATGACATTACCTGTAATAAATGACAAAAGCAACTGGAAAAACGAGTGTCATGGACAGGAGGAGAGAAAGGATGAAGAGGAGAAATCATCTAACTTAATTCGCTGGATTTCCCTCTTACTTTTGCGCATAAAGCTTCAATATAACTTATCCAACACTTTGTTTACTGTATTGTTAAACCTTATCTACTTTATTTTTTTTGTGCTTCGTCATCCACTTCATTTGATTTTTCCAAAGACAATTAGTGAACTTGAATTAATTTCAGATTTAAAGGTACTTAACAAGACAAAAATCTTTGCTGTCTGTCCCAATCCAAAGTGTGCATGTTTATATAGTATTGATGAAATCAGTTGTAAGGTGAATGGGAAGCAAAGGGCAGAAATCTGTAAAAAGAAACTTTGGGGTAAAAGGTGCAACACAGAACTATCTTTTGAAAAAAAATTATCATTTGGTAGAACCAAGATGGTTCCTTTCAAGACATATCCATTTTTACCTCCTTCAGAGTGGATTAAAATGTTTTTTAAGCAAGAACAATTCTTGCACCTAATTAGAGACCGCCCTGAACCTTCAAAAACCGAGTACAGGGATATCTGGGATGGAAAGATTTTGCAACAGTTCCTGATGGATCCTGATGACATGACAAAGCCGCTGCTAAAGGATAAAATGAATTTGGCATTGCTGCTCTATCTAGATTTCTTTAACCCATTCCAAAGGGCTGTCTACTCCTGTGGAGCCATCTATATGAGTGTACTGAACATCCCAAAGAGTCAGCGCTTCAAAGCAAGGTGGTCAATGCTTATCGGCTTGATACCAGGTCCATCAGAGCCAGAAGGTCATGTCAATACCTATTTATCACCCATCATTGATGACCTAATTACATTATACTCTGGAATTCAGATCAATTCATTGGGTCCGGGGAAAATATTCAGCCGCTCTATTCTTCTTCCCATCTTGGCTGACCTCCCAGCCTCAAGAAAGGTGTCACAGTACAAAAGTCACAAAGCAGATCTGCCCTGTGATAAATGTTGCTTCCAGGCAGTTCGTGAAAAAGGGACGATTGGAGCAAGTGGCAAGATGAGTTTTTACTCAGACTCAAGCAAAAGTTTTCCATACCGGACTGACAAAGAGGTTAGGAAGGCAATGAACACTTACAGAAAGGCTGCAAACAAAGCAACTGCTCAAACCCTTTCCCAAAAATCAGGTGTGAAGTATAGTGAACTCATTCGTCTGCCATATTTTGATATGGTTCAAAATTTCCTAATTGATCCCATGCACAACATTTTGATGGGCCTTGTATCAGACATTGGTGAAGTTCTGATATCCAATAGCAATGATATGTTGACAGACAAAGAAATTGAAATACTGGCAAGCAGATTGAGTGCTCTGAGGGTTCCCTATGATGTTGGGAGACTACCAAAGACAATGCTAGAAAAGATGTCTGCACGTGGTTTGAAAGCCCAGCAATGGAAAAATTTCATTGTGACTTATGCCCGGGTATGCCTATGGAACATTGTGCCATACTCGTTCTATGACACCACCAAATGTCTTGCTGAAGCAGTTGAACTTATGTTGAAGGACCCCATCATGAGGCATGAGGTAGATGATATTTCCTGTCTTCTCCAAAAACACCATAAACTGTATGCTAGGGTGCTTGGAAAGTATGCCGTAAGTGTGAATTACCACATGGCACTACACATTCCTGAGCTTATTCAGAATTGGGGCCCCCCAACAAGCTGGTGGTGCTTTCCGTACGAACGACACATTGGCCTTTTAGGTGACATGAACAACAGTGGAAAAACTGTGGAAGAAGAAATTTTTCGTAACTTTGTTGTGCAGCACTTAATTAGTACTTCAAAGATCCCAACATTAGACAGCTTCCAAGAAAAATCCATCCCTTCGCAACTGAAGCCATTCCTTAATCAGTGCCTAGATGATCATAGTGCAGAAAGGCAGGAGGAATGGTCAGTTTACCTCAGAATACAAGCAGAACGCTTTTTTAATGGGCTTGATTGCATTTATAAACTAGCTCCATCCAGAACACAAGGAACATTGGACACTCAGTTGAGAGTGGAAAGAGAAGATTTCCCAGAAGAAATAGCCAAACAGTGGAGAGTTCAGATGTTGCCACCACGAAGAATGAAACAAAGACCAAAACTTGAATTTTTTATTGAACTTAAAAACTACTTGTCAGACATTTATGAGGATTCACTGTTGTCCGTTGAGCCACGCATTGATACATTTGCTAGATGTGATGTAAATGGTTCCACTTTCTCTTCAGCATACAACAGAACAGACAGAGGTCAAACAGCCCTTGTTTATTGTGTGGACAAGTTAGATGGGAGTGATAGTGAGGATGTTTCTCCCTATTTTATTCAGGTTAATTTCTTTTTCACTGCACGTGTCCACTTGAAAGGGTCAAATGGAGCCACTAGCATGAAGGTACACCATCTGGCAAACGTTAACTGGTTTCACTTTGCCAACAAGAACCATGCTTCTGACAAATTAGCTGGATTGCCAGCCTTGAAAAGCACTTTTTATCGTGGAGATCATATTGTCAATGTGAGAAGGTTGATACGTAGGGTGACTACACTTGAAGTTAAGAAGAACTATCAGTTAGTGGCTAATCTGAGTCGATGACTACATTACGTACCTTGAGTATCGCAATCAGTGAAACCCACAGAGTAACCCACTAAAACTGTAGGATGATGCTTCAGAAGACTGGCCAATAACTACTTAAACTTCCTCAATTACCCAGATATCCATTCTGTATAGCACTTAAGAAGATGAAGGTTCAGGCCCAAGTGGTCTTGTCCAAAATGCATGACACAGGTCATTTTAAGGAAAGTTACCAAATAGTAATATTACTTGAGAACTTTGGGTAATCAAAATGGTGACAAATGAAATTAGGGCATAATTTTACACATGTTTTGTCCAAAATCAAATAATTTCCATTGATTAGCTACATTGTTTTAAACTTACTCCTTAATTCTCAAACCTGGATACCATGTTGGTAATGTAGGAAAAGTTGCAATGGCAACATTGTAATTTCACATGTCAAATTAAAAATGAACCCTTAAATTTCGTTCCAAAATTAAGGAGTAATTTGTCACCCATGTTATTAGCCAAATAATTACTTGAGAAACGTTGGGAAGATAAATTTCAATATATAAGATAGATGTACATTGTATTTCTGGTTTGATAAGTGCAATTGTTAGTTTTACTAATTACAATAACTGTCAAAATTCTTATGCACTGATTGGTTTGTGGCCATGAACTACATGTATGATGTTAACAGTAACACGATTGAGCACATGCTGTCTCAACAAATGTGAAACCAAACAGTAGGGTGATTTTGTTACATTGTACTTTTTTCCCCAAGTTATTGTCAGTTGTCTGTGGTCTGTACTCTTATAGAACATAGAAAATGTTGGCTCGTAGTTCCACTTGAAACTTGAATATTTCAAGACATTAAATGCTGTATAATGGTACAGATTAAAGAAAACTGATGTCAATTTTATAATTACATGTAAGCTTTTATCATTAAAATGATAATTAAATTCAATTTTTTCCAAATTATGTTTAGCAATTACCAGTAGATTTATTAAAGGTTTCAACAAATCATCTAATTAGATACTGCAATATAATCTGGAAGCACAGCAACTGATAAAAAGGGATTAAATAGGCCTGGCTGGTCACTATTCACTTAATATGGCTCTTGAAGGAAATAGGGTTGGTTTCCATCGAGTTCTAATATTTCACGAAAATGTTTAATCATACGACCTGAAATAAATCAAGAGTTGGGACATAAAAAATAATTGCTTTGCATTATAACTACAAATTGAACACACCAAGGCACACTTTTCATACACAAGAGACAATAATATAATGTGCAACCTTGACAATACTGTAAATTTCAGTGAAGTTTCCAACGATTTACCATTGTTTAAGCTCGCTTCTCACAACGTGTGCAATGTCTTCAAACAAATGATCAATACATCCAAATAAAAATTGCTTCAACATGCAAATACAAGATCAATAACAGGTGACAGCTGACTTACCAAAAGAATGCTCTCAGACACCTCACACACTGCCAGTCGTTTTCTTGCCCAATATCATGGAAATCACACTTTTTTTTCTCCTCCGTGTATCGCACGTTGTCACAAGTGCTTATTTTAAACATGGTTCAGATTTTAATAAGTTAGTAACGATATTGAATCCACGAACAATTTCAAGAAAGCAACGAATCCTAAGTTATGATTCCACCAATGATTTTTCGGGCTGCTGGAATCATACCACGTGATTCAGATGAATCGTATTTGATTCCAGTGTCGATTTTCCAAGTGTGGATAAATCATCATGTGATTGGTGTTATGATTATCCAGCCTTGAAAAATCATAAGCAACAATTCCAATGCCCTGTTAAATCACCTTGTGAATTTAACAACATAATTCCACAAGTAAATTTCCTGTGAAGGTTTTGAAAAGCATTTTTGGATAGGTTATTTGTTACTGTGACACATATCAAAAATGACTTTTGATTCGTTTTGATGAAAGTTTTAAATTCCTTGTTGTTCATGGACTTCAATGACATTTCAAACGGAACAAACGGAGGAGCCATTCGTGAGTTGAAAACACTTTCGTCTCTGTTGTTGTTGTTGTCTTCGTCTCTTGTTCAGTCACTGATAAGACTTTAAAGTATGCCTGGAGTTCAAAGAGTCGTTTCTCATTCAATTCGTGGGCAGATGAGAGTCTGCGGCTAAATTGAAGGTTATGTTTCGTCTAGTTAGCAATGGTACATAAAACCTGAAGTTAATAAACTGCTTTAGTGTGTTTGAAATCTTGTGTCGTGTCTTTCTATTTTAGACCACCTTTACACGATTCTTGCTCAACGACTGCCCTTTCGGCCAAGGATTTTTCTCGCAAAAATCCGCGGCTGACCGGCGTCGCCTCCTCGGCTGTTTAGTTTATGTTTTGTTGTTGCAAGTTTGTTAGGGGTTTTAAACTTTTTTTCTCTTCATGATGTATTATGTTAACGTAACCTCAGAAACTGCTCGTTTTCCACCTGTTGGGGGAACCTATTATTTTCTATTCCCTGGATAGCGCTCATACCCGTCCATCAGCCAAACTTCGGACTGTGGAGATCTGAGGAAAAGAATTGAGGTGCCGGAAAAGGAAAGGGAAAGTGACAAAGAATGAGAGAGTAGGCTGCTAACAAAAATTTCGATCTATCCATCTAAATAGATACACAAATATATTTGCACATTGTCATTGATCTAATAACAAAAACAAATTGAAGCACAAGAAATTTCCAAAAAATCTTGCTGCACAAATTGCCACCCAATTACAAATGAGGCTCTCCTTTTATTTCACATGCAACAGTCATTTCTCAGCAAAAGGCTCAACTTCGGGAGAAAAATGAGGAACTCAAGGATGAAACTAAAATCATTCAGAGAAAAATAAAAGATAAACAGTTTAGTCCCTCTGAAATGTTGCACACACCCAGACCCATCTCGCCAAATAAATGAAAATACCTTCAGCACAGTCAACCATTTAAATCCATTAATATATCAATATGCACATTCTCCACACTGTTCTCCAGACATTTCCTATGGTACATACATGTATGAGGAGAATAATTTATTTCACAATCAAGTCCTTTTTCACTTGTAGATCATTTCCCATTTTCTCAAGAACCTTCATGTTTGATCAGTTAAGAGACATTAACATAAGGAGAAATAAAATATTGGTAACTCTTAGGGGTTAAAGGGCTGAACATTCACTAAAACCTACACCTATCAGGGTGGATTCATAACTGCATGCCAAGACATTGCCATTCTGAGTACTAGGGACACTGCCACATCTTAGGTTCTTTTAAAACAATGATAACAAATCAGCCTTGTCATCAAATTAAGTAATAAGAAATGTAAACAGAGTACATGAACATTTGCCACATAACAAACTATGTATACAATAAAAAATTCAATAAGCTTGAACTCTTCAGTACCTACATGTATAACATTTTTGCATTAATTTTACTATGAAAATGGAACAAGTGAAACCTCTTCTTATCTGCCCCATTTTGAAATCATTTTTCAAAAGGGGAAACCACCTTTAGCACACTTTTCCAGCAATTTCACAAGGCCCTCACCAGACACTAAGCAGATGGTGGAGAAAATCTATGTCCCTTCCTAGATGGAAAGCTTTTGTGAGGAGCTAGCCTGCGAATGCAGATTTATGGAGCGTTCGCACGCTAGCGAGGAGCATGCACCAGAAATGTTTGAAGATATTTTGATGCTAAATTTAACAACGAAAAGAGAACCCCCTAAAAAAAAAGAAGAAAGCTTCAAAAGTCAAGGGTTGTAGTAGTTCTGCAGAACTTGAGTTTCTTTCGAACCAGGTAGTTAACTAAAAATGCTCAAAGATTTAAATTAAGGAAGTTTTGTGATGCAGTTATGAAATTATACTCAATGAATAGGAAACCCAAATTAATTAAAAAGGAATAGAGGTGAAAAGACTCTGGTGGGCAACATATGTAAATATGAGTCAACTAAATGCTTGATAACAAATTACAGCTTCATATGAAATGTAAATTGAACAATAGACATTTGTCATTAAGAACAAATTCTAATAAAATGTTGGTCTGTTCAACAGAAAAATAACAGACTACAAAAGGTCAATGGTCTTAATTTAACCCACTGGCTCCCAGGGGTTCCCCATTGACGAGTAAAATCGTCTGGCGTTAGACAGAGTAAAATACTCTGGCATTAGACAGAGTAAGATACTAAGTCTGGCCAGCTTAGGCCGATTTGGGCATCAAAGTGTTAAAGTTTGGTGGAGCTTAATTCTACAATTCCCTTATGGCTGGACAAGTGATGTGGTATCTTGTTTACCCAAATTCATTGCATAACTACCGGTACTAAACTGAACTTGCCAAAAAAATACCAAATGGAAATTGGTAAAATACTAAGGGAAGCAACTGAGGCATATATTCCAAAATATACTACACAACAATAAAAATTGAATAACATTCAATTACAAGTACAGTATATGTAATGCAAGGGATAAGCATGTGTTAACCAGGTTACTGAGAAAGTTACAGTCAAAAAAGCTCAAGCGTTCCTCTGATGAGCAGAGTCATGAGTTCATTATTGCAAATTTTACATCGGTAACCATTTGAATAATCTGTTTGTCAAATGAATAGTGCAAAATTCAACTCAATCCTCAGTTGAAAACTCGAATTTTGATTGGAATATTGCTGGCTCCCAGTGCCAGGCTGCCGTGGGAATTTCACAGGTTTACTGATTTGCATAATCTTCCAAACAACTGTCATTTCACTCTAGCAACATTACCGTAATCTTACCAGTATCCTCAAACTTGAGACACCATGTTTTTGAATTAAAGATTGGATAGAGAAATTAATTTTAAAATAAAGGCAAATTACGCTTGTTACGACCTTGGCAGATTATGCAAATTGCTACTCCTGTCAAATTCTCACGCTGGCCTGGCACCGGAAGCAAGCAATAATCCAATCAAAATTCAAGTTTTGACCTGAGGCTTGATTGAGTTTTGCATCACTCATCCGAAAACCAGATTGTTGAAATGATTCCTGAAATCAAATCTGCAATAATGAACTCATTAATCTGCTCGTCAGAGGAACGCTTGAGCTGGTTTGACTGCAAAGTGAAGGGATTGTGTGCATGTTGTTGTATATCAGTTAATCTTCTAATCTTGTATATGGGGGAAATTGTGATGTTGTATATATTTTTACACAATGTTATTGGCTGCTCTATGTGGGGAAAAAAACATTTATCATGCTCATCGAGGACGACATCCACTTCATCCATGCACAACAACACCCATTTACCACAACTACTGCATGGCACATGTGCACTGGTCTTATGGACATACAGTCATCTGTTTTAGCCATCACATGACCAGCAGAATGTCAAAAATTCCATCGTGTTGTTCCTGTCGTGTCCAAAACTGGTACAATCAAACAGTATAGAGGAGGAGTGTCAATTGAAGCTATACTGGAGCACTTACATTAAGAGCCACATTAATCAATTTTTGAATTAACATACATGGCCACATCGTCCCCAGAGTACAAAACAATTAAAATGACTGATACCAAGAAAAGTTGCGAAAATCTGAGGTATAAAAAAGAGAAAGCAACAATAACCACATAATTTAATGATATGAAAATATCGTTTATTCTCATATACTTTAGCTACAGTGTAGAAGATACAACGTGCACATTTAATTGTAAATGTCCAAATTATCGAGTACTGCAATAAAATGCTTAGATAGGTGAAGTCCTACAGAAACATGCAGAATGTGGCAGTAGTAAACAATGACATACATGTGCCTCAATTTTTATTTCTACAAATTACACCGACTGTAAGCTGTCCGTGAAGCCTCGAGGTTTTTTTTTTGCAGGAAAATTAGCAAAAATCAAAGTGACTTCATGAATCAAAATTCAACAAGCTGAGCAGGCGCTAACTATAATCATTTAACCAAGAAAAACTTTACAATAAATATTTGTTTTAGATACCTTGCAGACGAGGATGAACGTAGCGATAGTGACGATGATCAAGATGATGACAAAAATCAAGAAGATGAAACAAACAAAGGAGGAGATAATGATTTTGTCGAAAGACAGCTCGTATCTATCACTGACAAGTCAAGGAGCTTGTGCATGTTGAAACAACGCCAAAGGCAAATGCGACCAATCCATTCCTTCATGATGGAAAAGACCTCTCTGATCTTCATAACAAATGGCTTTTCTAAAAACCACTCAAATATTAAAAGGTCACAACCAACAATCGCAACCATGGTTGTTTACACAGAATACGTGTTGTCCTCATATCCATCTGTTCACTAAATAGCCCAAAATTATGTTCTAAGTATCAGGAACAACAACATGATAAATTTCGACTCAGGCACATGTACAGTAGAATTTTTCATAAATGCTCATGCATTCCGCAGAAACACAACCGTGAACGCCATGTAAAGATCATGAATTCTAAACTGAACGCATGCGCATTTCATGAGAGGGGCATTTTTTACGTCATAACCTCTCGACCAATCAGCCGTTTTTAAGCCCTGTCATTGTGCCGTTGTCCTGCGTTAGTCGCTCTAACCAACGCCCACGGTATTTGGGACCCCCAGTCTCGGCCATTTTGAAGTATTCGTTGCGACGATTTTAAAGCAAAAGGGAGCCTGCTCGCAGTCTACGTTAGAACGTTAGAACTTCATCTGTATTTATATCATAAACATTACATGACCGCTTGGAGATGCGAAATTTCTCTTGAATAAACGCAATTGGTTTTGCTATGGCTGATCCACTGGATGGTGATTTATCCGGCAGATAGCGCTATCCATCGTTTAGGCCGATAGGAGCCTGTGACGTTGGAGCTTCTATCTCGCTTATGAGTTATCTGGGCAGTGCGGTCCAGCGGTTAGGGCGCTTGTCTTGAGATCTGGGGATCCCGGGTTGAAGACACGTTCTGACCACTGGTTGAATTTATTCTCGGTAGTTCTCAGCTGCACTTGTAAATAGCCAACTAGCTTGCCTCCGGCCAGTTGGGATTCTTAATTAATATTAATTTGTTGTTGAATGTTCTGTATTGTTTTGTCGTGATTGCGTTTCACTGGCCCTGAAAAGCCTCTCCAAGAAATTTAAATTATCGTTTGTAAATTTGTGGATATAGATTCTAGTTAACATGATTGTTTCAAGAGGAGTTAAAAGGAAATCACCTCACTTGTGGTTGCCATCCGTGACAACTTAGGAAATTAAAG
>NC_090884.1:47885350-47902850 GCF_036669925.1 Montipora capricornis
TATTCTGACTTGCTGTGTACTGTATTTTCACATTTGTTAAACCATGTAGCTCACTTCTTACTTGTACATGCCCTCAAACCCGTTCCCCACGCAACTACGCTTGAATTATATGTGGTTCAAACTTTTTCTTAAAAATTTTCAATCCAGTTCAGTTTTGATTTTGCTGTGTATAATATTCATTATCATAATATGAAACAAAGGAAAAATCAAAATTGAACTTGTTTGAGAAATTTTGAACCACACAAGAAATTCAGCCGTAACATATACATCTTTTATTGTATGGATAGGAGTGTTTTACCGGGAACTAAAACACTTGTAAAATCAATACAACCAGTACATCCAGGAACCAAGAGGCGTATTTTTTGTATGTAACAGGAGTGGTCATATTGAGCAACGACGTCATGATTCCCGCCTTTTTTGTTTATATTAATACCATGTATTAAAGTCTGCTTTCAATCTCTACTATACTGCGACGATATTGCATTGTTAGTAAGAGCCAATCAGATCTTTCTATTTACATGTGCTTGATTTAACTTGTTGTTGTCTCTGGTCTTGGACATGACCGCTAGTAGTTTTATAGTTTGCTCATTAAACGAGTTGAGTTTACGTACCTTGAGTCCCCTCTTTTCACATACATATTTATTTTCCATGTGTAATGAAAAGAAAACTTACATGTTAGCTCGAAGATATGAATTTTATGTTCTCCTGGCAAGAACAATATCTGACTTGTTCGATGCACTTGTAGACCTTCTTTCCACAGTGTAATAGCGGAGCTCTGGCTCGTAAAGCGCTCCAACAGACCACCATGGGTAAGATTTTTTGGGAAATCTATCCATGCGAGAAATTTTGGTTATGACGTCATGTTCATACGTCCACCCGTACAGACTGTCGGGGTGCAGGTGTGGAGGCAGGAGAGCCTCTGGGACAGTAGTGTTTGGGCAATTTTCCTTGGCGGAAAATCGCATGGCAATGAACATTACATTTGGTAACCTGCTTTTTTCTGGTGGAAAATCATATTAGTGATGATCAAATGGGATAAAAAGCAGGAAAGAGCACGAGAAATTTAAGCGAGAAATTTAAGTGAAGAAAGCCTCGAGAGAAGTGGAGGAGGAAGAAGAAGAGAAAATTTCAATGAAAATCACTGTAAAGCTGAGAGAAATATAGCAAGAGACAAAATGCTTATTTACAACAGTTAGCTTTCAGGTTATGTTTTCCTTCTTAATATATGCCTCGCTGCCTCACATAGTTTGTAAATCTCGCTAAAAAACCAAGAAGGCCTGAAAAGGTTTATAATTCTATATTGACAGAGATTCCGACATATTTTAGCATTCATATTTATAGGCTTTTTGTGTGAAATGGATGTCCATTCGTGGGCTGCTTTGTTTGACTGTGAAAGTGCAGTTAAGTAAGCGAATTTACTACGCCTTAGGTTGACTTTTTAATTAGTAAGATTTTTGCTGTTGCTCTAAACTGAAGAGAAAAGGAGTATTAAGATTGTCAGTCAAATGGGAAATGTTGTGAAAGTGATTACTGTACATGAAAATTCAATTTTAGGTGACAGTTCATTAAATTGTTGGTTATTGTTTTCAAGGCTTGTTTGTTTACTGCTGTCAGCTCACAGGTGTTTGATCTGTTTGATCACTGTAAACTTTATACAGTAATGACTATTAATTTTGTACTTTATGCAGAAGCATATTAATTATTATTTCCATGTACACTATAATTATTGCTTTCTGGGGTTAGAAACAGGAGCTCCCCACTTTGAGGCTTGGCTAAATCTATGTTAATTTTTATCCTCTATATACATGTACATGTACATGTACATCCCTTTTCTGTTTTCAAACAACTTTTAATTTGTATCTCATGCAACTCGCTAGCCCCCCTTTCTTACTATTAAGTATGTTATTAACCCAATGACCCCTGAGAGTGACACTTGGTAGATTTTACCCTGTTTAACGCCAGACGATTTTACTCGTCAGTGAGGGGTATCCTAGGGTATTTGAGGTGTTAATGGGTTAATACAAAAAAGTTACTATTAAAAGTAACATTTGCAAACTAATGTGGGCTATTGAGGGTTTTCATTTGATGTTTCATTCAGACGTTTTGTCTGGTTGTTTACCATTTCACTTCTGGTACTTTGACAAGATGTATGTTGGCTCCTTTCTTCCTTTTTCCTTTTTGGACTTGGTTATCTCAGGAAGCCATGTGCTGAATCAACACAAAACAATCACATGCACTAACATGAAGTCACATTGCATTATCTTGCTTACTAAATGGAGTAATTGATCTGCTGGCATTTCATTCACACGATAAATTTAGTTTTCTTTCCTTTCTCCAACATCAAGAATGTACATGTAAACAGCATTTCTGAGAGTTTCAGACCTCCTTGAGGGTTTGCTACTAAGGCACTTGCAATCAGCCTTACAACAGAAACAAACCATAACTGATACTTTTATTATTAAATCCGGTACTTGGAAAAGCTATCGAAAACCCTGCTGTTGTTGTATTTATCACAGGACACTAATGTCAGGCCCAAGCAATGCTGGGGCTACGAGGAAGGCTGCACAACACCAGAGAAGTGGTTCAGAAAACCACATTGTGAAGATAGCAGGGGTGGACGATATTTCAGGACGTAAGTTTGTCAATAACATCCCAGTTGATACATTCAACTAATGAATCCTTGGGAGGGTTGAGAAGGAGCAATGAAGATGCATGGAAATGGGGTTAGATGGTGTAAGGGTTTTCAGGGAAATACCTCTCCTAGCATTGTATGTCCTGAATATCGTGTATTCAATATCATGTTTCCCAAGGCATGTGATTGGGGAATGGCTTCCTGATAGTCCCAGATTTCCTTGCTAGCGGTCAGCTCTCTCTACTTGAGCCTGCGCCAACTTTCTTGGACTTGAAAAGTTTGTATCAATAAGAGATTGTATCTAATGAATGAGACAGGCATAGCACAGTGAGAAAGTGCATGACCTTCTGAGCTGGAGGTCTGTTTCGACTTTCCTTTGTTCCCTGTAGCTGTAGCTTTGAATACCTCCAAAACTGAGCAAATTTGATAGAGGAACGTGGGTAAGAGGTGTGCACCAAGGGCCACAAAGTTTTTCAGTAACTGTAGTTCTGTCAAATGATGATGTTACCCATGTTAAATAAGGACCTTTACCTTAATTCTTCCATATAGTTTACATACAACTGTTCTAATTTTGTCCAAGTTAACAGTTTAATAACCACTTCAAAGTACATTTTATATGGAGTCAGTAGAGCATGCAATTCAGATTGTATGTTAAAATTTTCTTTTAACTACGTCTGGTATTTTTTACAGGCCACAGGTCACAGGTCACTGTTTTACCAATACAGAATTAAGTATTCCAAATATTCATAAAAGTTAACCTTAGGCCTAAAAACTTTTAGTTTAGGCCTAAGAAGGCCTAAGGTTAGCTTTTATGAATGTTTAGGATACTTTCTGTATTGGTAAAATAATGACCTAGAGTAGCCTGTGGCCTGTGACCTGTGACCTGTGACCTGTAGAAAATATCAGTGGTTGTAACCAATAATATAGTTATTGCTTGTTTAAACTCATGTAGAATTGAAGAAAAGGTCTACCAGTTCTGGAAGGATGCTGATTTTGGTTATGTAAAATCTGTTCAGGATAGCCTACAGTTTGTGTGCAAGCCTAAAGGAACTAAGGTAATTTGAAGTAAAGATCTGTGACACTTGGTCTTATGTTTAAATCTTGGTCGCTACATCATAGAAGTTTCACAATTGTACATACAGCTGTAAATATTACAGGAGTTGAACACATGACCTTGTAATCGCTGCATCCGTAGTTCCAGTGCTCTACCAAGCTGCATGAGACTTCTGCAGAGTTTTTAATAAAATTTGACGAGATGGAAGAACGTTTTCAATAGTCATGAATTAAAGGGTGCCATCAGTGAACTACTGTAAAGAACTTGTTTTTTAGTGTTAACGAAGAAACGTATTGTTTAAGACATCAAGTTACTGTGTTTAGCGCTGAGGCGATAATTGCATTGGGATACTGTAGAGAAATAAAATAAAATCAAACAACTAATATCAAATCATTGGTTGGTTTTTGGGGAGAGTGGAAGAGAAAAACTTGTTGGAGCAGAGTAGAGAACCAACAAAGTCAACCCACATGTGACAACAAGTCTGGGAATCGAAAGTGGGCGCCATTGATGGAATGCGAGTGCTTTCACCACTGTGCCATCCCTAATTTAATGCAAGTGTAAGCGAGAATCTAAATACTCTTTATTAGATAGACAGGAGTGTTTTACTGGAAGATACACCACTCATCAAATTCATATACGAAACTACATCCGTGACCCAAGCGACATGTTTTCCATTTCCTCATAGTCACTAGTGAAGATATTGATGACGTCATTTTCTTCTTTTACTTGGTTGTTTGTGCAAACAGTCAGTGGAAAATGGCCAGTGACAGATTGCTGAAATCCTCTGAAACTGACTTAAAAAGCCATCTCTGGGAAACAAGAAAATGCTAACACGAAGATTAAAACTTCACACAACTTAAAATTATGCAAGGAAGAAGAAATGCAAAAATTGAAGAAGTTCCTGCCGCCGAGCTACAATTATTTGTGGTAAATAAAGTTTGTGCTCGAGCGGTGTTAGAAAGAAAAAATGGTGTATAAAACACTTCTGTCTGTATAATAAGAGAAAAATATGTGTTAGCTCGAGGATATGAACTTTATGTTCTTGTGGCAGGAAACATATATATATATATTGTTCTTGCCACTCGAACTTAAAATGTGTATCTTCTTGTCTCCGTGTAATATCCTCTATGTATAGACACGAAGTCTCTATATAGCTAGTGGAGTCTGGGGCATACTGGTACTTCCTTGGAAACGTTTTGCCATAATTGTGAATGGTAGGAGATGGTATTTGGTGAATTCTATGGAGGGATTAATGAGCTGGATGATGGAATGAGTACTTTAAACTCGAAGGGTATAATTGTTTTCTGCTCTGATGTAAAGTATCATGAAAAATTTGTTTTGAAGGAGAAAAGACAAATTATTGGTAAAAATGTTGAAATATAAATTGTCAGTAACTCTTGTTGTCCTCTGGAAAGAACAATATATTTTGTTTTTGTTCTAGAGAGTGAGGACAACTATTATTATAATAATTATTACTATATTTAGTTATTTTATCAGCAAGTCAAATTTGCTATCTTCATTGTGTAGGCACTTTTCAGACTGAATCATCATATTTTGGACAATTACATGGCCAGACTGGAACTGTACAGTTTGAGTGTGTAATACTTTTCTTGGTGTCACAAAACAATGTTTAAAAAAAGGTTGCATTGCTTTCGTCCATTTTTATTTTTAATTATCACTTCAAAGGTGATTATGGGACCAGAAGTTCTTTTTGAAGTAGCCAGTAACTTTTCCTGGGTGTTGACTTTTGTTTTTACATTCCTGTTCTTGAGAATCAGGCCATCAAACTAGGTTTGACCTCTTTGTTAAGTGGTTAGTGGTACTCGTATGTATGAAACTGTTTGTTTTTTTTTTGTTTCTCCCTTTCAGGCCGATTCTTCTTCTCTTGTTTGCTCTAAGCAGCTGACTTACTGCAGAGCTCAAAACCTGTACTTGGATCTTACAGATAGTGTGCAGTCTCATGACAGGTACACTGTTGTTTGACAGGTTTTTTTTTGTGAAATAAATTATGATCAATTCAGTAAAGAAAGAAAAAAAAATTGTTTTTTAACTTGTTAAAGAAGCTTTCAGAAAAATCCAGGTTTGAAACCTAAATCTTGTAGTTAGTAGGACATTCCTACACTAAGGTATATGAGTTACAACACCCCAGTTAAGGATGGATTATTTGTTAAGCTTTTTCTATACATGTATGTGTGCATGATAATTCTGAAATAATTATCATATTTTTGCTTGAAGAGTGCTTAATGTGAGTGCATTTTACTCCAATCTGTTTCTATATGAAAAGCGGAAATATGAGGTGCAATTAATTTTTTTTCCCTGTGGCTTGACAGGATCCGTAAGTGTTGAGATTATCTTTATTATATCTAAAACAAAAGTCACAATTACACAACTTTTGCCCTTGTTTTGACTTCATGCATGTTGCTTAATAACCAAAGATATCTCTGTTTAATTTATTAAATTAATTTATCCTTCTATGATTCTTACAAGCATTTCCATGCCAATACCCTGCTGTATTTCATTCTTCCTGACTCCGTTAGTTATCAGTGTTTTGTGTGTATTTTTGGTACAGTCCTGTACCAACCAAAAAAATACTGTAGTTGTTGCTGTGTCAATATTATTGTTTTGGTTTCAGGTCACAGACAAATCTCTTCAAACCCAAGGTTATTGGTGGGTACTGTGATGTGGACTCTAACACACTCACTGAAGATGGTAAATACAGAATGGAACTAAGTTCTTGGTATGAAACAATTTTATTTAACATGGCACCATTATAGGGTACTCTAATTAAAACCCTCTAGGGTAGCTTTTTAAAGTTTCTTGTTTATTCTCATATTAAAAAAAGAAATTAAAATAAAACCTTCAATGCAAGAAAGAAAATAATTATACTTGTAATAGGGATACACCTTGCAAGTAAAGTCCTTGCATTTGAGTGAGGCTTACATGTACCTCTGGCCACTATTAAGAACAATGTTCACTTCTACACTTAAACAATTTTAGAAATTAGATGAAAAAGTGTACAAAAACTGAATTATTACCTAGAGTAAGAAACTGGCAACCAAAAGATAACAATTTAGCTGAGTTAGGGCCATCTCCTTAATTCTGTGTCTTACATGTACAATTATGCTACTTTCATAAACTCCTACTTTAAAATTACTGTTACTTCCATCAACAGTTTCATTTGTCACAGCTTTCAATTACAGTAACTGTGACATTGGGCATTTGAAAACAGAAACCAACAAAGTGGATTGAAATCGGCCAACTACATGTACAACTCTGAATATGATTCATTAACCCATCCGGCTACTGTAATTGACGACAGTGAATAACGAAACTGTTGATTGGAATTAATTATTGGAGTCCAGAGAATACTTTTATGAAAGTGCAGTTAAAGGCCAGAACAAACATGGTTGGACAAGCTACTGGTATGGTGATCATTTATAGATAACCTGTTTATGAGAGCACCTTTCCTCAATTAATTTAGTTGACCTCAACTGTATTTTAGGTTAAATGAATTAGAAGACTTTTCACAATTGTCTTTTCAACCTTGGCAAAGACAATATTGTGATGTTCTGGTGGAAAAGCCAACCATCTTTATGAAGCTTGATGCAGGTTTGTTAGGGCACCTAATGCTTTACTTTATTATTATATATATATTTTGTTGACTGTGAGTGACAATGCATTTAAGTCCTTTTTTGTTTAAAGTGTACATTGAGAGATTGAGTAACCAAATGTTGAGATTTGAATTTCTGCCAATTTACAGAAGCAAGCAAAAAACAGTTAACAAGACAAGGATTAAGGGATTAATTTAATTCTGTAAAATAATTAACAATTATTCTTCTCTGAGGCGAGGTGTGATATCCACCAAGCCTGAGATGAATAAAATTGTTTTAGTATTATATTTATAATTACATAGGTGATTATTTGAAAAATATGCATTTTCTTTGAATCAATAATATCAATTTTGTAGTAAATCACCTCAACAGAACGGCTTGCGACCATTTTGAAAAAAAAAAGCACTTTATTAGGTGATTATCACATAATAATCACCACAAGTGCAACCAATCAGTGTGGATAATTTTCAATATTTACCTATGTAATTATACTAACAATAGTTAATTTTGTCAGCATTGGTTCCAGTAGGTTACACTTGTAGGTGCCAACAGGTGACTAAAAGCATTCAGCATGTAACTTCACTCAGTCACAGAGAGGTCATGTACCTTTTTTCCAAAAATTGAAGTAATCAAAGACAAACCTAGGATTAAATGAAAGAATCAATATTATTTCAATTTGACAGTAAAATTAATAACTAATCAAACCAGCTGCAATATTCATATTTTGTTTGAAGGGAAGCTGAGTGATTTGATAATAATCAGGAATTTGCCCCCAACAAATGGACCCTTTGATTTATATTGATGATGACACATTGTCATTAGAAACATTAAGCATCGCGATAATGTGAAGCAGCAAATGCGAAACGGTGAGCTGCTGCTTGTCATTAAAGCATGAAAATCATGTTATTCTATCTTGTCTCTCTCTTTTAAAATTTACTGGATACCTGCTGCTAACACGCAAGTAAAAAGGCTCATATCAAACGAGTTTCTTCTATTTTTGGAAAAAAACTCAAATTTTAGTATGACGTTTGCCGTTTGCCACAAACGTGGTACTTAAAGCTCACTATCAATAATAAGTATTTATTGATTTTTAACATTTCAACTTGTTTGCTAATTTTTGTTAAGATTATTGTTATTTAACACCCATTTTATTGTTCCTGAAAAGCCCCTTTGGGGAGGTTCAATAAAAGTATGTATGTAAGTATGTATGTATGTATTTTACAGAGTAGATACATGACTTTGTATTCAAATTTGCTTTTCCATGACATTCCTAATTTTAACTGTTTGAATGTTTTGTTGCAGTTGTGAATATGTACCACCATTTCTGTGATTTTTTTAATCTGTATGCCACACAGCATGTGAATGGTTCCTTTGATACAGATGTCAACATTGTGCTGTGGGAACAGGTGCGTTTCCAGGACATTTTGCTGCTCTAGTCAGCATGTAAATTACTTTTCTGTGAAGGTATGTTTGTGTTGGGGCTAATAGAGTGAGTTTCAATTGAGTGTCGTAAAACGCAAACCAAAGTAATTACTTTGGCCAATCAAAAAGGATGGAGATAATCCAGGAAACCAATCAAAACTCAAAGTAATTACACGTAGCCGGCACAAAGCACGTGAAAATGTGCTCGTGCGAGCCACGATTGGTTTTGGTTTTACTTCTGAATGGTTGAAAAAGTGGCGCGAGAACTTTGAACCAATCACTGAGTGAAGTAATACCTAAGTATGTTGAATCACAGACAAGGGGACGGGTGGTTCTTTTAAAAAGGAATAATATTATTGTAAATGCACACCCCTCCTCCTCCCACCTATGTCCAGGGATGCATCTACCAGCAATTAGCTGCATGCCCAATTTTGACATCCAAGACAAGGTGTCCCTTTAAGTCTAAGCCTTTGCTTGGGTAAATGCAGCGGTTTATCTTTACTTGAGGAGAAGCATTTGGGAGACACTTAATGGCATTTATTGTCTGTATTCCTATACAAGAGTGACGTTGAAGTTGGGGAGGGGGGAGGGGGACAGTAAGGGGACAGACACTTCTTGAAATGTGTTCATCTTATTTGGGACATTTCTGGACATATCTGCCCCCTTCCCCAGATGTCACAGTTGTTTGAACAATGACTTCCCCTGAGAAACACATCTTGCCCCGTCAAGAGTCATGAATAAGGCATGGTTACACAGCAAAGGTGAGAGTGATCCAGTCAAACTGGAATTTACATAAGAATGCTGGTATTTGTGGGGGACTGGAAGTTAGCATTTTGCATCTTCATGAACACTTTGAACAACTTGATTGACAGAGGAAGGAGTGTCATGTGATCTGTTTGTAGTGGGACCAAGAATGTGGGAAAAAATTTGTACTTGCCTGGAAGAGGCCACTTTCAAAAACTCAAATCATAATACTGTTTGTTTGCCTTCCAAACTTTTGCATAAGTATTGTTTTTATTTTCTTATGGGACCATTGTAAGATTGTATTTCAAGAAGAATAAAGTACACTCCTCAGAAAGTCTGAGGACACTTTCCATTTGACAAAACTGACTGGCCAGACTGGGCATTTGGAAGGACTAACTCTGCAACATATTCAAAGTAACACACTTTGAGGATGATATATACCCCTCAGGAAGAATTTGCAGGGGATTATCATGCCAGTGTTCCTTCAAATTGTTGCATTTACTTTGCAAACTGACGGGTCTGGTTGGCCAGTTCTGACAAAAGGAAAGCACCCTGAATGAATTTCTCTGCAAGTATTAGAAGAGAGCAAAGATGTGAGATTAATGTTATTAAATGGCCTTGTAATAATATTATGTCTTATTAATTTGTTAATGATGAAATTTATAATAAATAATTGATCCCCTGACATAGCATATATTTTTTACTTGTAATGAAGTTTTTCTTGCTTTTTTTGACAGAGTCAGAGAAGAAGCCTTGGAAACTTTGGGGCAACATGGAAAGCATTTACCTGTAACCCTGTTTTGTACCTTGGAGAAGAGTACAAAAACAAACGGGTAATAAGAGGATTGCATTTCTCATACATGTATAAAGTGTTAAGTGTTCTTTCAAATAACATCCTTTGTTTCTCCCTTTACATGCAGGTGTGCTTTAAGACGGCAATTTTTTCCCTTTTACCAAGAATGGCATTTGGGTTGTTTTACAACACTCCTTTGGTATGTTTTTTTCACTTTAAACTGTTAAAAGTTATCAATGCCCCGGTTGAAGGCAAAATCTGGAACGATGGAAAGTTGTAATGCGCCCGTGAGAAGGATAGATTTACAAGTTGCTTGGCAACAGGCAAAAGAGTTCTGTAACACCGGTCAGATGCTCTACCCACTGTGAACTCACTGGAAAGAGCTCTAGGTCGTTTATCGTGGTCCTGAATGGACAGTGGTCTGCGAGCTCTACAAAGTCATGCGCCTCAGTTTGTGCAAATGTATGATGAAATGATGAAAAGGTGTGACACGCCCGTGAGAAGGATAGAGTACAAGTTGCTTGAAAAATCAGCTTCCTAGGCAGGAATCGAACCTACGACCCCTGTAACACCGGTCGGACCCATTGAGCTACGAGAATTCACTGGAGAGCTAGGTCGTTTATCTCGTTCCTGAATGGACCTAGATGGGCAGTGTGTCCACTGGTCTGCGAGCTCTACAAAGTCGTGCACCTCGGTTTAAAATAAAGTCTCACTACCGGAAGTCAATGGGTTAAGTGCCAAATTGTGATTGTAATATGTGATTGCGCTATCACTGCCTTTAAACAACAAATACAACTTTGTTGATTTATAGATTATCTCACATGACAGTGGACCTAGCCTACAGTGTAGACGTACCCCCCCCCCCTCCCCCCTGCGGTGATCATCGCAGGGGAAGGGTAGGGCTACATGTAGGCTACATATTTTGAAAACTACCAAAAATCACACCATATTTAAGGGATAGTTCAAATGGCATAGGATTTTTCAAATATTAAATTCGCTGTATCAAACTTCCAAAGAAAACAAATCAAGCTTATTTCCTCTTGGATAGCTCTTGGGGAACAAGATATTGCCTTCACACCTCTCTGTGCTGAGTAGAGATTTGTCTGGCTATATGCAATCAGCATATTATAATAGCAAATAACTGCCATCTTTTTATTCGCTTCTGGAATGCGTCCTCTTTCTGGGCAGAAACCCTGTGAAATTTACACAGCTAACTGAACTGTTAACTGAAGCTGTAGAATATGCGTATGACTTAAGAGAGCACTACTTAACGTTGTTCACATGTTTGTTACTTGTACACCAGATTCCAGGATGTTCGAAAAGTGGTCTTTTCAAGGCATTCTCTGAATATGTAATTGATCAATTTGGGATTGAGCAGAAGAGGAACTTAAAGGTACATAAATGCACTGCTATGAGGCAATCGTGTATGGTACGTTGTTGGAAGATTACCTGACAATAATTTTTAACTGTAACGTTCCAGTGTCCTCTCATTTTCAGTTTGTTTTTGTGGCATTTTATCTCCTTCCACATATGCAAATTATCTGATGGTACAATGTAACTTCTTTTTGCAAAAACTTGGTGGCTTCTGTGTTATGTTGATTGTTCCAGCTTAAAAATTTGTAATCCTCCTCCTTTTCAGCACGGGCCATTAACATACCAATCAAAACGATGGGAGACAACAAGCTTACATCAATGACGATTAACTTAAAAAACAAATCTGACCCAACGGGAACAAAGGAAAGAAATTTTTCTGCTTAAGTCCTTGTGGCTTTTGTTTTGTTTACGGACAACTCTGCTTTGCCTTTTTTTTTAACCCATTGACTCCCGCGGGTTCTCCATTGACGAGTAAAAACGTCTGGCGTTAGACAGGCTGGTTTGGGAGTCGAAGGTTTAACATTATATTGTACTAACTGGCCAGGAAAAAAATGATGTGGTCACATCGAACCGGTAGCCCAAGTCGAGCGCGCTTGCCAAATGACGTCCCACACAGTAAAATGGAACTTAAGCAGGCGACATTTTTGAGACGCGGACGGTAATGAGCTGTTTTCCGGGTCTCAAAAAAGTCGTGTGATCAAGCTCCCTTGGAAGGGAACATTTCGTATGCCAGGACAGTAGTGTCTCCCAGATTTTCTAATTAGTCATCTCTAATGGAGATTAAATGTGGTTGAGTGAAGACAAGTTGAAAAGGGAAAACAGCTCACGTCCGGTTGGCGTCCACGTCAAAAACGTCGCGTGCTCAAACCCCTTTTTGTGAGACGGTGCCTACCGGTTTAGAATCGTTATCTGTTTCACGCCTTATGCTGGAAACCTCAGCTCACAAAATCGTTCTTACGGTAGTTAATTTACAGTAAACAACATCGTCGCTCTTTGGAGGTTGGGTGCCCGAAACATCCTGGAGCTTCCACTATTGGCAGCCAGCTCCAAGGTGGAGACTGCACCGATGGCTGGCAAAACCTGACAACCCAGCCATGAGCCCCCACGCCCAGCCGGAGGACCTCGAGAGAGGGGCTCATGGCCCCTAAGCAAGAGCCCCGACTCGCCCAATCCGACAGCACCCAACAACCAAAGAGCTGCTCATGACCACGCTAACAGCCTAGACCACTGCAATGTGCTAACCGCAAAATGCCAGAACAACCCAGAAACTACAACCAACCCAAGGGATCCATGCACATGTGGACAACAGCAGACTGCGGAATGGAGAGGGGTGTAATGGGGCGGAAGTAGACTGGGGAAACAACACACACTAGACAACATCGCCAAGAATACAGCGCAACGCTAACAACGCTGAGAATACAACGCCACGCAATGCAACGCTAAACAACGCTGAAAATACAATGCAATGCAACGCAACCCTAAACAACGTAAGAATACCACGCCACGCAATACAAAAAAAAATAGAATATAACGCCACGCAATACAAAAAAAAAAAGGAATACAACGCCACGCAATACAAAAAAAAAGGAATATAACGCCACGCAATACAACGCTAAAAAACAACGCTGGGAATACACCGCAATGCAACGCTAAGACGAAACTCAACGATAAACAACGCTGAGACAACAACGCCACGCAATACAAAAAAAAATATATATATATAACGCCCCGCAATGCAACGCTAAAAAACAACGCAATGCAACTCTAAGGTGGAACGCAACACTAAACAACAATGCAAAAAAAGTATAACGCTTGCTCCTCGTAAACTAAGTAATTATATTAAACTACATAAGTACAAAAACTGTACAAAACAAGTCCACGCAACATGCTAGCAAATGAAAAGAGAAAATACACGCTAACACCACGCCGATGCATAAAATAAAGCAAACTCCAATGCACGTCACTTAATATACAACGGCCCAAGCCTCTAGATAATAGTAATAGTAGTATAAAAATATGCTTATAGTCGAGTTCAAGGCCCAAAGCAAAACTAGAAACAAACTACAACCAAGAGAGAGAGCCTATGACGCGACCATAACGCTAAAAGCCTGACAGAATACGAGCGAGACGCTAAAATTGACGCTACGCCACCTAACAACTGAGCTAGGTGTAGCTCATAAGTCCAAATGCATGAAATGCCCTGTCCCATATGAAACTGTGCAAAGGATACGCTGTCCAAGGTCGGTCGAAGACAAGCTTCCCGCCAGGTGATTCTTGTACGGGGATCGGAGATGGCCAAAGGTCACGCCGTGATCCCAAGCAAATTCCACGTGGTCGTGAATGGCTTTATGCGATAAGAAGCGGGGCCCTGAATAAGATCTCGATGGTAGAAAACGCTTACTGAAGCTGCGTGAACTGAAGTTGCCAAAAATAAAGCTACAAGACTCCAACATGGCGGCTATCCAAACTCGATCGCAAGTTCGCCCGAAGTTGCGTTTCCCCCAGAACAAACCCGCAACTGGACCCAAAGGAATCCTGACTAACAGGAAAACAGTTTTGAACACATCTACGGAATGACAACTGTAGATAGGAAACAAAACCGCTAAACGCTCCACACACAATGCTCCTACTTCCCGCCACACTGATAAATAAGCGATACAGCCCAAAGCACGAGGTATTCCACGCATGCGCAAGTATACTAAAACCACTGACCAACTGGCTGCAGTCGCTCCTAGTTGTTTACTTGGTTAAAATTCGTTTAACCTCATTAATAAACCAAAACTTTCGTGTTTCACTTCCCACCGAACCAGCACCCTTGTCTCGTTAGAAGGTAACCCCCATCATTCGTCTTATCCGAGAAGACTTGAAAGTCTTACTATTTCAAGAAACGGAACTATGATCCGGCGGAGGTTCCAACGCGCCACTTCCGGTGCCAAATGTTAGTGCACTCTCCGCTGACCCAACTGGTCTGAGGTTGTTTTATCCTTTCTCAGTGCAGTCTTACTTGGAAGGAAATGGGCATTTTTAGTAATGTAATCGTAGGGGTGGCATGGTGTGACATGGTGTGACATGGTGTTGTTCATATTGAGTAAAATGGCCTCATTTGTTCCTTTGTTCCCACAGAACAGCAGTGAACCAATCCGAGTGACATTATTGTCAAGAGGGACAAAATATAGGAAAATCTTGAATGAAGATGAGGCAAGGGATATTGATTTGTTGCTACTAAATGGTTGTAGTGTATTTTGAAGGTGTTGTAACTCTGCAAGGTGACGCTAATTTTTTTACTTGAGGATTGTTTTAACGAAGTCGTTAACGGAGGGATAACAAGATTATAGACCGAATACACAAATGGCGACCAAAAAAATGTTCTTTTGTTTATGTGCTAATTAGACTCACTAGCCTCGTTTGCATGGACAAACTACAAAAGAAATGTTGCTTGAGAGCGTGGCTAGTGAGTCTAATTGGCACATAAACAAAAAACACATTTATGGCCGCCATTTATGCATACGGTCTATAAGAGATTCTTCAAACGAAATGACCAGGTTGTCTTCCGTGATCTCTCGCCCTTTAAATTTTGGCCAAATTTAGACAACAAATTTTAACGACCACATTGTCGCCATTTTCGCTTAAAATTGAAAAGAATTTCACCTGATATGGGGGAGCGTGCACAAACACCTTACCTTACCTTCCCCTCCCTGTGCCTCGCTCTTTCAGCGTCACGGTTTTAGAGATGATTGTCTGAAAATGTCCAAACTCAACATTTTCTTCAATTGTCTCTTGTAGACACCTGAAAAAATTCATGTGGTTCCAACGGGATCGAAGGAACCCATGACCTCTGCGATGCCAGTGCAATGCTCTACAAAAGTACAAACTGAGCAATGAAGTCACAAAGTTGAAAGCAGGTCAATGTGTTGGGCTCGTGTGTTCCCGTGAAAGGACTCGATGAAAGAAATGTATATACCATGGTGTCTGTAAGAGACGATTGCTTTATTGTTTAGATAAGAGCGAGGATCATTTCTCTCTCTCTTAGTCTATATCCCGCCTTTCAAATATATACATTTCTTTTACGAAAAACTTAGTGAAAGTGCTGATTCTTAAATTTATTTCACAGATAACTTATGCTTTGGAGACATACCCTGCTGTAAAGCTCATCGTCGCTCAATTCTCCTGGTACTTTTTTTTAGTTCTTTGGAGAGTATTGCTGTATTTTATTTTATAGGAGTGGTTTGGTCACTTCTCCTCCAAAAAAATCCATTTTAATATTGCCAGTGTTTGTTATGCTCGTCACATATTAACCTCTTTTTTGCTCATTTCTAGGGATATGCCATTTCTTGAGCAAGTTGAAGTGAGTTGTCCTCAGTAATAATAATAATAGTAATAGTAATAATAATAATAATAATAATAATAATAATAATAATAATAATAATAATAATAATAATAATATTAGTAATACTACTACTACTACTACTACTACTACTAATAATAATAATAATAATAATAATAATAATAATAATAATGTTTAAAGCTGAATAGCTTGTGAGGTCGGGCACAAATGAAATCAAATCAAATTAATACATACCAAATCATATTGCCGGTAATTTAGAGAACTGTGATACATTTACGGAGAACTGAATAAAATAATCCAAGAAACTTCAGCAGTTGCGAAGATGCCTTAAATCTTCAAGCTATAATCATGGACAAATTCCTTTGGGACACTTGCTTTTACCTCAGTCCAGTACACATTTCTGGGACTTCAGGCGCTTCCTCCCTCCCACTCTAGTTAATGTTGGGCATAAACTGGTCCACTTTCAGCCCTGCACACTGTTTTCATTTCACTTCATTTTCCCCAAGCAGCATTGAATTATAAGTGACATACGCTGCTAAGCTAGTCCTAGATTAAGTATTTTTTTCCTCATTTGCGAACGAAATACTTAACAGTGAAAATTGTCTCGTCCAAATGGCATCGCTTGTTTACGAAAGGGAAAATTGCGTCGTCGACATCGCCGACTCCCTATTTACACTTGAGTCCGATGTGTTCTGTTGAAACAAGAGATGAAGCCTCTTGTAAATTCCGTTTTCACGCTAGAATTTTTTTCTTTTTTGTGATTAGATAAGCCACAACACGGACATCTTTATTGGGATGCATGGAGCTGGTTTAACGCATGCGCTCTTTCTGCCCGACTGGGCACTTTTGTTCGAACTGTAAGTACACTTTGGGACTTCTGTTTGCTCCCAGGTCTCTGGCTTGCTTGCTTCCAAACCTTTCCCTGAGCACGTCTATCACATCTCATTTGTGTTCTATCCTGTAGGTATAACTGTGGCGACATTAATTGTTATCAGGATTTAGCAAGGCTAAGGTAAATACCTTTTAAGGACTTTAAGGACGGTGCCTACTATTGTTATTGCGCATACTTACTGCGCATCTCGAGATACTCGAGTTTCCTATCGGTGATGCTTGCTGATACAGGGATATTTTTGCGCGGTTTAAAACTATCCGGAGAAAGTAGATCTTGGTATCCAAAAAGAAAATTGGGGGTAACCATGCATTTATGAGAGATAATTAAGCTTCAATTTGAGAAAGAACGCCATACATTGCTTTGTATTTTAAAGCTTTTTACAAATATTATTCACGAATTATCTTTGGAAAATGCATGGTTACCCCCAATTTTCTCTTTGGATTTCAATAACACTTGTTAAGATCTACATTTCCTTCATAATCATAAACCGGGGCAAAAAAACAAAAAACAAAAAATAAAACCTTGGAATTAGGAGGCACCGTCCTTAAAACGCACATATCCCTCTTCGGCACTAATATGTATCTCCCATGTTACAGCGCTCGTTATCCTGGTCGAACGGCGTTCATCAGCCTC
>NC_090884.1:47907850-47922850 GCF_036669925.1 Montipora capricornis
GTAGCTGTAAAGGTTTCGTTTAGGGCGGTACGCGAATAAAAATAAAATAAAAATAAAAATATAAATTATACATGTTTTAAACTGGACTTTTTTAGGGTAAAAAAATGAAAAAGCCTAGGCCACGACCAGATTGATCTCCTTTAGGGGTTTAATTAGACATTTCCGACGAGCATCCCCGCTCCTTCATATGCAAAGTCCCCCCTGGTTGCCGTTTGCCGTAATCGGCGCAATGTTGAATCCCTCTGTTGTTAATGGAGAGAAAATCACTTCCTGACAGTCCATCTTTGATCTGTTTCAAGCAAGAAAAGTAGGGGAAATAACGCTCGGTGAAAATTAGTATCTTCCCGTTGCAACGGAAAGAACATCATCCCCTTCCCCTTCCCCTTCCCCTTCCCCGTGCAAAATCCAGTGGTGTTACGAATGTGTCACGCAATCTACACCAGACGACAGCCGAATTGGTCGAAATGCGACGATTGATAACAAATTCTGCGTTCGTATTTAGCAATATTTCTAAACCATGGAGGTTGCCTTCGATGCACCACAATTCTATAAGAGCATTTAACTTCACTGTGTTACGTTGGAGCTCTAGCCATGACGTTCATTCCGTTACACCGCCAGTCTTCGATTCCAAGGTTGGGTTTACAGACTACGAGAGAGAACGTCGAGAATTTAGCCTCGAAGTTCCAGAATATTTTAATTTTGCCAACATCATCGATGCGTGGGCTGAAAAAGAGAAGGTACGGACTTTCGTGAACTTGACATCAAATTAATTAATCTTTAACTCTCCGAACTGCCAGCTCGTTGTCATGCATGATGATGAATTCTACCTCTATAATGACTAGATACAGATAACTTACTTAGTATGGAATGACGTTCAAGTAGAAGTAATATGATTTTTATCAATTGGGCCTTTAAAAAAAACTTCTAAAGTAAAGCATTTACAAAGCTCCAGTGACTTGTCGAATCCAACTACCACTGAGAAATCTTGAATTGAGAGATTTTACAATTTAGGCTCATTTGGTTTTAATATAATTGTTGAGATAAATTTACAGTCGGCTTCAGTCGACCCTAAATCGTCGTATCGTGTTTGAGTATCCTGTACGGTAAAGTATGGTTATGTCTTTCTTGTCCTGTCAGTAAATTTCTTTTTTTGTTGCCATTAATCAGATTGCGTGACGCCCTAGCTTGTTGGGAGCTGGGGCAAAACTAGTCACCAAGCCCCTATTCATGCTTGCAGGCTTTATGGGAAAAGGAAGAAAAGGTTTTGGAATAAGCATGGATCCGTGCATAGCACGACCATAATGATACGCCAGCAACGGTATTAATTAAAATCGACCGTAAACTGTCTATACACCTTATTCCAAAATGACCGCCACTTTAGTATTCTATTGTTGAATTGCAAATTGGCCCTTTTGGCCTCGTTCAAGGTTAAATATTCTTTTGACTTTTACCTTTGAAAGCGAGGCCAAAAGGGCCAATTTCAAGCAAACAAATGAATACTAAAATGGCGGCCATTTTGGAATAAGGTGTATTGTTGTACATAAATCACATTTTCATTCAAGGTCCAAGTTGGAATCTTTTGATTGTGGCAGTATATTGCGCAACTTTTTCAGTTTCCTCTATGTCACGAAGATGTTTTATTGGTACGTCATCGTCGGAGTCAATCAGAATCTGTCGTTAGGGCTCTTTCAACGAAATTACAGCGTAAATGAGGCCCTGTTAGGGTGGTTTTAGTCGGCCTTATCCCTAAAATTCGGGGGGCAGTTATCCCTTATCCCTAAAATTACTGAGACTGTTATCCCTAATTATCTTTGTAATTTGACAATAAGTGGCAGTTTTAAAGTGTAAACCGACCCGTTTTTTAACAGATAACCGAGTACTACAGCAGTTGACCGAATTAAAGAGCCTGGGAGCAAATCTTGGACATCTTGATTCTATTTGGGCTGATAAATGACCGGTTACTGTTCACTACCAGTCGCCAGTTGTGCAAATCCTCGGCAAAATTGACCAAAAGTATGATAATTGAGAAATCAAAGCTATCTTTTATTGTCATCCCTAACATTATCTCGGTTATCCCTTATCCCTAAAATTATTTTGCCAGTTATCCCTTGTCCCAAAAGCCCATAACAGGGCCTCGTGAATGTCTTTTGTCAAGCAAATTAGCCTTTGGATGGAATCTGTGTTTTTTTTGTTGTCAAAAACAAACTGTTTAATAAGAGACCAAAAGAAATCCCTGTTCAACAGATTAATGCATCGAGAACTGCCATCGCTGGAAGTGGTGATATGCAAGAGTGAATTAGATAAGAGTGTTGTTATGTTCTGGGTGGGCTCCCCAGCACAGTAAAAAACGAGTCTATTTTTAGAATACCCGTTCGTGCGAAAATTAGTTTTCATGTTCCTGAAAAAAAAAAAAACCTCGGATGACAGAAACAGTCACTCGTGAAATGGCTTCCAGTGGAAGGTTTAAAGTGGCGGTTCTTTGTTTGTTTTTGCGCAGTATGTGTATCTAAGAATAAGTCAATTTGTGACTGGGCTGAAGCAATTGCTGGCGCAAGACCGCAAATTGATAGAGAAACACTCTTATCTAATTCACTCTTGGTATATGCAATTCCGTTTACAATCGAAACAAGGCCCAAAGAAGCCGAAAGTCTTTCTTTTGTTATCCTACCAATCATAGAAAAGCCCAGATTTTGGACTATGTAGCAATGACTGGTCAGAGGGGTAAAAAGTATGGATAAGCAAAACGTTAATTTTGAAGGGTGATCTTGCCGTAAAGTTAGTAATAAGGGTGTCTTAAAGGGGCTGTGTCTCGAAATTTAGCCAAATTCAACGACTGGGAAATGAGAATCAAATCAAGTGAAACATAAAAATAACCAGTAAAACATTGAAGAGAAGTTTGAATAAAACAGCAAGTGCGAAAGGAAGCAGGGATGGGCAAAATTGAAGAAGCTTAAAGTTGATTGCAATTGGGGGTTTATATCTGTCGTTTGTAACTAGAATTATATATGCGCTACAGACATTTGCTTTCAAGAAGCGTTATGTTGTGTTAATTAAAAGCAATCCCTGGGTTAACGTGAAGTTCCATAGGGGGAATGGGGAAGGGGGGCTCTTGTTCCCTTGTTCCCCCATATTACTTTCAAACTTGTTCCCAGGTAAAACAGCTTGACATTGTTCCCCAGTTCCCCAGTTCCCCAGTTCAAATTACCCATGTTTCCTTGTTCCCCCAAACCCCCTGGGAGGGCCTCGTTATCGATAGCTGGAGAACTTGACAGATTGAATTGAGTAATCCTGAATTTTAAGCTTGGACAGAGGAAATCTGGACATCCAGCGTTTTGGTGGGCAGATGACAAAGGTCATGAAATCAAGTGGTCGTTTAAACAACTGATCCAAAATAGCAAGAGGTAAATGAAAATTCAAATACGGACTATCATTTTATTGCTTTTGATATCTGTGTGATAATGACTGTGAAGGCAACTTAAAAGAAAGACGAGGAAAAGATCCAGTAGCTGGCTGGGCAGAAGAGAGCAAGACACAAGGAGGCGAGGTTGTGATAGCCTGTTCCAGGCTCTCAGATAGTCGAGAAAACGAAAAGAGTGGGCGCTTGGGTCGAGGCGAGGCGGGACCTCGCCTCGACCCTCGCCTCGACTCTCGCCTCGACCCAAGCCCCCACTCGCTTTTCACACGCAGCTCTTTTCGTTTTCTCGACTATCTGAGAGCCTGGAACAGGCTAAGGTTGTGAAGACAAAATCAACCAGAAAACACCCATACATGTACACAATGCATGGGAAAAGTCTTACATCCTTGAATCGTGATCTTATTCTGTGAGAAGGTTGAAACAAAATGAAGTGAATAAGTTAAATATATGCTTTTAGAATGATCAACTATGCGAATGACTTAAAACTTTTCAGGTTGTTCCACATCCATATCCAGGGTGAATTCACTCGCGGGAGGGAGAAACCCCTTCCTGCTCTGCATCCAGACATATTGGACTCGAGCCCATGTAAGTCCTAAACGACTGACGAGGTCATCCCTCCAGCGCCTTCTTCTGCGGCTCCTAAATGTTGAAAAGTCATCCTCTTTGATAAATCTCATAATGCTGATAGGCTCCTAAGTTAGTCTTACTGTATTGTTCAGTCTTTCTTAGTATCTATCTCTCAGCAAGACCAACAAAACCCATTTTAGCACTTTAATCACAATTGAACTGCTTCTCTAGAACTACCAATGTTCTTTCGGAGGCTGGTCAAGTTCAAAGAGGGGACCGTGTCATGGTCATTTTACCCAGGCTCCCTGAATGGTGGCTCCTCAACATCGCTTGTCTTCGAACAGGTATTGTCTTTCAACTAAACCTTATTCAAAAGGCTAAAGGACTTGCTGGCAATCCTGTGAAAACGCACTGATATTAAACTTTCCTGAGCCATTGATGACCGTGAATAATTTATTAAAGGCGTTGATTTGACCTAGTTAAATGACCTTAAATGTTTGAAACGTTTCGTACATCGCCGAATAAAATTCGACTATACCTATCAAGTCCGATAACAACTCCAATCAGCCTTAAATTTGACACAAATTTCAGCGGAAACATTGATAGGTTGTCCTAAAATAGTTGGAGGTTTTATGTAAATGAAATCACAACCAATTAAGTTATTGCTTAGTGACTGTACCTCTGTATTTTTTACAGGAACCATTGTGTGTCCTGGATCCATTCAGTTACGAGCTCGAGATATTAAGTCGAGGCTACTTTCATCACATGCGACTTGTATCGTAGCGGACACTGACACGGCTGAGTTGGTAGACCAGGTAACAGTGTGGAGACAACAGTGTGAAAGAGATACATTTAGAATACTGGGTACAATTTGAGATGACTTGGTTGAGAAATTGCTGTCAGCAAATTATCTCCATGTTCTCGTGGCTGAAAGTCAGTTGGGATGTATACATCTTATTCCAAAACGGCTAGTATTTTAGTATTGTTTTGTTTACTTGCAAATTAGCACTTGTTGCCTCGTACAAGTTTGAATATTCTTTTGAATTTTAAGTAATTTTAAACAACGAGGCAATTTTCAAAGTAAACATTTTAAAGTAAACAAACAATTTTAAAGTAAACAAAAGAATGCTAAAATGGCGGCCATTTGGATTAAGGTGTATTTGGCAAGTAGCTGGAGAAAATCGTGCTGTAGCGATGATAGACTCTTCCGTGAGGAAAACTTGTGAGTTTGTTATTGTCGTGTTCTTGATATGTCAACATTGGTGATTCATATTAGCTGCATGATAAACACATATGTACACTGTATATAGTGAAATGCAAGATTGTAGCTAGATAACTGAGCACTAAAATTAGCTCTCCTTCTTTGCAGGTAGCCAAATTTGTTCCTTCTTTGAAAGCCAAGCTTCTCGTTGGTGAACAAGAACAAACAACCGAGGCAAGGTCGGTAGTCTCTTGTGATCTTTTTTCTTTTCTCATCATTATCGCCGACTGCGAAGGATTTTCAACTGGTTTCTTCCATAGGGCGACACATTCCACAGAGCAGTGAAAGAAGGCTTCTCTACTATCTCCCAGGATTTTTTCTGTGAGATAAGGAAAGGGGGCTCGCAAGAGTTAATCTTGGCGGGTTAATCCTTGTCGATAAGTAGGATGAGGTCCAGGAACTTCATTGAGCTGGCATACGATGACTGTCGCCAATAGTGGGCGTGTATCAATGAAGTCAGTTTTTTAGCATGGTATCGTAACACCTTTTAAGTGTTATTGTTTCTTTGCTAGGAAAGGGTGGCTTCCTTTCAAGGAATTGTTTGAACAGGCCTCTACAGAGCACGAGGTGGGTAATTTATTAAGTTCAAACGTGTTCTTTAAATGAAGATGAGACCAAAAAAACATTTAGATCACTTTGATCACTTTCAGGTTGAAATTTACCACTTTAACGCCATGGTATCGCTGTTAGGGTTAACATGGATTTGCATCAGGGTTATGGCACTAAGCATCGCGATGCCGGGCTAATCCCCGATACGCAAAAGTCAATTCCGATCATTTTATTAGATATCATGTTCAATAATATGGAGTACATTAATATGCCGTTCGTGATTATCCCTTCATGCGAATTTGACCATCCTATGAATACGTCACTGAATTCGAGTATGAATTTGCAATTTCAATGGATCATTTCCGAGTTCACGCCTGCCTCCTCTTCAAAGCGAGGCTAAGTGCGAAGTTTTTGTGATGGTAATTAGTTCTACTTTACATATGAATGAAAACTAATTTTCATAAGAAAAAATTCGCAATTAAACTCGATTTGAAGAGGAGGCAGACATGAACTCGCAAATGGCCTAGTAAGCTATCTAGTGACGTCTGCAGAATGACTAAGTCTTTGTTTCTTGCTAAATAGGCCTTCACCTAGGCTTTCACAGTCAAAACAGCTCAAGCGTTCCCCTGACGAGCGGATTAATGAGTTGATTATTGCAAATTTGATTTCAGGAATCATCACAGGTAACCCAGGCTCACTGTGTGTGCCACATAGGTAAACAGTATAAAAAACATATGAGGCGAAGTTTAGGTCTGAAAATTTGCTAGAAATGGAAAGAAAAATCGATAAAATTTACCATGTGGTGAGCTGTTGTCTTTAATAAGTACACGAAGTTTCGGGGAAAATGGTCCCCGTTAACCTTCCTTCATAGTATAGTGACAAGGGAGGAGACGGAAGCCAGCGTAGAGACTCCGATCGACCCAAAACAAGCACGATTTTTTTCGTGAAAATCGAATCCAGTCGCTAAATGAACACGCCAGGCTCGTGGAACATGAATTTCTCTAAACCATGAATCCACTGAAGCATCTCCAGGTAGCAACGCGAAGCCACCAGACTCCGTAGAACTTAACCTGCTAAAATGGCGGCCAGAAAGCGTTGTCCTCGCAAAGTGTCCAATTCAAAATGGCACTGAACTCGGGACGCCTGGTGACGAGTATAATAAGTTCTGGAGGGAGGGGAGTCCCAAATTGCTAAAAACAAAACTCACTGAGCAATCTGGGACTCCCCTAACTCCTGGGGGACATATATTCCCCCCGTCACCAGGCGTCCCGAGTTCAGTGCCATTTTGAATTGGACACTTTACGAGGACAACGCTTTCTGGTCGCCATTTTAGCAGGTTAACTTACAAGTTTTACGGAGTCTGGTGGCTTTGCGTTGCTACCTGGAGATGCTTCAGTGGATTCATGGTTTAGAGAAATTCATGTTCCACGAGCCTGGCGTGTTCATTTAGCGACTGGATTCGATTTTCACGAACAAAATCGTGCTTGTTTTGGGTCGATCGGAGTCCCTACGCTGGCTTCCGTCTCCTCCCTTGTCACTATACTATGAATGAAGGAAGGTGAACGGGGACCATTTTTTCCGAAACTTCGTGTACGTATTAAAGAAAACAACAGCTCACCACATGGTAAGTTTTATCGATTTTTCTTTCCATTTTCTAGCAAATTTTCAGACCTTAACTTCGCCTCATATGTTCTTTATATTTAAATACCTATGTGGCACACACAGTGAGCCTGGGTTACCTGTGGAATCATTTCATTTATCTGGTCGTCGGATAAATGATGCAAAATTCAAATCAAGCCTCAGTTCGAAACACGAATTTTAATTGGATTACTGTTCGCTTCCGGTGCCAGGCAGGCGTGAGAATTTGACAGGTGTGTCCAATTTGCATAATCTGCCAAGGTCGTAACAAGCGTGATTTTCCTTTCTTTTTAAGTTCATTTCTCTGCTCAATCTTTAATTCGAAAACAAAGTGTCTCGAGTTTGAGAATACTGGTAAGATTACAGAAAGGTAATATTGCTGGAGTGAAATGACCGTTGTTTGACAGATTATGCAAATCAGTAAACCAGCCAAATTCCAAGATCTTCCCACGCCGGCCTGACACCGGACACAAGCAACATTCCAATCAAAATTCGAGTTTTGAACTGAGGCTTGATTTAAATTTTGCATTATTCATCCGACAAACAGATTATTCAAATGATTACTGAAATGAAAATTTGCAATAGTAAACTCATTAATCCGCTCATCAGAGGAACGCTTGAGCTGTTTTGACTGTAATGGTGTAAATTGGTTTACTAGAGTCTACCTCATACACGCGGATTTTATTTCTAACTCGTATTTCCACTCAATTTCGTATTCCCATTGAGATCAAGGTGGTTTTGGGCCATGAAGAGCCTCAAAGCGAACAAAGATGGTTTTAAACTTAAACGAACTCCATCGGGTTTCGTTCTCGGCCAATTACTTTACAAGATCGCAAAATTTGAACTCTATCATTGTACACTGAGGAAATTTTTTTCACCCGGTGCCATCCTGCGACTTCTCGTCTATTGGAAACACTGTCGGTTTGGATGACTACTGGAAAGTGACAATTCGCAAAAGAAGCTGACTCAGTGCGTGATGGTGATGTAACAGTGCTTATAATACCCTTGATATGGTACCCTTTACTGCGCAGATAAAATTTGTGCATGAAAACACGCATAGGCTTCTTCTTTTAACTCAGTGCGTACGGACACGAAGTAACGAGCCTATGACAGTTTACTTCACAAGTGGGACAACAGGACATCCCAAGATGGCAGAGCACACACACGCCAGCTGTGGATTGGGACATATAACTACCGGAAAGTAAGACTATTTGTCTGAAGTTATTACGGTACTTTGGAATGTTGACTTGTTAAAGTAGTATCGTTCGCGTGAGTATAGTCCTAAGAAAGACAACTCCCGCTCGATTTGGCAAAAAAGCAAAGGCCATGCAATAGTCCTTCCTGGGGTCACAATCAGCCGTGTGACCATAAGGTATGATATGACACCCGTGTAGCGGCCTCCGTACGCCACTGTCCTTTGTAACACGGTATATTCTGTCAAATTTACGTATACGTTGTGGTCCTTATTTTACGCCCGCACGTTAAGCCGATGATACATGGTTCAACATCCTGCAACATTTGTTGCTCAACAAATGTTGAGGCGTGTTGCACAGACGTGTTGAACGGAATAGAGCTGCTCTCTATATATTTTCGTTCAATATGGTTCAACAACGTTCAACCTGTTGAATGGCATATTTCAACATTCAACATGACATGACACACTGTTCAACATTTGTTGACTGAACAGCTGCAACATTTGTTGATCAATACAAGTTGAACGGTGTATCACCGGCTTTAGGTTGCTAAATATTAGGTTTCTTCGACCATGCGCTGTTGAGAACCCTGTGTCCCTTGTGTCTATTTTAATTGTAGTCGTTTTTCTATAGTTTACCGAATCACCTCTTGGAATTCGTAGTTTGACAAGATTCCCAGATACAGATACTGATTAAAACTGGTTGGAGCCAAATGGGATTTTCGGTACAATTCAAGCTCAAACAATTGGGCACATTTACATTTATACCCGCCAAAGCCAAGTCTCGGGAAAATACAGAATTGTCTTGAACAAGCATTTTATCATATTTCTGGGTCAAGGAGAGGAACCATAACTTTTTTCAAATTTTTCACTTGATACTGGTAAAAGTTTCACTCATTCATCCATCTCATCGTAAGTTGCCACCCTTGATTTTTGCGATGGAAAGCGCTCAAAACTCTTCGAACAACCACGATTATAACTGAATGTCGTTATTGTTCTTGGTCAACTGACCGGCTTCTCAGGTACTGGTTGGACCTCGCACCTGACGACATTCACTGGAACATTTCAGACACTGGTTGGGCAAAATCTGCCTACAGCAGCTTTTTTGGTCCATGGATTCAAGGTTCATGTGTATTTGCATTTCACAAGGATCGCTTTGAGTCCTTGGCTATTTTAGAGACGTTGCAAAAATACCCGATCAGTACCTTTTGCTCCGCCCCGACAGCATATCGTATGATGATTCAAGAGGACCTTGACAAATACAAGTATCCTCGGCTAAGACATTGTGTGAGTGCTGGGGAACCTTTGAACCCAGAAGTCATGGACAGATGGAGAGATGCAACTGGGCTTCAAATCAGGGAAGGTTATGGCCAGAGTGAAACGGTAAGTTGTGATTCGCAGGTGTCAGGAAGTGAATTGGGATTTAAACCCGAGTGTCTCGAAGATGCGCAGAACGTATGCGCAATAACAATAGTAGGCATCGTCCTTAATGTATCTTTCACATAGTGATCGCGCACTGATTGGCCAAGTTAACAGGCCGTATTCTACGGCGCGTGGCTGAATTTTCTTTTCGCTCGATTTGATTACCAGATAAAACTAGTAATAATCATGGATTAGTAAAATGTGTTCGATATTTAGTGAAATATATATTTTTATTGTACTGATTGCCCAGAAATATTACGGGAGAGTGGACTTGTGGGGTGTCTTCAGGCAATGTCATAATTCAGTTGCAACATTGAAGGTCCTCGTATTAAGTCTAGGAATGGTCAGCCAGGCGTCCAATTAAGATGTCACCCAAACTCTAACTGAAATCGCAAAGAGAAAGATGCGACACAAATAGTATATGTTCTCCTAACGTCAAACGCAATAAATTTCTTACGAACGTCGTTTTCTTTTGCCATACTGTAAATAACTAAAGTGCTTCATGTTTTTCGCAGTTCAACATAGGAATCGGTACGGCCCTCAAAATTGGTCAGAAAGACGTAATTATTTATCTGTACTTTTGGTGGAGAAGCACATACGGTTGCTCTGTCCTTTTCCACATCAGTTTCCTACGTCAGATTATACAGCGACTTTCGAATGACCTTGAAAAAGTGTTCTCAGTTTGTTTCACAGACCAATGTTTGGCGAGATTAAAACAAAGCTTCTCCTCATTCTCGCCAAGGAAACTCCAAATGTGGGCAGTAAACAGACGAGTTCGATTACCCAATCACATTACTGCATTTCAAAGGACGTCAAAGCGAAACTTTCCAGAAAATTCCATGGGGAGATGACGTTGTTTGCATCCGCGTTCACTAAGCCAATAAAAATTCGTTTCTTTTTGTTTGATAAGCCAATTACATGTTTTGCATTTTTGTTTACGTTCCGTTTTTCCTTTTTTTTTCAAGGTCATATGAAAGTCGCTCTATCGTTCGTTTTTGTTCTTGTATGCTTTAACAAATCTCTTTTTAATACGAATTTCCTATGTACATAATAATAATCATATTTACTTACCGCGGTACAATTCAGTAGGATAGATAAGTATAGTATAGATAAAGCATATACTAACAGGTTACTACGCAAACTACCTTCACTATTCTACCCTAAAACCATAAAATAAAAAGCTGCTTTCTGTGAATGCCGTGTGGTTAAAATAATGGCTTATGGTAGCCTCTTTGATCAATCGTTTGTACAGGCAGTAAACTGGGTTCAAATGAAAACAAATGAATTGAACCCAACCGTTTTTTCAAGTTTAAGACTTCCGAGATTCCTCTGAGAGGTACGAGGACGCCACTAGACGTTGTAAGGAACAAAGAAATTTCCTCTGAGTCGTTGTCAAACGGACTAAGACGTTTTATGTATTGTTTTAACTTAGACACTTCTATGTGGCACCTTTCGGTGTCTTGAGAGCCGTCCGGGATCCATGGGCAAACCTGCTCCCGGCTTTGACTTAAAGGTTGGTGAAGGCATTTCTATATGTTCATGATTTATTAATCAAAGCGTAATTTGTGGATTTAGAAATCCAAGAAATCCAACTCAGCGTTATCCTCAGTCAAGGAAATGGGCTCTCACAAGTATAATAAAGAGAATATTCTTTGAACCCTTTGACTTCCACTGATGATCTAAAAGTTTATTCTCCTAACTGCTTCCATAGATTTCTTCGTTCACTTGACTGGTCATGAGAATTTGGTGTTATATCAGGAGGATACCCGTGAGCTGATAATAATTTTCATTCTCAATACTTGTCTACCTGACATTGTATTCAAATTGAGAGGTGAATTTACATACTGATTAATACTGGGAGTCAAAGGCTTTTTACTCGTCTCTCTCTTTTGATAGGTTACTTGATACCTCAGTGTCGCTCACAGTCAACAATTGACTTATATCGATTACGTTTCTTCCACTTTTCGGCAAAACGCAAATTTTAGTCTGTCGTTTGCTAAATCTCTCTTTTTATAGATCATAGTATACGTCATCGTGGCAATTGAACATACCCAAGTTGCCTTTAAATGATTAATTATGTTGTTGTCTACTGGAACGCGACCAACTTACTCTTCCTGTGAATTATTATGTTCAGTCTTAGAAAACTGAACCAAACTTAAGGTAATTTTCATATCCAGCTGTATGAATTTGTCCTCTGTTGATGAAATCATAGTGGGCTTTTAATTGTACTTTCATGGTGCTTTCTTGCTTTTTGCTTGCCTCTTTACTTTCAAAGATTGTGGATGCCAAAGGCAACGAATGCCCAGCAGGAGTGGAGGGTGAAATTGTTGTGAAAATATCACCAAAAAGACCAGTGGGAATCTTTTCTCGTTATGTGGTTAGTTGTCAAAAGTCGTTCGTGCAGATGTTGGATGATATTTGAACGGATCTAGCAACTCTTAAAATGTTGCATCTTGCAGTACATTATGGGAAGTGCACATGACTGATCATTTAATTATTTTTATGGGGACATGTAACTGAATGTGATCACTTGAACATGGTCCCAACTTAAAGGCCCTCAATGTTAGCCCTGGACTGGAGCAGCAACGACAAAAACGTTTGATCTTGGGAAAAATACATTAGGTTATTAGTTTTGTTTATTTGAGTTTCACAACCGAGACCTAGATTTGTGAGGGTCACACAACAGAACAATTGATAGTACTATATCCTCACTGCATACTCATTTCCTCATCGCATAAGATTAAGTTATGGGAAGAGTCCGCGACTGATGAGGCAGTAGGCATGCAACGAGGATATGGGCAGATAGGAGCTTGGTCAAGGGGAGGTGGGCGGGTCGCAAAAGACGACTGTCTTTGTGGAGTACAGGACGAAAAGACCACTCTCCAAGCGGAGAGACCAAATTTAAACTCCAAATGTCGCAAAGCATTACTGGCGCTATAGCACGGGCGAAAACGGGCAAGTGCGATGGAACAACAGCATGTTTTGCAATGAGCTAATTAATTATGCAGTGAGAATAGTGTGCCCTTCACAAGGCCAGTTTACAACACCGGGAGTTCCTTCGAAGAGAAGGGTCTTCTCGCCCTTATCCGAGAAGACTAGCTATAGAGAGTCAAACCATTGGAAGATGTATGTTGCTACTATAAGGCAGCACTTTTTCCTCCGTTAGTTTTAGACCCTAAGTGTTGGTCCGAACGGTGTTCGAACCCACATCCTCCCGCAAGGTAGTCCCGCGATTCTCAACCAAAGGAGCGATGCGTGAAATGCCCACCACGATGTCCTAACCTAAGGGTGATAAGCGAGATTTTTTTCAAATACATACCCCATGAATTACTTCTCAAGGGCAAAGCAAACCAGTTTACCTTACCTCTAATTTTGCCGCTTCATATTTGATTTACATGTAGGTTCGGAACATCTTCGCAAAATTGGGTATGAAAGCAGCTCCGGTCTTTTTGGCTACTGAAGTAACAGCAAATTAGAATACAAGAAACGTTTATAAGATTGTTTCATTGTTAGGATGATCCAGAGAGAACATCCTCCGTGCTCCATGACAATTTTCTCTGGACAGGTAATAATAATCAAAGTAATACCATAAAATATCAAACGAAAGGCAGATCTTGCCCTTAAAACCTTGGAATGCAGGTTGCGTCTTTGTACGTGTTTTTGCACGTGCTTACGGTACGTGTCTTTGTGAGGTGTTTCGGTGCCAATGTAAAACGTAATTCAAATTTGAACTGCATTGTTTTGGTGATGAAGAGAGACTTGCAGCGACTTTCTATCGTACTTTACATGTTTTCCCTTAGTTTATATTGATTTGATGTAAAGTCATCGTTTTACTGCACTTGAAGGACCAGTGAAATCAATGAAGTCAACCCTATCCTATTCTTGTGACAGCGTCCTTCTTACCCCTTTTCAGGTGACCGAGGTTTTCAAGATAAAGATGGGTACTTTTATTTCGTTGGCCGCACAGATGACGTCATAATGTCGGCAGGGTAGGTCTATGGCCCCAAAGGTAACGATTCGTTTGAGTGGTACAAGCAATGTTTGTTTTATGAAACGATCCAGCATATTCGGCCAAGGGAGGTTCTCCCTTCACGAGAAAAGGGACATTTTAGACTTTCCAGACCCTTTCTATCCATCAAGCGATCAGTTTTATCTCGTCCTAAACTGAATTTCCAAAGGCAATTATTAAAAACGCCTAAAATACGAAATTGCATAATTGTCTTGTTCCTATCATTTTTGAGCCCGAGGGGCTGGGGGAGGGTCCCCGGACATAAGTGGCGCAGTTGACTCGCATTGCCTTCCTTATTCTCGAAAATGTCACTAATATTCTGGGCCCAGAGTGGGAATGTTAGATTTTCTGTGAGAAGAACTGGGACCTAATCAGCTGTGTGGTCGTCTTTTCAAAAATACCATAAGACTGTTTGTTTGCCCTTCAAAATTTTGCATAATAATTTCAGTTTATCTTGGGACTTGCAATGGTCCGAAGAGTAAAGTGAAAGTGGTGCATTTATATAGCACCTTTATCACAAACGTCTCAAAGGCGCTTTACAATGATCGATTTACCCCCAGCGGACTTGAAGCATATACAGGCGCAAATTGCAGCCGCTTCTAAGCAGTCCATGAATGCTGGTACTCATTTTACCGACCTCGGAAGGATTGAAAGCTGAGTGAAATTTAGAGGGAAAGAAGGTCTCCAAATATTCCAGTCTCTGTAGAACCGGTAATGGAACACGGAACCTTAGGGTTGGAAGGCAGAGATCTTACCACTGCGCCAACCCCTCCGCTCCGAGAAAATGAAAACGATGCTTAAGCAAAATTTTGGATGGCAAACAAGGAGTATTATGGTATTTTTGAAGGTGGCCTATTAAAAACGGCATGAAATTAAACGGCCATTTGAGCTGTTTTGAAGGTAAGCACTAGTTTTGATGTAACAAAACAACTGCGTCTCGCGCTGAA
>NC_090884.1:47927850-47932850 GCF_036669925.1 Montipora capricornis
AATAGCCCTTATCACGTTTGCGTCTTCTGTGCGGGCGGTCAGTGGACATAGAATGGATTCCTGATTCCACGCTCTAGACTCCGGATTCCAAAGCCTCATATTTGCTGGATTCCGGATTCCTTCCCATCAGGCAAAACATGTCGAGTATCCTCTGTTCTCTAAGCGGTTTTTGAAAACATTCTTCCTCAAAATGTCTGCCACATAAGTAGGAATCCTTGTTTACCGGCGTGTTCGTCCGTTTGAACTTAACCAGCCATTTTTGTAGCAATTCGAAAGCAACAAATGCCAAGGTATTTTTTTGGATTCTTCCTTATTGCCGCGACTGTTGCATCCATATGCAGTATAATGTATAACAGTAGCACTATCGGCCCATGTGACTCGGTTTTGAAAGGCGGCTTCTGATTGGTTAATCCAGATAGTACGCAGCTTCTGATTGGTTTAAAAAGTATGACGTCATCACGGTGGCCATTATCACGTGCACACTTAGGGTCAAAGTTCAAGTTATTGAAAATGGACCAATAGGGTGTAGGATAGTGACGTCACGGGGTTGGGAAACAAGATGTCGGACGGTGTGACGTCATTGGGTATTCAAGATGGGGTCGTGAGCCAATCAGAAGCTGCGTACTATCTGGATTAATCAATCAGAAGCCGCCTTTCAAAACCGAGTCATATGGGCCGATTGTACTATACTTATAACCACGACGAGATTATGTGAAAAATATATAATATCGCGTCCGAACTCGATGTTTCGTTGAGATTTGTTTCCTAACCTTCAGCATGGGGACACGATAGCCTCGTTTTGAAATTATGATGTCCAGATTCGAACTCACGACCTTTGCGATGTTGGTGCAATACTCACCAACTGAGCTATGAAGCCACACAGTTGGGAGCAGGTCAATGTGTTGGGCTCATTTGTTCCCTGAAAGGACTAATGAATAAAAGAAATTTATATTGAGCCCAACAAATATACATTTCTGCACTAGTAAAGCTTGAATAGGCCACTTTCGAAAATACAATAATACTCTTTGTTTGCCCTGAACAGGCTTACCTTACCCTTGAGAACAGGCCTACTTTACCCTTGTTAGACCCCATTTAGAATACGCTTGTAGCGCTTGGGACCCTCATCTTTCTAAACGTATTATGGAAATTGAGAAAATTCAACGCAGGGCAGCTTGCTGGGTCAAATCCTGTTACATCAGAGAACCAGGGGTAGTTACTAACGTTTTAGAAGAACTTGCTTCGTCATCGCTTCAGAGGAGGAGGTTAAATGCTCGACTCTAACTTATTAAGCTTAAGGGAAGAATCACTCCTCAGTATAATCGTAAGAAGTTCATTCAACCCTACTTATCAGGAAATGCTTATAAGTTCAATTTTTTTGCTAGAACAATTAAGGATTGGAATAGTTAAAGTGACTCTGTGATTAAATGTGAAACATATGATGATCAAACGAGCCGTAAGTAATTTAATTTAATAATTTCAGTGTTACAACGAGTATTTAACATTACTTTTTTTTCACTTACATTTATTTTAATATATTTATGATTTATTTATAAGTAACCTAGCTGTATGTCGATTCTGTGAGTTATACCTGACCACATGTAATGGGAAACCTTTATAGATTAAAGATGTCTCCATGCAAGAGAAAATGAAAAAAAAAAACAATGCTTATGCAAAACTTTGGTCTACTCCTACATACCTTTGTTTTTTTCAGATTCAGTTTGTTGACAGTTTGCCCAAGACAGTCAGTGGCAAAATAAGAAGAGTAGAATTGAGACAGCAAGAATGGTCTTAAATACATCGCTCATATTCTACAACAGGGAACGAAAACCTTTCTTCCTGCCTTTTTTTACGATTTCGACAGATCAAAGTTATAAGGACACCACTTTATTGATAGAAAATGAACAGGAAAGGTTTCAAGAATTTACAAACTCACTCCATGAGTAGAAAACACTTTGATCCTTTAACAAATTCTCCAAACTATTTTCGTAATGAAGTGAACAGAGATCAGTAAGGAGCATTTCCGTGTGGATATAGGGCTTATTACGAGAACAACATTTTATTTTGTTTTCGTATGAGGTACGTATGAAGAAATAAAGGAAAAGGAAAAAAAAAACCAAAACATCCGGTTCACCACAGATTATCCCTTGAGATGAGGTTGGATTAACTGTTATTGGCAGTTGTCGTTGTCATTATCTTTTAGCAAGGTATTGTTACCGGAGGCAGGGGAAAATTCGCATGTGAAGGGGCGGGGATGCTCTTTGGAAATTTTGAATTTAACGGTAACCTTCACAGCTACATATAATGGCGTATAGCCTGGAGGACCTAAAACACCCTAAGTGAAACCAAAATGCGAAATTTACGACCCTAAGCGAGACGACGAGCATTCCTGCCTTTTCATATGCAGATTCCCCCCCCCCCCCCCACCCCACACACACACACACACACACACACACCTTGGGAAATGGCTACAAAATGAAATATTTCCTTATTTATCGTTAAGTGTTGTACATTGATTCAACGGATTTGCGCTCATCAAGAAAAAGTACTTAGTAGTGCCTTTTTAGGTACTGGTCAATGCTATAGGCCATTTCGGAATTGCGCAGGAAACTGGGGCGAGTTTCAAACTTGAACCAATCGATAAATTGACACCATCACATGAAGGATAACATTGAGATTGGCCATCTGTCAAAGTTTGATGCCTTTAGGTCGAACAGAGAGACCAAGTTATAGACTTTAAAACATAGTTGAAAATCCATACAAACCTCTCTAATTTTTTATAACAATAATAAAAGCAAGGTGACACACGCTAACACCAACCCGGTGTGGCCAACACATCACACATGCGCACAACCATTTCACCCGGTCAATTAGCAGCTGCGCCATGCTGGCCCAAAAGGCCGAAACAGCTGTCCATGGCTAGCAAGAGTTTTAAAAACGGGGAGAATATTAAGCGAAAACGGGAGGCCTGAAATCTTCGCCGAAAACGGGAGGTTTGGAATCTCTGATCACCTGACAACGGCCAAGAAAAGTATGTGATTTTTCACAGTTGTAGAAAGTATTATGTAATTTGCTGAGTTTTTTAATCATTACAAAAATGCAAAATATTTTACACTAAGTTAAGACCGAATGCATAAATGGCGGCCAAAAAAATATTATTTTGTTTATGTGCTAATGGACTAACTAGCCTTGTTTGTATGCACAAAATACAAAAGAAATGTTGCTTGAGAGCGAGGCTAGTGAGTGTAATTAGGACGTAAACAAGAGAACACATTTTTGGCCAACATTTATGCATGCATTCGGTCTGACGCAGCCACGGTGATGTCAGGCCGGTTTCAAACGTCGAACTTCATATGTGCCGAATCTAATGCAAATTAGCGAAAACAATATATTTTTCTCCTTTGCATTAGATTCGGCACATGTAAAGCGGGCCTTACTATTCTCACTGGGGCCATGTCGTACAAACGCCTCAAATCTCTTCGGGATTCAAGGATAAAATTCCCACGCGCTCATAGTCTCCTGGGTGTTCTGTTTCACACAGGTTTTGTATAAATAGGCCTGTTTTGGCCTGGTTAATTCTCTTTTCGTTAAACGTTCGCCAGTCGTTAGCTTGGCGTTTTTCTTTTGCCCTGTCATCGCTGCGCCATCTTCGAAGATTTTCTTCGTTTCTTAGTTCTCCATTGCCGGACCAAGTTCCTGTTGTTCCTGCGGATGGGGCTGTTGCAGCGGCCGTTGACCCTCCAGTTGTCGCGCCGCCGGCTCCAGCCGTCGTGACAACAACGCACAGAACGATAACGGCAACGTGGTTCCTGCGCCCCAACCTGCAGCTCCGGAGGTTAGTGTTTCTCTTGTCCTTGTATTCGTTTAGCTTGGTTCTCGCTTCTGTGTTACTTGTTTTGGTTTTCGCGTTTGTGCTACTAATTTAGTTTTCGCATCTGTGTACTGGTTTACAATTCTCGCGTCTGTGTTACTACTTTCGCGTTTGTGTTACCACTTTAGTTTTGGCGCCAGTGTATCAATTCAGTTTTCGCGTATGTATACAACTTTAGCTTTCCGTCTGTGTGGCAAGTTTAGTTTTCGCGTCTGTGTTACCGATTTAGTTTTCACATCTTTGTTTCGACTTAGTTTTCCGTCTGTGTGACAATTTATGTTTTTCATCTGTGTGGCAAGTCTGTGTTACATATTTAATTTTCGCGTCTGTGTGACAAATTTTGTTTTCCGTCTGTGTGACAAATTTAGCTTTCGCTTCTGTGTTACAGCTCTAGTTTTCCGCCTTTATTACAAGTGTGTGTGACAAAGTTTGTTTTCGCGTCTGTGTGACAAATTTGGTTTTCCGTCTGTGTGACAAGTCTGTGTGACAAATTTAGCTTCCGTGTCTGTGTGACAACTTTAGTTTTCCGTCTGTGTGACAAGTCTGTGTGACAAATTTAATTTTCGCGTCTGTGTGACATTTAGTTTTCCGCCTGTGTGACAAATTAAGTCTTTTGTGTCTGTGTGACAAGATTTTTCACCTGCGTGTGGAGCTTTCACTTTTTTCTCATTTCGTAGGGTTATGAGGACCTTCGCCAAACAATAGTCTTTGCAATCGGCCCTTAATTTTTCCAAAGTTAATCAGTCCTTGGAATCACTTAGACTCCTCACCTCTCGTCTTGCCGCGCTTCTCGATCCTTTCGCCCTCCTTGCGGCTTTGGAACAAATGTCAGACCACGCTAGGGAGGCGAACCACCCTTAACGCAAGAAGTTTGATGCTATTTTTAAACAGTGTCTCCCTTGAAAACTCCAACTCGCTTGCTGAAGTGGTGCTGCAACTCCTTGGGGATAAGGAGGAAAGAGATGTGGCTTCCCAGATCCCTTAGATTTTTGGGGAGACAATTCCGGCGCCCTGCGTCCAGGCCCCTATCCTGGAAGTTCATTTGGTCGCGGTGGACGTCTCACGCCACAGTACTACAGACCCGGAACCTTTCCTCGGCGCTGTTTTAATTGCAGAAACGTTGGTCGTTTTG
>NC_090884.1:47937850-47955350 GCF_036669925.1 Montipora capricornis
TGCGCCACTCTCATTATTTGCTGTCTCGGGCCCAGTTATTCAAAAGCTGCTTGGCATTGATCTGGGATTAAAACAATATAGATAGATAGATTTGTAAATAGAAAAAGCCTGAACAATGTGCCAGTAATCTAATGATGAAGGAAAAAAGGCCTTAGTGAAATTTGAAGGTAGATAGATGGATAGATAGATACTTTAGATAGAGTAGACAGATCTGGGTTCGTATGGGTCATGGAAAACCTGGAAAGTCATGGAATTTAGGAATTTCATTTTCCAGGTCTGGAAGATGATGGAATTTTATGGTGAGCCATGGAAAGTCATGGAAAATTATAATAATTATTATTATAAATGGTAGATTAATTATTGCAGCTGTCAAAGCAAGGATAAAATGAAATAAAGATGAGTTTCTATCAAACAATCAGATTTTTGGTGGACAGAGGTTGTTAATTTATTCAAATTTGAACTGAGTTATGTCAGACAATATCCTAAAATGAGGATAGTTTTGAAAAATTTCTTACTTGGCAGCTTTTAAAACTTTAGGTTATGGAAACCTAGAGAAGGTCATGGAAGAAGTCATGGAAATTGATGTAATTTGAAGAGCTTAAAACAGTACAAACCTTGTAGATAGATAGATAGATGTAGATAGATGTAGATAGATGTAGATAGATGTAGGTAGATAGAGATAGATGTAGATAGATAGATACATGTAGATAGATAGATACTTAGATAGATGAAGGTAGATAGATAGATAGATGTAGGTAGATAGGTAGGTTAGGTTGGTAGGTACGTGTTGGTAGAAATACAGACACAGGTATATGTGTAGATGTATATAGTAGTCCCATCACAGCTAAGAGTAACTGCAATGATATTTTAATAAGTGTTCAGCATTCCAATGTTAGGTACTGTAACTTACTGGGTCATTTTACAGTTGTTTGCTCAGTGGCCTAGCCTATGAATGGCTTCGAGGCTGCCGGTGATCTTGTATTAATACAGACCTCGCTGCTTTTGTCATGTAAATGGTGTTGTTGTAATTCTAATTAGTCTACATTAGCATTAGAATAGCACAAAAGGTTTGTGTCAAAACAGGCTCACTGGCAGCCTCGATTCCATTCTTAGGTGAGGTAACTTAGCTACAACTGTAAAATGGTCTATTGGGCTTGGAGCAACTGGGCCCTGGACATAAATTTTAAATCCTGAAAAAAGTGAGACTCAAGTCAAATGTTATGAAGGATGCTGATCATTATGTCCAATGTACATTGGGTCTACATGTATGTTAGCTTCAACAGTAATCATTTAATGGCCTTCACTGTTACGCTGAGTTAAAATTGTTTTTGAATCAGAGTTTGCTAGATGATGGATTTCAATGGTAATCATCGTCACCATGCCTATGCTCCACCAGCAGTTGGTCGTTTTTATCCCAGATTTCCGGCAAGAGAGTGGCATCCGCAAGACCATGGCCCCTTTCCTAATGCCTTTGGTAAAGGACAGAGAGGTCAATTCTCAGTCAGAGGAAGAGGATCGCATCGATCAGGAGAAAGAAAAATATACCGCTCTCCAATGGATCGTATTAGATTTGGAAGACCCAGTGAGTGACCTTTAAATTTGAGATACATGTCACAACAAAGAGCATTTCCATTGTCGTTCCAAGGTAGACAAATCAATCAACCCTTGGGAAACTATGGGGTAGCTGTACAATAGCAGCTGGAGATGGCTTCCGACCCAGACTCCTTCTAGAGATTGTGAAACAAGCCATTTCACACCCTAAAGGTTAATGTATGATCATTTTCAGGAGTTTTGTGATGGTAGGGCAGTGGAGAACTGGCACAATGAGGGGTTACATGTATATAATGATTCTTTCTCCAGTGATTCTTATTTTAAGTACCTTTTGTGGAAGTAAAGTTGATGTATTAATATCTTGCTTGGTAATTGACTTTCTAAAAGTAACCTTTTACTTGTACTCAGCATCATTTGTGTGGTGCATGTTTTGAGAGCTCTCAGTTTGACGCCTATGAAACCCAGCCTTCCTTCAACTTGCAAAATTAATACAATGAGAGAAGAGCATTGAATGACAAGTTCTTGAAAACTTTGAAGACAAGAGGAAGTTGTACTGTCATAACTCTAACAGGAGAAGGAAGACTTCTTCTTGGAACATGGGAAATAGCAAGGAAGTACAGTATGTGTGTGGTTGTGCACAATCATGCACCCTTGCTGGTCCACATTATTTTTTGGTTTTGGAGATTCCAGGGCGGGACTTGGTTTAAGATTTTCTCTGCCATTCTTGTCATTGTAGAACTTAAACATGGCTCTATCAGCAGCACTTATGCATGTACTTGTAGCACTTCTTTGTTCCATTAATTTACTGTTATGGGCTTTTGAAAAATGAACAATTACAGATTTGGGACTGTGTTATTTAGCTTTTTTAATGTGTCAGTTATTCCCTTCAGCCTTATTCCCTTCCAAAATTGCAGTTGTCCCATGTTCCCACAGTTTTTTTCTTACCGTGTTGGAGTTTCAGTGTGTTGATTTGCTTATAAAGTAAGGGTATATAGATTGTACACGGTATGTAATATAATTTCTTTTCAACAAATTTTTCCAACTGAGTTCACAATCCGTCAGAGTGGGAAAAGCAGTGGAAATAACAGTTAACCCTTAAGTTAATCATTATAATAGCTTAACTGCCCAACATGTGTGCTCTTCCTTCTTATCTTCTCAATGTGGCATTTGATTGTTCTTAAACACGTTCCCTGCCCTCTTCAATGGTAAACGAGTCACCAATCATAGTAGACTGATTTTCATCTACAAAGCTTTCTGTCAAAAAACAACACATGTCCAAACACTGATTGCTTTCTCCCTTTGCCATCACAACACATTGCCCTTGCTAATTTTATAGCAGTATTTACCTCTTGCTGTACTATGTAATACAATTTCATTATGTTGGAGGAAGTATCTGAGAAAAGACAAGAATTTTGTCCAAACTTCAAATTCTGAGTGCTCATGAATAGTGTAAAGAGCCCATATGATAAAATGCTTATTGACTGGCCCTCCCACTCAGTCAATAAGTACATATTTTCCTTGCACTTTTCCAATAAATCACCAGAGTCAAATGGCTTACTCACAGGCTGGTCTGTTGATTAGAGATTGATTGGCAGAGTACTTGGGTTGTCTTTTCAATGTATGTGCTTGACTGTTTCCTGTGGAATGCCTTGTCCATGCTTTATTCTCTAGTCTCTTTATTGCTGCACTTGTGACTTGGCAAACTGTGCTGATGTGGGTGGGATTTGTTTGACTCAGGCAATTCTCAACACCTAAACTCAGATTTCAATCTTGAGTAGTAATAACAGTTGGCAGTGGTTCTGGTATGTCACTTTGGTACAACTGTGTGGCACAAATCCTGCTTTTCTCATGATTTTCTTTCTTCAATATTTTCTTAGTTTTTCGTCCTGGTTTATTGTATACCACATTTCCCCTTTTATTTTGAGTAAGGCCCAGAAATAAAAATTATCACTAATATCATTGCTTTTGGCAATTCCTAAAAAGCTTTTTTCCACAAATAGTTTTCTTGTTCCTCCGTTATGAAATTACCGTATTTACCCGTGTATAAGTCGATCCCATGTATGAGTCGACCCCCCATTTTTGATGGCAAAAAAAGCAATTTCTTAATTTCTTTGCTAAATGTTCATGGGATACTAATCTTGCATTCTTTGATTTCTGGAACTGTGGATTCACTGAAGATTAAGGGCCTCAAGCGCTTAATAGTTTTGTGGTTCAGCGGTTGTTGTATGTGTGGGCATTTTGTCCTTGAATTTCGAAAAAGTTCTCAGAAAATGGAACATGTAAACCTCAAACTAACCTGTTTCGTTGTTCAAGGATAAAGGGCTTTAGAGGATAAGCACAACATCACAGAAGCAGGAGTCAATCTTTGAAAATAACTTCAAAAACGATGCGAAATGTGCAAGGTTTAATTGGTGCTTGACTTATAATTTCTCACATGGCAAACAAAACAAAACTCATAAACCAAACAATACAAAGTTTGCAAAAGCATTTAAATCATCCAGGTTTGTATAAAGAATAAAACAACAATTATTACCAACCAGCATTTTCAGGCAACACGAGTGACGACCATGCTTGCACGCAAACACAAGGTATTGCGCCAGGTTACCAAGCCGTTGCAGGATCGCGTTTTATTTGAAGAAACAAGAATGTTTTTTAGAGCTTTCCGCCTTTGGAAAACGAAAATTTCCAGTGTTTATTTCATATTTGTGCTTGTGAGTATCTTCAACATTTAAAGTAAAACAAATTCTTTTTCATTTCAACTGGAATTTTTCTCAATGACATTCATTTTGAAGTCTTTCGTCATTCATTTTGAAGTCTTTTGTCCACTGCGTTCGTTATGCCCAAAGACCACATTATGATGTTAATTTTGAATAAATTATTTAGCTGGAACTTGGCTTGAAATCTTTGACCCATGTATAAGTCGAGGGCGATTTTTGGAGCTTCTTTTGAGGCCATAAAAGGTCGACTTATACACGGGTAAATACGGTAGCTTTGTGCAACTTTCTCTTTCATTTGGAAATTCAAAGCAAAACTGAAACTTCTAAAGCCTGGTTTTCACTAGTGATGCAAGCACAAATGCAAGCGGGGTTGACGCAAGGATAAGCGCAAGCACAAGGATCGAGATTTGTTGTGTCTTGCCAATTATAGCACTCATTCCAGGTTCCCTGCATCTGAGCATTTAAACAAAATGGCGGATGCGGTGGTTGATTTTGATGCTTCTGTTGACGTTCATTTTCACTAGCATAAGCTGCTTATGCTTGTACTTGCGCTTGTGCTTGTGCTTGTGCTTGTGTCCCTAGTGAAAATCTGAGGCTTAAATGTACACGTTGTCTATCAAAAGTTACATTGTACTTTCGCTTACATTGCACATAAAAATGTTTGAATGCTACCTATCATTGCATGTAAAGTCTTCCCTGGACACTCTTGGGTGTCTTCTCTTGCGACTTCGTAAAGAAATCAGGCCTGCCTTTTTTATCAATGGCTCACCAGTAGTACTGCTGTGTTCTCTCGACCCACCACTGACTGAATACTTTCACTACCCACGCCCATTTCAGCATCTTTGCAGCTTATACCCAACTGTCTTTAAACTTCTCACTTTTTAAGGAGGATTGAAGAAAGCATTGAATCTTCTCTTCATCTTACAGGGCTGTTGCTTCCGGCGTTTCTAAAACAAGGGTAAGGGTAAGACCAAGGGTGTAAGGATACAAATACAGAAAGTATCCTTAACATGCATAGAAGCTAACCTTACGCCTAAAAACGTTTGTTTAGGCCTAATTAGGCCTAAGGTTAGCTTTTATGCATGTTTAGGATACCTCCTGCATTTGTATCCTTACCCTTACCCCCACCCTTGGTCTTACCCTTACCCTTGTTTTAGAAACGCTGTGTTGCTTCACAGTGACAAGATAATATCTCTCTGCTCATACTATTTCATCCTGAGGATTTATTGGCAAACCCACATCCTTCTCTAATGTGTAAAATAAGATAACACAGTCATCTTCTTTTCACTTTCACCAATTCCCATTTCAGAGGTTCAAAATAATGCTTTTTTTAAAATCCACCATTTTGATAGTCGGTGACAGGCAACAGAACATGATCAGCAAATGGTTTTTCAGCCGTCATGGCACATGTCTAATCCCACCAAACTCTCAGCTGTAACATTTGCACAACAAGAACCTTTTTGAGATCGTGAACAATGACAGTATCAATAACGTCTTGAAAAGAACTCTCTGTATGTAGTTTATATCAAAATTAAGGGTGTCTTGAAAACAAAGACCCCTAAGGACTCCCTAAGACCCCAAGACTCGAAAATGAAGAAGAGTAACCCAAAACTCTCAACTTGGCTAACCCTAGGCCTAAAAACAAACTTTACGCCTAGTTAGGCCTAGGGTTAGACAAAATGAGGGTTTTGAGTTATTTTCTTCGCTTTTGAGTCTTAGGGTCTAAGGGGTCTTTGTTTTCAAGACACCCCAAAATTAATTAATGTTTTTGTGCTGTAGTTCTTAGAGTTTTTGCTCTCATGTCGCTAAGACAGATTGGCCCTTCTTGATATGGTCAGTTACTCTACTCAAACCAACCACTGACTTAGAATTTTGTTGAAAGCCCTTTTTGTTCCCTGGTAGTTCCTAGAAATAACATCTGGGACAGTGGAACATTTTAAAACTGTAAGAAGATAATGAAAAGAAATGTTGTATTTTTTAATTCTGTCAGTTGTGTTGGTTAAGGTGCTGTAAGTTACACTGCACAATTTTTCGTGCAACTTGCTTCGCAACGGCAGGGCAAAACAAGTTGCACAAATCATTGCCCAATGTAACATACCCTGCAACGGCCAAAAATGTCGCAAGACCAGTTCAGAAACCCTAGGGGAAAGTAGAATTGAGTTCTATTTTCCGCTATGGTTGTACATTGTAACATTTTAAGCATTGCACAGTGTAGCATCTGCCCTGCAACTTGTGTCGCAAATGGAAAATGTTCCTTTTACCTCATGTGATCATCGAAACGAGACAAGTTGCATGGAATATGTTTGTCAGTGTAACACTCGTAAAACAACTTGTTTCGTAATGTGAGAACCTTTGTGGAAATGGCATTGTGAGAGAAGTTGCACGAAAAATTGCACAGTGTATAAACAGTGCCTTTAGACTCAGTTTTTTTATTTGTAGGTCAATCAACCCCTTCAAATGTTTTATCATTTCCATCAACAAGCTCCACAAGAATTCCAAACAATGTTAGCAACCCAAAAACAAAGACAACAGAATTTCCAGGCACATCTAAGGAGATGAGTGTCATTTATTGTGCTGCACAGAGTGAAACACTTTCAAGTTCAAAAGTTAATAGTGATTTGTCATGCAAAGATAAGGAGCCTTTCACCTCAGACGTTAGAAGCCCTTCCATTGCGAAAGTAGTACCCTTTAGTCACCAGCCATCAGTAAGCAGTGGAACATCTTCTGTTGGCACATCCAAACCCTCACCAGTGGAGAAAGTCTGTTCTAACACAATTTGTCAAAATGGGCCTGAAAGCCCAACTGTCTCCACTTGCCATTCACTGACAAGTCTCTGCAAAGTTAACCTTGCAGGTGAACATTGTCATGCTTCGAAGGATGGTCTCATGACTGTTTGTGCCCGTGATGAGGATGGTCACCTGCAACCCATTTTTACGACCATTTGTAGTTGCCAGCTTAGGAAGCGTGCTTTAAAATATGCCGACAAAGGAACTACAAGAGGTGACTCTATAGTTATAGACTCGGATGAGGAAGAAGACAGCAAGAGCAATATTGCCACTATCAAACTTGTTAATGAAGGTATTTTTTTTAAATGGTACAAAATGTATTTAATCATTTTGATATATCTGTGATCTTGCAGAGAGACAGAAAAACTTAGAACTTAATTTGTCAAATAAGATGATAATCTTGCATAAGAATCAATTTTGTAAAACATTTTACTAGAAAGATTATTGAGGAAAGTAATATGATGTCTCACTGAGCTCACGTCATCATTGTCAAATATAAGGAAACTAACACAAGTTGAACTTAGTATAAATGAAGATGTAAAAAAGTAAGGATAAACAAGTAAATGTTGTGAGAAGCTTGAGTTTCTTATAAAAATGTGCTTTTAATCTGAAAGAAAAGGCCCAAACTCAGCACTCAAGGGGACATCAATTTGTTCAAAAGTTCTTGTTTAAATTATTTTCCAAAATCTTTTTGCTTCCATTTCAGCATGTCAGTAATTTGCATGCTTCAATTTACTGGTATTTATTAATATACACTGCACCTTTTCACACAGTATACATCCATTTGTGCTAATTTTTTTTTGCATTTGATGATAAAACGCTATGACACAAAGTCATGAAAACATAATATTCTTATTGCTAAAGGAAACCTCCTCTAAAACAAGAATACAACTTCAAAATATTTAACATAATGTTTACAATCAAAATTGTTCAAACGTTTTCCAATGGAATCATTTGTATCCAAAGTAAATGAATTTCAAAAACGCTTGTTTTGGATTTCAAATTTCCTGGGCGCCGCCATCTTGAATAATAATTGTGACGTGTTGTGGTTGCTCTTTTGTATTTGCACAAAGAGCTTTTGTTTTAAAACAATAGGGCAACCATGATATGTCACAATTATTCAAGATGGCGGCGCCCAGGAAATTTGAAAACCAAAACAACCGTTTTTAAAATTTATTTATTTTGGATACAAACGCTCCCATTGGAAAACATTCGAACAATTTTGATTGTGAGAATTATGATAACTATTTTAAAGATATATTCCTGTTTCAGTGGAGGTTCCCTTTAATTGTTCTTTTAAAATGACGATCTACTAACAGATTTAACTCAAAACAATAATCTACAGGAACTATGAGTGTAAAGGTGTTGCTTAGAAGTTTTAGTTTCAAAAGTGAGATTTGGAAGCCTTTCGTACAATGTAAAAATAAGAAAGAGTTGGTAACAAAGTACATGTTATCTGTACAAGTAATAGAATTTGTGGGAATTCTTAAATTGCAACTTGACTGAGACCTTTTAATTCCTTGATGCAGGTGCAGATGAAGTGTTACCGAGCACCGTTTCTCCAAGTGATTCGCCGAATGGTGAAGGGGAACCTGTAAGTTAAGCTGATCAGCAAATTAGTACTCCTGTTCATTGTAGTGTACATGAATTCTCAACTTTAACGCAAGTTAAATGTCGAGTAGATTAGCCCTAGATGACCCCTTTAATATTGCTCTTGGGAAATTTTGGCAGATTGGTCTTTTAGCTTACCTGAGCTTTTAATATAGATTTTACATGAGGGTGTTAATCTCCTTTTCTCCTTCTCCTTCACTGAGCCCCACCTCCTTCATAAATGAAGGTTCTTGCAGTAAATATATAAACAAATAATAAAATAACAAAATGAAAATAGGTACTCTAAAAAAGACACAATACATCTCAGCAGCTTACTTCAAACCTGTTTCCAGGTAGACCTCACCATGCAATTGTGCAGTCGATCAAATAAGATGTAATGCACTTTCCTGGTTGTCCAAGATCTAAATGTAAACTCTTGTTAATGACTGTCATACCATTGTCATATTGTCAGTTATGGGAATTTTATTATAAAACCCGTAAGTGATAAATTTCTTTATTCTCATCACCTGTGTGCTTGAAAATGTACTGATCTTGCAAGGAGGAAATAAATATCAATCACATTCTTGGAAGTGAAAGGGCAAAGGTTTCTCTTCTTTTTACCTTGGTCCTTTTAGCTGCGGTGGACTCGTGGTCATTGTGCTCGACTCCGGATTGGGTGGTCTGGGTTGGGGTCCTGGCCAGGGACATTGTGTTGTGTTCTTGGGCAAGACACTTTACTCTCACAGTGCCTCTCTCCACCCAGGTATATAAATGGGTACCGGCAAAAATGCTGGGGGTAACCCTGTGATGGACTAGTGTCCCATCCAGGGGGGAGTAGAAATACTCCTAGTCGCTTCATGCTACAGACATGCTGCAGCAGATAAAAAAGGGAGGTAACCCATGAAACAGATCAACAGAGTTGTTCAGTTAGCGGGATGATGCATGAAGAGGGATTGGGGTTCATGGAAGTTGGGTTTAATCAAATTTATATCATGATAAGTTTCAGAATGCACTCGTTTGCTTGAAGATGTCATTCTTCCAAATCTGTCGTAGTCCATGTTCATTAAATTCCTCATTCCTAAAAGCCTACATTGTCTAGCCCATTTCCACCGGCTTGACTTTTATATAATAATTATTGTACAGTTGATTGACCAAGATCCAATGCACCCTGTACAGGACTGAGAATTTAATGTTGCTTTCAAGCCTAAAAAATGGGAAATGAAAGGGAACTATACCATGATTTTTGTGAGATACATGTATTTGTTTGCAATTATTCTTAAAATTAAGAACACTATCAACTTCATTACTTTTCAGAGTTTCCAAGAAACACCAAGAAAAAGTATGAATGCAAGCATTAAATTAAAATACTATTATTGATAACTGTGTTCATATCGGCCAAGAACTGGTGCACTCATGTTTCCTTTAAAAAGGCGTTACCTTTGTAATTGTCTATTTATTTCAAGAAAAAGAATAATTCTCATTCTACTGGTGTAGCCCTTTTTGTAGAATGTCTCTTTGCACAGGTACTTCTCAAATTCATTCAATTGTGATTTGCTAAAAAAAAAAACAGCCATTAAGTTTTTAATAGTAAATTGTTTCCACCGTGAGAAAGATCCATATTTTATAAAATCTGCCTAACAAAAATGGCAGATCCTGTCAATGTAAGAAAATCATCTTCCTGTTCTGTGGAGAACAGAAATAGACATGGCATACAACCAATGATTTTAATAACAACCTTTATGAAGGACAAAACTACTACATGCTGATTAGCTGAGACAGCATTTTTTATTAATTTTGGAATTGCCCCGGGCAAACTTACTCTCATTATTTTCATGTAGTAAATGTTTTTTTTAGCAGGGCTTGTTTCATTGCTTTTGCATTGTACAAAAATAAAATTTCATTCAGCGGATTCGTGCGTTTTACGATTCCTTGAGACTAACTGAACCCGCTTCCTACAAAATTGTGCAACAGCATGCATTTTTGACCTTAATAAAAGAAAATTTGCCCTTATAATAAACAAGTAATCGCATGTTTCCTCGTAAAATAAACTTATTTCTACTATAACAAGAATGTATGGATTTCAGACTTTCCTAATACAGGTGTATTTACTTTTTCTGTTATCAGGAGCAAAAATGAGCACAACAAACGTAGCAGAAAAGATGTAAGTTTGTAAAAAGATCTAAAAGATCCGTTTCCAATTGTTGAAAGGCGGGATACTTTATCCAGAGGATTAGTCACTCTCCATAGTAAGAAAAGTAACATACTTTTTTTTTCTCAACGCGTGAGCGGGCAGAATTCAACAAATCCTGCAATCTGATTTTCTTATCTGGCCCGCTCATGGCGGGCGGAATCCTAGCCTTAGTTGAGCTTGTGTGATGACCTTAAATTTCCATTTTTTTTGACACCGAACCCGTGTACATACAGAAGTTACTTTTTATAAGACAAGAGGTTTGGAAATAGAATTCAATAAAAAAATGTCTCTTTGAAACGTTCAGTTTGTAAGTCGCCAGCGGCCTCGGGCATCAGTTTTTCGCTATACGGACCTCCCAGCTGGTAAATAACATATATTTATGCTAAATCGTAGCCTAAACGTAGGTACACGCCTTAACTTGGACGTGCTTTGAGTTTGCATATTCGTGCTCACGTGCGCAAATTTTTATTTTATTTTAATTTTAACAATTGACAAATTAATTAACAATGTTTTACAATAATGAACTACAACAAATTAATTATTAAGAAATTAAAGATTGAAGGGTGGATTTTTATGTTAGGATAAAACGCCTTACATTATAAATACCTAAAAAGAGAGAGACAAACAGACACAACAACAACAACAACAACAGACAATACAACAACAGACGAATAGGCTTATCGAGTTGGTATGAGCACCCATTTCTTTTTAAAATAGTCTCTCGTGTTTTTAATTTTCATATCTGTTTCGCAACAATGCCCTTTTCTTATTTTACTCAAATATTTTGTTATCATTGGGAAATTATTTTTGCGGGACTGCAGAAGAAGCCAAATTAATCCAGAAATTACTGGGTTTAAGAACAAAATTGTTCTCAAGTACGTGACCAAATACTGGATGCTCTGCAACCTGTAGGATAGTGACTTATCCACAAGATAAAATTGTTTAACCTTTGAACAACTGAGACCTGACACTTTGTCTAAGAGTAGTAAGAAGTCATTACTGTGCAGTGTGGTGTTCCTGGACGCAACAAATCAATGGTCAGATCAGAGAAGCAAAGGATTGAGAAATAAATTCTTTAGTTGTTGACGTAAATTAACTCTGGCTTGGGTCAGGTCTCTCTATGCATCGCTTGCAACAAAAATCTACCCACTATTTGAGAAGCTACGTTTTGGGTATCAAAATACAATATTCTTCAAAGAAGAAAGGTGTACGAATTATGTGAAACATGCAACGGTTACATGGACTTTAAACTGTTGATAGCGTTGTTGTAGCAATTGACTAGTCGTATATTCAAGGTTCAAAAGAAATGGGCATCGATGGAAAAATATGCCTTGCGAGCTTTTAAAATATATTTTTGTCACTGTCAAGTCATATTTTGTTGTGGTGATGTAGCATTTTTGCGGCCTGTATGATAAATCTAACCTTACTAAATCAGGGGCACCCAACGAGAATATAGTTCAAAACCACTTAAAAGTAGCATTGTTAAACGTATTTTAGTATTTAAACGGTAGATATAGGCATATTTTTTAATCCCCTAAAAATTTTTCATCTGTTCGGATTTCCTTGCTGAAAGTCTAGCGATCCGAAAATTATAGGGATCAAAACTTACCTTTTCGAAAATTTCAGCCAGAAAAAAGGCTCCCGAAAATTACAGGTGACGTTTTTAGGGTAAAAATCCGTTTAAAATGGGCAATTATACCATTTTTCAGATTTTCGAAAATCCTAGGAGAGGCAGGCAAGCAAGAAATTTTACAACAAATGTTCCGAAAATTCTAGATTTCAAATCGTTTTCCGAACAGATATTTTCCGAAAATTGACGTTGGGTGCCCCTGACTAAACGTGGTCAGATGATTAATTTACTTTTGATGACAAACAGATCTTTTCCGGTTGGTAAAGCTACAACTGCTGGTAATGACCCAGGAGAAACAGACAAATCAAATAATGGCACATGTACAGAGACAATGGCAGGAACACTGGCAAAGATTGTAGAAGGGGTGCAACAGAATCTTCGTGAAGGATGCAGTAGCTCAACGTCATCTGATTCATTACTTCCATTGTCATCAAGCAATTTAATAGGTATTATTTTGAATGAACAATATTGTAATCTTGTGGAATTTCGTGAAGGGCTTATGCATGCCCAAATGCATTTAAATGAAAGTTCCTATTTTGCTAGGAGGGGAGCTTTAAGCAGGATGAAAAAAAAAACGGTTTAAAATGAGATTCCTTACTGTTAATTGGAATACGTTTTTCATCTAGTGGTTTTAAAGTGTACCAACTGAAATGATTTGATTACCTTGAATTCTCATTTCTGTACAAAACACTAACATCATTCCAGGGACACTTTCGGGCTTGTGTTCCCAAGAAAGTCCTTGTATTGCGGTCACCAAAAATGATTCTTACGTTGCAATCATTAGAATTTATTCACATAGGTTGCAGTTGTGTTTTTTTAAAAATCGTATTTCGTTTGCAGAGGATGCTCCACTGTTGTCAAATCCACAGATTCTTCAAAGACTTCTGGATGAATGTAACGAAATAGCCAAGTAAGTCATTTAAATGAACCCCGCCAAAGGAAAGAAAGGAAAAAAGGAAAAGAAAAACGAAAACGAATTTCAGAGAAGAGTTTATACGATGACAGTTAAAAGCTACGCATTGCATCTCTATGTTCGAAGCAAAGAGTATAGAGCTTTTGATACAAGTAAATCTGCATTGACTTTCTGTTTTATTATGCAGTGCATCTTTTAAAGGTGTCTTCATTAATTGTTTTACTTTATAATAGTGTACATGTTATAATGGCATTGTATGATGTGTTGAGCAGTGCTTTCTCACAAGAAAACCATCCGTCAACTTTAGGAGAGGGAAAAAGTATCAGAAGGTTCTCATGGTATTTTGGGTCCAAGTTTTAGACGCATTTAGACAGCCAGGCGGGAATCTCTATAAATTATGCAAACGTCGTTTTCTGATTCGCATAAATGCTGAGTAATTTCCGCAGAAGCTACTTGTAGGAGATGGTTTTATGCGTTTATAACAGAAAGCTCGTCATTTATCTTTCAGACCATTTAACAAATTAAAAGTATCCTCCAGGAATCTTTTGACAGCAGCAAAGGAGTGCAACGTTCACAAAGTTCTTGCCTTGTTGGGTTAGTGTTTTAATAATATTACACTGAGGAAATACTTAAAATACATGTGTGGCGGCACTCAATTTGCGTTTATTTTCATTTCCCGAGGAATAATGCAAAAGTGTTCATGAAAACATAGACACTGTATTTAAACATATCTTGCTAGCTTGATGTTTTCGGAGTTTAAAACAAAGTGATATCTTGAGAAGGGTCAAATTTGCGTGGACCATTCGTACAATAGCTCGAAATTGCGACCAATTGGTCTAAAATACAGTCGCATTTGCAACTAGTTTTTACAATCGCAGTTAGCACTGGCCATTTTGTCGCTACTTTTGCTAAAATAAATAAAGAAATGAAAAAATCATTTTGATCCTCGCCGTTAATTTTCGTTCCCATACATATTCGCCATTTTCAGCGGTTTCTTTACCCAAGTATTGTGGGCTCGTACTTTGTCTTGCTAAACCGCTGGCAACACAACTTTGCTACGAAAATCTTGTAATTGCGACTGGAGTTTTTGAGCCCTGCCGTTTATTGGATAATTAATTTAAAGAGTGAGGGACATTCTATAATATCTGCTTTCTTTTCATGATAAGTTTTGAAAGGGCCTTTCCCTGCGTTTTGACAGAGATAATAACACATTTGCTCCAAATTGTTGAAACCGGTTTGAGCCACCTTAAGCGTAAATAGGAGAGTTTTGGGCAAAGCAAAGAAAAAAAATTCAAGTTTAGGAATATATAGTTTATACTCCATTAGTGTGCACACCAGCACTGTGTACTATTTGGTGGTTATTCATTAGTGATGCTAATGATGAGTATAAAGCGTTTATGGTTTTCTTTCTTGGTGTTCATAAATGTGCTTGCGTGTTTTGTTTAGTGGAAGGATGTGATCCAAACCAGCAAGTTGCAAAATCAAAGGGAAAGACAGCCATGCACGCTGCAGCCGCAGGCGGATATGTTGATATCATCGCTTGTTTAAGACTGGTAAAACCTCTAAATAACAGGCAAAAAGTAATCGTTAAGAACCTTTGTTTATACATTGCACTTCATGACCTTTGAAAAGTTGTGGGGCCTTGAATGAAAGGTAAGAGTTCCAATCAGCACAGTGGCATGAAGAAACTCTTCTGGAAATTGAAAGCAACCAGTTCAAGAAATAAAATTTGAATCCCTATTGGATAAAAAAAATCGGGATATAATGCTCATGAAAAGAGTTTTGCGCCAAAATCCTTAGCCGTATGGAGACTTGTATACCAGTCAAATCGAAGCTTCCAACATACCCCCCCTCCCCTGGGCATTTGACGCCTTTTCTTGCCCGGGGGGGGGGGGGAATTTGGTCATGTTAGTCTTCCCGGGGGTGGGGCATTTGATCACCACTGAAAGGGGGTGGAGAATTTGATCGGTAGCCTCGATTTCATGTTACGTTTCCACGTGGGTTGATAAATTATGGCGGAGACAAACTTTGATGAATTCAAAGGAAAAGATTGCGAATTCGTGGCGGTTTGGTTGAAACCAAAGGTCTACACAAGCTTTGTTCCGTATTTGAAGGTATTAAGAACCATTTTATATTATCTTTGAATATTAGAAATATAAATATCTTAAATTGTATTTACAATAAACAATAATGCAATACAATACCTCGCCTGATACGATTTGACCGACCCGGTGTATTTATAAATATTTTAATACATTTGCGACGATTGATATGTAGCGTATAAAATTAATAATGGAAAGAATGTATGGAATGTATTTAAGTGTTGTTGCATGAAACTCCGTAGCATTCAGTTTATAAAAATGATTTTAGCCGCTGCTGGTGAAATAATCGTGAGTTCATCGACGATGTTTGACTTGATGTGTTTATATGAAATATGCCCAGAATCTTTTCTTTAGCTTTTTATAATATTGGATGCGAAGCATTTGCTATATTTTCTTCAACAACTGAAGGCGTCTCAGCCGACTTTCTTTCATCAGGACCTGGAACAATCGATGAAATCGATAATCGATGGAAATCGGAAACAATCGATGACAATCGATATCAATTAATCGATTGATGAAAATTTTTGTGATTATTGGTAATCGATTATCAATATCAATCGATAATCGATGAGAATCGATCAATTAACATAATAGGTTGTTATCAATATGCAATATCAATCGATTACCTATTTAGTCAAACATTTTAATTGTCAATTTCATGGTGTACTAATAAAGTTACACATTTGCGTCCCAGGTCAGTTGAATCTTTCAATGAACTGGAAGCTAAATCGATCAAGTTTGTACTACTGACAACGAGATATGTTAATTGTCTTAATTATTTGTGCTGTTTTTCACGGAGCCACATCGATATTCATCAAACTTTGCTACTGAGGTTTAAATATAATATACGATCTGCTTACACTCCTGCGATACCTGAATATACGGAAACAAGAATTTAGTGTCGATCGATGGCAATCGATGAAGTTCGCGACCACTTAAGTGTGATTATCGATTGTCATCGATTGATCCATTGATTTTCCAATCATTTTCATCGATTGTTGAGGCCCTGTTTCATCCATGTGCCAGTGACACTTGACCAAATAAACCATGAATCCTTGACTTTTTTCCTTTCTGCTCACGCCACTCTCTCGACCGGTCTAAACCGGTTTTTTTGCTTTGTCGACGCCAGTCACTGCGTTCCCGCTCCAACACCATGACCCTTTGGTTCTTCTTGAAGTGCAATGTTATTAAACACACAATCCTTCATATGAGCTTTAATTTTTACCTATTATACACTCTTTATCTTAAGGGTGGATGTGACTTGAATCTGTTGGACTACGACAACCGAACACCTCTGGTAGGAACTTAAAATAGTTTTGAATTTTTACAGACGCTCGTTACATTGGTCATATTATTCTCACATCAAGCGTTTTTCACCGTGTGGTAAGAGGGCGGTGCCCCTTTCTTTCCTGCTGGTTCTTCCATCAAGCATTACGAACAGTAACAAGCCATTTTGTTTCTTTTTTGTGTTTGTACCTTTTTGAGAACAAATGTTATAATTAAATAGGTCAACATTGGAAAATCTAGACCTCGGTCAATATCGATTTTAGCAATCAAATTTCTTGAATCTCAGTCCTTTTCAGACGCGGCTATATAATAAACCATTTTAATTGTTCTATTCTCATTCGTCTTATTTTATATTATTATTTTTCTTGTAGTTTGAAGCAGTGAACAATCACAAAGTCAAAGCTGTAGAGTACCTCATTGACTGTGGAGCAAATCTTACATTAACGGTATAAGTATTAGTGTGTTTCCCTTGGGGAACGATGTTCGTTAATAAGTGCTTCAGAAGTACAGACAAAGCTCTTTATCTCATAAGAACTGCAGGGCAAAGGCGTTTCTTTTCGTCATCCACTTGATAGACGCTTCAGCTTGTATAGTTTGTACGAATTTGGGACAAAAACGGCAAAAACGTAAGGGGAATTAAATTTGTGTGATATTATTCCAATGTGAACAGATCTGTCTGTACATACCTCTGCACGTGTTATGAACATCGTAAATGATGAAAAAAAACGGAAGT
>NC_090884.1:47962850-47977850 GCF_036669925.1 Montipora capricornis
GATAGATATATCAGTATAGTCATTTTCTTGTGAAAGTCTTTGGAGTAGGATAATGTGGATTTTAATGTTAAATTTGTTTTTGGATAGATGGCGAATTTCACGAGGTAAACTATTCGAAACTTTTACACCATTTCTTGAAAAGGATTTAATTTGTAAATGTCAAGTCTTGAGGGTTTAACAAAATAGTCACCTCTTGAAGATGATCTTGTTTTATATAAATGAACGCTTGCTTTGGAAATAAATGAATTGGCAATATAAGGAGGCGATACGTTGTTACATATGTCATGCATCAGAACAGCTTGACCGATTTAAAGTACAGAAAATCGAGAGGAAGAAAACGAGAATAATTGATTTTGATGTCTAGGGTCGCTTAAAGAATTTCAAGTCAACACAAACTTAAAAACGAGTTTTTGAACAAGAACAGGTATTTCTCGGTTTTCTGCCAATTCTTTTTCCACCGGTTGAAGAGATTAAGTTGAGTGAAGGCGAAGAACCGCAAACTGGCAACGGATTCTGAAGACAAGACTAATAAAAACTTCCGTTTTGAGGTTTGAAGGTTTTTATTTGAAGAACTAACAAGAAGAAAAGATAATGGAGTTTTAACTTTAAACGATGTGAGAGAGATCATTTACAGCTGAAATATGTGATATTTATTATAATAAGCCCAAGAATTCACGCATTTTGATTGGTTCTCACCTATGATCCATAGGAGGAACAGACGCAAAGTTGACGTCATCGTGAAAAAAAACGTTCAATTCTTAGTTATATAGAACAGATTCAAATTGCCGTGCGTCTGTTCGCTAATAGATCACAAAAGAAGTCAAAATGTGGTAAGAACATCCTTGACATGCTCAACTGTCGCCGCGTATTCCACTGTTTTGTTCTAACCACATTTTGACGTCATCAGTGATCTATTAGGGAGCTTACGCAAGGACAACGAAGACGCCAACGAGAACGTCGTCTTAAAATATTATTTCCCGTTATTATAAAAACTTCGTTATAATTTGCCCCAAAGTCGTTCCGAATGGAAAGTGTGTATCAACATTGCAGGAATAAAATTGGCATGAACGGTGTGGTTGTTTGGGAAGAAAATTAAAAATATTTCGTCAGCTTCTCAGTCCTCTACACAACCTGAAATGTGGTCAATAGACCATTTTACAGTTGTGTGCTATAGTTACCTGGCCTTTGAATGAAAGTGAGGCTGGAGTTGACCTTGCTTTGATAGAAACCTCACAGCTTTTCCTATGTAAATTCCTACTTATTAGCATGACAACAAAATCATTAACATAAGAAAAGCAGTGAGGTTTCTATCAAAGCAAGGTCAACTCCAGCCTCACTTTCATTTAAAGGCCAGGTAGCTAAGCACACAACTGTAAAATGGTCTATTCACGTCGTTGTCAAGACGAGGACGGCAAAGAAATGTACCAAAATGCAAAACGCACGTGCAGGTCGTGCAGAGCCTTTGTTTTTGTTCATTAAACTCGCTGTTCTGTGGTGTTTTTGTAGGCGTAGCCGTCGTCGTCGTTCTTTGCATAAGCGCCCTATTACTGAACAGACGCATGTCACCATGGAATCTATTTGTTAAATGTGCTGTATTATGCATTCCAAGAGAGGAGGAGGGAAGATAACACATGGTCATGCCCCATCTGCAGTTTTTTTTTTCAAACTATTTTAAGCTTTGCACCATGCTGTGAAAGTTGTTTTGGTTTCGTGCCCATGGTCGCGCAGTCAATGATAACCAATCAGGTTTCTTCCTTAAAATAGCCGCGCAAGCCGCGCATCATGACCACGGGTTAAATTTCGATTGAAAAAAAAATATCATTGGAAGAGGCGCATGTATGGTGAATATGTTCTCTATTCCTCATCCTTTCTTGTGCATTCTCATTTGTGGTTCTATAGCTCAGATGGTTCAAGCCTGGATTTTTTTTTTCTCACTTTTCTTTTTGCAACTGCATTTTACTACGAGCGATGATGTCGATCACATAGTAACGTAAAGTAAAGTAAAATCCTTTATTTAAAAACACGATTAGCGTTTAAGCACTACGTGTTTAAGGGGTCATGTATCTAATAATTATCTAATTACCTACTGAAAAATGAATGAAATATAAGAAATTAATTTACTTTATCGCAAATCTGAATATATAATATTTCACATATATTCTCTAAGTTTGGAAATCATCTTTACTTTGGGTCGAACTGTTTGATGAAAAAGACAGAGGAAACTTCCACATTTTCATCTCGTTTGTTCAGGAGTTGAATGTACCTCTGCACTGGGCTGCACTGTCAGGCAATATTGAAGTGTGTAAACTTCTACTGGATGAGCATACGGACATAAACAGTATCAACATACACAAGGAGACACCGCTGTTAGTAACAAAGTATTTTGCTATGATTTAAGTGGATTTTATATTGTCCAGAGTTGCTATTTCATCAGTGAATGTTCGATATCTGAAACTTTGTCGTTGTTCTTTTGTGCAGACATATTGCTGCAAGAGAAGACCACTACGCATGTGTGCAGTAAGTCCTTCTTGCCTTTTCAAGTTGTTGCAAAGTCGACCTGTGTTTATCAAAATATACACAAGAGGAAGAGAAAAATCTTTGGTTTGTATCAGTCCCAAAAATTAAATCTCACCCAAATTTCTTTTATTTCAAAAACCGTTTAAATGACGGCCAAAAACTGAGGAATTCCTAAACTGAGGATTTCATTCTCTGTTCGGAAACCAGGTGTGACAATCGTTCTTTAACATATCTTTCGAATCTCGCAAAGACGTTGACGATGCCTCGTTTTGGAAACCCCGGGCTTTCCAACCTTGTTTCCAGAGTCTTTCTTCTTTAGTTTCTGGGAACGAGGCTTGCCTAAAATAAGTACCGTAGGCCTCTTTCAACTTATTTTGCAGTAACGTGGATCATTTCATTGTTGTCTGACCATAAAATCTACTGCTCTTGAGAAGTGTCCAAGAGATTTGAAAGGTTGGCCAGACAGAACCTTGCTCCCAGAGCTTACTCGGCTGAAAAGCCGAAGTGTGAGGTGACATGCAAACCGCGGACCATCAGCCGAGTTCATCCAAGAAATCTTCACTGATCCCAACATATAATCACTTTTTTCTCTCTTTCCCTCCCTCCTTCCCTCCTTCCTTCCTCCTTCCTTCCTTCCTTCCTTCCTTCCTTCTTTGCTTCCTTCCTTCCTTCCTTCCTCTTCCTTCTTCCTTCCTTCTTCCTTCCTTCCCTCCTTCCTCCCTTCCTTCCCTCCTTCCTCCCTTCCTCCCTTCTTTTCTTCCTTCCTTCCTCCCTTCCTTTCTTCCTTCCTTTTTTCCTTCCTTCCTTTTTTCCTTCCTTCCTCCCTTCCTTCCTTCCTTCCTTCCTTCCTCCCTCCTTCCTTCTTCCTTCCTTCCCTCCTTCCTCTCTTCCTTTCCTCCTTCCTTCCTTCCTTCCTTCCTCCTTCTCTCCTTCCTTCCTTCCTCCCTTCCTTTCTTCCTTCCTTCCTTTGTTCCTTCCTTCCTTCCTTCGTCCTTCCTTCCTTCCTCCTTCCTTCTTCCTTCCTTCCCTCCTTCCTCCCTTCCTTCCCTCCTTCCTCCCTTCCTCCCTTCCTTTCTTCCTTCCTTTCTCCCTTCCTTTCTTCCTTCCTTCCTTTGTTCCTTCCTTCGTTCCTTCCTTTGTTCCTTCCTCCCTTCGTTCCTTCTTCCTTCCTCCCTTCCTTCCTTCCTTCCTTTTTTCCTTCCTTCCTCCCTTCCTTCCTTCCTTCCTTCTTCCTTCCTTCCTTCCTCCCTCCTTCCTTCCTCCTTTCTTCTTCCTTCCTTCCCTCCTTCCTCTCTTCCTTTTCTCCTTCCTTCCTTCCTTCCTCCTTCCCTCCTTCCTTCTTTCCTTCCTTCCTTCCTTCCTCCCTTCCTTCCTTCCTTCTTCCTTCCTTTCCTTCTCTCTTGTTTGTTTTCCTCTATTCTTTTGATTGATCTATCCTTCCGTCCTTTGATCTTTCTATCCTTCGATTGGAATTTACGTTTTGTAATTTATCCTGGTTATCAATTTCAGTGTATTGATTCTATATAATATAATATAGCGTTTAATTTCACTGCCCGCCTTGATCAGCCATTGACAACTTCGTGTTCTGTTAATTCTTTACTCCTATACTTGTCACTAAATGTTGTCGTTGTTGTTGAAGTATATGATGTACCTACAGAAGGCAGTACAGTGACCAACTTATTGCTTTTGATTAACATTCAATGGCAGGTTGTTTTTGAGTCGAGGGGCGAACATTCACATCCGCAACAAAGACGGTCACACACCTTGTGAGGTAGAGTAATTCAAGTTTCTGATGACTTTATATATGATAGACATACATACAGGACGAACTCACAAAGTGACCAGTTGCCAGTTGGCTTCATATTTCAATTGGTAAAGCACTGCATCCGCATCGTAGAAGTCATGGGTTCCTATCCCAAATAGAGCCAGAAATTTTGAGGCTTTTCTGTGCCGGTTGCTGCTTAAGTAACGTTCGAAAGTGCGATGATCTAAAAGCTTAGGGCGCGTTTTTTTATCCACAATTCTTGAATAAGAATGGTCGGTACGGAATGCTAGGAATAAATAATTCGGATTGTTTACATAAGAAAAACGCCCGTCGAGATGCGCGGTCCTGGCATGAGTAAACATTGCGTAACAAATATAGCGGCCGACGAAGAGGCTGCCATTGCAGCCGTTGTCGCAGCAATTTTGCTTGTAAATAAAGAGGAAGAAACTAGGGAGACGTTTTTGGATTTGCCGAATGTTTTGACAGTCCTCTATGCAAAGGAGAGGAAACAAATCCCTCGAATCATGGGCTATGCAGACAATGTTGTTGTATGAAACATCACTGAAAAAAACCTCGTACTTTTGGTGCAATGAAATAAGAGGCAATGTTTCATTGTGTCCGAAAGTGTAACCTGATTTTTTCTCCGGTGGAGACGTATTTGAATCCGCAGCGCTCATCTCGCCGTCCGCCATGTGGAATTTTCATTCCCAACATTCTGTTCATTCTGCCCCTGGGAGCAGAATGGATGGAATGGCGTTCTATCCATTCCGGAAGAGGAATGCGGAATGGCAAAACGCGAGCATTTTACATTCTAGCCATTCTCATTCCAGAATTGTGGATAAAAAACGTGCCCTTAAAATGCTGCTTTCCCAAGTTCATATTTGTCTCTTATATGTAATCTAAAAATGCCATTTTATGTTGCGAGTCGTCCTTACCAAGGAATTTTTGCGTGAAACTATTTCATCTCCACATATAAACTATTGCACCAGTTTCTCAATAAACACCTCCAATTCGAGCAAGTTTCTCGTCCTCTACATTTTATATTTGATCATAATTTTCCTATGTCTAAAATCAAGAGGAAAAAAGGTTACGTTCAAAGCGGTGTTTTCGCTTGTGGCGCCGTTACACGACGACGTTGACGTGCTCAAACGTCTTTTTTAGGACGTCATGCACTTAGGGACGTTAACGGACCGGTTTTCGTCTGTAAAAAATATCTTCAAATTCTAGTCCCTTCCCTTGCTTTCCTTCCCAGTGTTATAATTATCTCTCGGTAAAATACGCAAGTTGTGATTTTTTTTGCAGGTTGCCCATCCTGTATCTAGAGGATACTGCTTGCTGGACTCAAAAGCACAGTTAGAGTCGCGTCAAGGAGTTATTAGGCCGCGCATCTTACATAGGTCAGTAATGAAAATGTGTAAGTTATTTTCCATGCTTGAAAACGTTAAAATTAATTAATTGAAATGTATGTGGTATGGTTTAAAAATGTTTTAAAAGCCTGCTCTTCTTTTCCCCACGTAGTTAAACTTCTTTTTAGTACAAAATCTCGGAGAGTTGAAGTGGACTTTGCCCGACTAAAACGCGTCGAGCCCAACACAATTTTGCATTTAAAAGCTATTGCATACCATTAAATCAGGCAACTGAGGAAAAGTTTGCCTTGTGCTTTTGCTTTTGTGCCGTTGAAAGTTTCGACCCACAAATGACCGTTTTGTTATTTCGTTTTGCAGTGACATTTCTCGTGGACAAGAAAATGTCTCAATATCTTGCATAAATGAGGTGTGTGTAGTGTACTTTTTAAGTTGGCCATTTAAAAGTTTCATTTGTTTCAAAGCGACTCCAAGCTCAAAATCTTGCCAGCGGAAAGCAGTTTTAATTTAGTTGACGAAGACTACTGATGATGGGAAAGAACTAAACACTTGGACAAGCTTTGAAAAGAGGCGAAAGTGGGCTGCGTTCAAACGGGGGCAACAACTCCCAATTCTATGGACTTTACGATCTACGACGTCGTCGTCAATGAGAACGCCACGAAACAACAATATGACTGGATAAAAGAGGAAAAGCAATTGTAATACACGCGCGGCATGCATTTTAGCACAAATTCCTGCGTTGCTCTGCACAACAACGACGTGAAATGACCAAATTTGACGTTGTGAGGACAACGCGAGCGCACAAATGTCAATGTATAATTCACTATTTTTACTCTGAAACTGCTCGTACCAATTTATTTTTAGGATCCTCTGCCCACATTGTACTACGCGAACGAGATGGCCTAACCGCGAGAAACTTACGATAGTGCAAAGTTATGTTTTGAGGTGACGTTTTCGTCGACGTCGACGTCGCCGTCGTAGATCGTAAAGTCCCTTATAGGAAGTTTGTGTAGCAACGGAGACGCCACAGCTGGAAAACTATACTTAAAAGGGGCTGTGTCCGCGACGGCAGTGCATGCACTTCATTTTTGGTAGTTTTTGACAATTATTCGCACCTACTCGCTATTTAACGTTAACCCTGCTTCGTGACAAAAACATGTTTGTTGCGCATAGTTACATAATTTAAGAAGAAAGAGAGAAATAAATCGTCCTCGCACTTTATCTTCGTAAAACTATTTTTTATAAAGGCTAATAGGCTAGTTTCGAATTGTGCAGCAACAAAAGAACTGAGTCGAGGTTCAGGGGAATAATTTGCATTTTCCTTTGTTCCGAACAATACAAAATGCTAATTATTCCCCTGAACCTCGACTCTGTTCTTTTGTTGCTGCACAATTCGAAACTAGCCTATTGGCACAGGAATAAAAGTAGTTTAGCTTAATAGTCTATTATTAATTAATGCTTTGGCAGCCCATTAGGGCTGAAATTTAGAGTTAGCAACATTCTAAATCATCGATGAAAAGAACGAATGCTAATTACTAAATTGACTAACTCATCTTATAAAATATCTAGAATGAAAAATAAATCTAATTATTGTCCAAACCTAGCCTAATTGAAATTATGGCATACCAGATAATTACAGTTTTGGGTGTTTGAAGCACGGAAATTGCATATATATAATGAACTTTAGAAAGGTGTCAAGTCTTCTAGCGCTGGGGCACTGTATAATTGAGGAAACTGTACACAGAAATTAAATCAAACATTGGTTTTTGTGGAGAGGGAGAAAAACTTCTCGAAGAAAAAAAAGAAAACCAACAAACGCACCCACATATGACGCCGAGGCTGGGAATCGACCACAGGCCACATTGGTGGGAGACGAGTGCTCCCTCCACTGCGTCACCCCTGCTCCCCTGATAGTGTCCACCTAGTCGATTACGGTAAATTGGCCACAACAGGAGATTAGAAAGGTGTCGTTTCAAGCGTTAGCTTCAAGTCACAGCAAATTGAACTTCGCGCGACAACTGCTAAGAACATTCAACGCTGTGTGAAGAAAAAAAAAAACGAATGCGTCATTTAACTCCCCAACCTTGGCCTGTTATATCGAACGCACGCAGCTAGTCATGTAACCGAGTAGCATACGTCGACTAGTAGCGTTTCCACTAGCCTATTTGTTCTAGATTGATTGGTCAAAAAAAGTCTTTTACAAGTACTAGTCGCTGTTGTAATACTTATTTGTGTTCGACAGGTTGATGATGAACCATTTCCAAAGTTCACCTTTGTCAAGGAAAGCTGTGAGGTTTATGACGGACTGATCAACTGGAGTATCTCAAAATTCGAGGTATAGGCGGCAGTTTCTTTTTGTCATGATTTAGTAACCACTGTTATGCGGCCGGCCTTTTGGCTCAGTTTAATGTTCCTCATGTTTATCTTCATTTTCTCTACCAACCAAAGGCGGAACGTAAATCGCTAGCGTTTTCTCGCGGTTGGCGCCATGATGCAAATATTCTTTTCGTAAACGGTCGACGCCACTTTAACTGAACTTGGCCTTTCTCAATGAATTTGATCTTAAGGGGTTGAAATTAGCTTTGCAACGAATTTGAATAAAAGCACGCCCAGATTAAACTACTTAAAAAATTAAGCTTTAAAAATCTGGGACGGTAACCTCGAAATGTTTAAGGGTCATACGTTCTAGCCACTGAAGATGTGGGAGAAGCACGCTTACGGCATTCCCGAAATGTCATTTTTCAAACAGTGTCCAGCGCACTTTTTAGAAGCTGGTCTGTTTTTCGAGAGCAGAAAAACTGAAAAGTTTGATCCCTTGAAACGTCTACATTTTGATGATGCAGAATTATGGTGCACGAAATTCACCGGAGGAGTTTTGGGGGCTTTCTAAGAGACAAACTCATGGGTCCAGTTATTTGCAAGAGGGTCAGGCGAAGTGTGCTCAAGACCTTTGACTTGATATGTTATTTAACCCGAATCATGGGCTGCTACCCTTTGAGCAACTCTTCCGCAGTTGGTTCATTTTATTGCTGGTGTTTGTTGTGATTGGTCAAAATAATTACTTTTATTGCAGAGGGGAATTTTGGTATCTGAAGAAAACCCTTCGGGGAAAGTAGGCAACCAACAAAATTCGATTACAGGAAGCGATCACGGGTTACACATTGATGGAAGGGGAATGCTTTCACCTTTTCACTTGTATTGTGTTTGATATTCACAGGGTTGTAAGTGCGAGAATAGTTGTCAAAGCAGGAAGTCTTGTCATTGTTCTGAAAAGAGTGAACGGGAAAAAATTTGGTACAATAAGGTGAGTGAAGAGTGACGCGGAGACGTAGATTTTGGAGCAATGTAATTCAAATGTAGTTATTGCTATCAGGTTCGTTTTCTTGGTTTTTGACCGTCAGGGCAACTTAGGCAAACGTTTAAAGTGCCTGTCACCTCAACAGAGTTTTCTACTTTATGCATTCTCCGAAATCGTTCCCAGTATATTGTGTAATTTTTGGAACCTTTTTGTAAGGAAAAAAAAAAGACTGGAAAAATGTTCATACTTTGATCAAAACCGAGGAATGAAGAAGAGTGGGCTCGATACCGGGTTGACGTCACAAATTAATTTGCATCACTGTTTTTAAAGAACTATCGCAATACAAAGCAGTCTGTGACGTCTTATCACGTTTACCTTTCGTTCCGGCATTGTTCATTTTTTTAAATTCTTTTGAAGCAGGACTTATTCCTCCCTTGAACATCAAACAATTGAAGAAATTCTCATGATGGAGAAACCACGAAAGACGAACCTTTTTTCCATTTTTGCAGATGAAAAATCCTTGTTTTGGACCAACCAATGTAGAGATGTTGATTGGATACCACTCGTGCATTAAATGACAACTTTTTTTTTATTCTAGGACGGACTATTAAAAGGAGATTTACAGAAGTTTGACCGGCCTCTTATCTTTGAATGTAACAGAATGTGCAACTGTTGGTCATTCTGTAAGAACAGAGTTGTCCAAAAGGGTATGCAGTATCCTCTTCAGATGTTCAGAACGTTGAAAAAAGGTAATTTAAGCCTAGTTTGCACTATCGACGCAAGCACAACCACAAGCACAAACAAAAGAAGCTTACAAATTTTGAACTGTGCAGAAAGTACAGGAATAGTGTCGCCGTTGACTGGAATGAATTGCATTTTACAGGGAAAAAAAGAGTAATTCAAATTCTACGTTAACAGCTTTCAAACTTCAGGATCAAGAGTTTATTATTTATTATTTGTTCTTAAACAATTGGAAACTACCCAATTTACTTACTGTTTATGTATGTCGTTGTTAGGATGGGGAGTCCGCAGTCTTGCTGTTATTCCTCAGGGCGGTTTTGTGTGTGAATACACTGGTGAGCTCATACCAGACAGCGAAGCGGATGACAGAGACGATGACTCTTACTTATTTGACTTGGACTGTAAGGTAACTTCATTCATCTGAATCTGTTAAAGTGGTAATGTGATCATAAAATCGCTTCATTTTTTTCTTCAGATTTTGAAAGTGTGTTTGCTTAACACCTGCCTGTTAAAATTTTGAGCTTTGATTTTTATCCAAAGGCTGTTTACTTTGACTGTAAGATTTTTTGGGATTTCACGGTTCGCCATTACTCACGTTCAAAACTGCCCGATTTGACCTCAGAGGGTTTCAATCTAGGGAAAGTGATGTCATTCACTCAATAGCTTAAAATTTCAGCGTGTAAGCACAGTTTATTATGTATGCAAAACACGAGTTTAAAAATCTGGAAGCCCGAAAACTCCCGTGCTGCACATTGATTCAGTCGCGTACAAACGCATTGCATTCTTAAACTAGCGAGTCTTTGTCGTCATTTTCTCATCGATCCAGCTCTCTCAAGATTTTAAAGTTAGTAATGGCGGACCATTAAATAGGAAAATTCCGGGCAGCTCAAATAAACAAGTGTCTTTCTGAAATTAAGGCTTAAAACTTGGGTCACTTATTGTTTAGTTAACACCGTTTTGAAATCCAAAGGAAAAAAAGATTTGATGTTTTGATCATAGTTCCACTTTAACAAAGGTGTAGAAACAAATACATACGTTCATAATTAATTGACCACTCCCCATAGGGGCTTTTTCGGAAATCAAGAAAACGACAGAATAGAACGACAACTTTTAAGAATCCCAAGACCAGTTGGCTATATTTACGAGTGCAGCCGATAAGTTGAACCTTGGACTACCAGAATCAAATTCAACGATTTGTCAGAACGGGTCTTGAACGCGGGATCTCCGGATCTCAAGACAAACACCCTTAACCACTTGACCGAAATGCCTTCTAAATGTAAAACTGTAATAACGCTACAGAAATCAGGTGAGGCCTTACGCTACTGTGAAAGTGAAGGATGAAGAACCTTCGTTGATCAACAGCATCAGGAATTCCTTTCTAGTGCATCACCCAAGGACAGAAAATTCTCTGACCTGGGTGGAAATCGATCCACGACGTTCGGATGAGATCACCGGTGCAACGTCCTACTAAGGACAACACGGTCAAGACTCATTCATACATGTAATAATGTTGGATGATAAACAAAATACGTTCTTGCTTGTTGTGGACAACTTTCTGATGCTCTTTCCTTTCAATATGTGGTGAATGCTCAATTTAAACAAAGTCAAATTGCAAAGTATTTTAAAAGTTCGCTTCTTGAATCGATTTTTGATCCTCAAGATTTTAAACTACCGTTCAGATAAATTATAATTAATCTTTTTACTGATGTACGTTTTTAGTTTACCTTCATCAGTTTTATTACTATTAAGTGTTAGTATCACCCAACTAGTGGACTAATGCAAATGCTGCATTTTGATTGGCTACGCTTCTAGAGGACTATTACTAATAGTCATCGAGTAGCGAAAAGCGTGACGCTTTTTTTCGTTTTATTTCCAAATAAATATATTTTCAACCTGCATTTGCTAACTTTATTACTGCGTTTTCTGTCCGACTAGTTGGGTGATACTAAAACAATTAGCATCGCGCAGAATTGTATGACACATCCGGGATATTCATGGGTGCAATGGCGCTAAATTTGAAAGGCCGAGACGACAAATGACATTAGACAATAAAGAAAAATGGCCGCAACAGGGAAAGGTCCCCCTGCGTTTTACTCTGTTACAGCTTAACTATATAAAATATGAAAAGGGTCGCATATGGCTTTTAAAGAAGAAATTCTCATAATAAAATAACAGCCATTTTTGACACGGTACCGTCTCGTTAACCTGTATCAATTTTGTGTTCAACTTGACCTATTTTGGGTAAATTTGAGTATGGGAAATAGCTGTAGGATAAATTTGAGGCTGAATTTCTTCTAAATGAAGATGTCAACACGTTGGGTTGCATATGGATATGTTTTCTCAAAAAGTATAAAGGTCTCATGCAACATATGAAGGGAATCAGATGTCTAGAAGTAGTGTCAAATCCAGCATTTCTGAAACATACATTTTCTTTCTTTGATTCCTCGCCGTCCTAAGAGCGTTTGGGAGTTGAATTGATTCATTTTGAACTTCGCGCGTGCATATTAATTTCTCTAAGCTCCGCCTGAAATCAGTAATAGCTGTGAAAATGGCGGTCAATGTCTTGCTCGTTTCAACATTGTTGTGTTGAAGGTAGTTTAAAGCAACTGAATGGGTTTAGGTCTTAGTGATCCTTTTAAATATTTTATTCCATTTGAACGTATCGAATATTGAATAATTATTTTCAACAAACAAAAGACGTTCCACTGGGCATAGTTAAATCTAGGGACTGCCTACATCTATTAACTATGCACTGGGACACTAGCAAATCGCGGACAAAAGATAAAATGAAAGAGGCTTTTTCTTTGATGAGGCTGTGTAGACAACCGGCAATGAACGGAAAAATGCTTCGTGAACTCGCTCTACAGGTCTGTTTTTCAAAAAAAGATAACATCGATCGGATATTTACACATTGCGCTGATTTATTTCAAGATTTTTCTGGGTAGCGGGTAGCGGATAAAGCATGAGGAATAAGCAAGCATTAAGCTGAGGTCCAATCGGTCAGTTTTGAACGTGAGTAATGGCGGACCGTGAAATCCAAAACTTTCACTCAAAGTAAACGGCCTTTGCATGAAAATCAAAGCTCAAAATTTTACCAGTCAGGTGTTAAGCAAACACACTTTCAAAATCTGAAGGAAAAAAAGAAGTGGTTTTTTTGATCACAGGGGCACTGAGTATTCTGCTCATCTTAACGTTTGATTGACAGTTGCAGAATTCGGCGAAGGGACTCTAGTATTCCCAAAGCTAAATCGGTTGACCAATCATATCCCACCAGTGCTGAATGCGTGTTTCTTTATGCCGGACTTGTCACATATTTCGCACTGCAAGTAAATGTCACGGAAGACAATTATTATAGAATTCTGCGCGATGAGACCCTTCGCCCTGAAGGGCCACGGGTCAATAGCCCATTCTGCTTCGCCTCATGGGTTATTGACCCGTAGCCCTTGCGGGCTACGGGTCTAATTGTTAATTATCACTCACTCAATAGCTGATTTGATTCCGTATGTCAATTTGTTTTTGCAGGAGAGCACGAGCGACTTGTTTTGCATTGATGCCAAAGAGTATGGAAACATCAGCCGATTCATAAATCACTCGTGCGAACCAAACATCTTTCCCTTGCGAGTATTTATTAATCACCGGGTAAGTTGTGGGCTGTTGAGATAAAAACTCGAAACGACAGAGACAACTAATGGACAAAGCGCAACGCGGCAACTCTCAAATTTAAACCACAACTAAATGAAGAGATTATTTTTCAATTCGCGAATAGGTTAATGGATCGACGGAATCGAACAACCCTCGGGACGTATGCGTCAGTTTATTATTAAGTGGGACGGTAATTGAAACCTCGTAAATTAGTTCGAGATAGTGATGTACAACTGTAATTTACGTGTTTTCCTGGACACCTGCGCAAAACTTTTTTTTTTTTTTACTTTTAAGAAGATTACGACATTTTTTCAATTTATAAGACATGTTTTTCGTGCGGGAAAGCTCGCTAGAAAGAAGAATGGCCGTTTTCAGAGCACAGCAGGAAAGAGCAAAACGGAAAACTTTTTAGACTGTCGCAAAACAAAAAGTCGAGTGATGCTAAAGTGTCATTTCAGTCCCGAGAGTGAAAGTGAAACCGCGCTATCGGGGAGACGTGTTGTCGAGGGGTCGAGCTTGGTTTGCTTTCTGTTTTCTCCTAAACGAGATTGGTGAACTATCTGTTTTTGGCACAATTTTATTATCTTACTCCTCTTTTTTTTGCTGTAAAAAGAATTTAAAAAATTTACGCCAGAAAAAAAGTTACAAGGAAAAAAGTATTCGTAGCCATCACTGATGGACACAAAATGGTCTCCTCGAGATCACGCACCCGAGGAATATTTGTAGTCAGTTCCTTTACAAGACGTGTGCCTGTGCCATAAAACAAACATTAAATTATTCCTTTTGAACAATACAATAAACCTGTCTTGTTGTTTCAAGAATTACGTCAAAGCTGTGCTTCCTGTTCCTGCAAAACGTAGCGTGAACCGATGGAACAAACTTGTCCTTGATAGATGAAGTCGCAATGATTAAATGAGTAACTTGAGCAAGTTATATCTCCCAAACGAGCCCGGTGACCAATTTTTTTAATTACACATTTCGAGTCACCGTAATGTAGGAAACAATCGAGAAAAGTTTAAAGAATATCTTACGACAACTTCTACTACTAATAAGGAATCACCTTAAGGCGGATGGAAGCTTCCTATTTTGGTATTTGTAATGCTCACACCTGTTTCGGACTTATTCGTTTTAGCCTAAAACCATTGAATTGAGTAAACAATTTGTTTTTGGACTTTTTGGTATTGAATAAAAGAGCACAGCTCTAACAATCAATAAATTAGAGTGTCAAGAAACCCAACTGGTCGGCAAAAGGAAAGGAAAGGAACTTTATTTAAGTGTCTAGTCGTTCTAGCGCTGGAGCGCTAATTGGAGACACTAAACTGAAATGAACAATGAAAGTAAATCAAGTCAAATGTCGGTTTTTGAGGAGAGGGGAAACCGGAGTACCCGGAGAAAACCTCTCGGTGCAGAGTAGAGAACCAACAAACTCAACCCACATATGACGCCGAGTCTGGGAATCGAACCCGGGCCACATTGGTGAGAGGCGAGTGCTCTCACCACTGCGCCATCCCTACACCCCAGGGAATGGCGGCGGGGTAAAGTTTGGAAGCAACGAGCATATATCCACATCAGGCCCCAGTTTTGCAAACGATGGATGGCGCTATCCGCCGGATAAATCACTATCCAGTGGGTACGTAATAGGGAAATCAATTGCTTTATCCACCTTTTTTTGA
>NC_090884.1:47992850-48035350 GCF_036669925.1 Montipora capricornis
TATATAGTACATCAACTATAGTTCTTACACAATCAAGGCTTTTCGTGTTCTGGTGGAAAACGGTTTGGAAGATGTTTTCTTTCTGCATTTTGGCTGGTTTCAATCCAGTTTGACATATCATGATGTCTGTGGTCCACACTGATGGCTACGCGGTTATTCAAGTCAAGCATCGGAGGGATATAAACTTAAAGCTGAGTGTTGTTTTTAATTTGCTTAGACCTGCTTTTTTCTCTGTATTGCAATTTTTGGCATATCTCTAGAAGCTCTGATATGGTTACATAATGCCTGGAGAACCTATGTATAGAACAGAAACGAAAGGAGAGCGAAAGAGAACGACAACGACAAAACAGAATACCAGTAATAGCTCATACTTAGTGGAAGAAATTACTCCACAAATTCTTTCCTTGGGCACTGAACCGTGTGTTATTTTTACGGATGCGTTATTTAAAGTGGATGCATATTTTTAAAAGGTTAATTAATCGGTTTTTCCTTCTTTCAGGAATGAAACTCGAATTTTTATTGTCAACTGGAATTAAATAACAATTATCTGTACTCTTTTGGACATTAAGAAAAAGTTGATTTCTTTGTTTTGCTCTAAAATGTGAGTGAACAAGTGCTTTTGCAATCCGTTTGCCCAACTGGTTTTCGTTGTGCCTCGACAGTGACAAGAGAATTTTGTCCTTATGTTCTAAACGTGACATAATCGCAACGAGTTCTCATAAAATTAGGGGGAAATCTCACTAGCTTGTGTTTTCAGAAGTTTGTTTAAGCACCTAAACGTTATTTAACTGTTGGAGTGGATCTTGCTTGAAGTTCGTCCTTTCTTGGTTGCATTGCCGTATTTTGCCGATTCTTGTTTCAAGCCAACCTGGCCTGTTTCAATGAAATACATCAAAATGTGAACGATCTCGTTTTCAGTGATAAAGTGGAATAAACTACTTCAGTAAAACTCTTCTTTGACCTTGAAATAAAAAAGTTTTTTTTATGGCTTCTAATTTTAGCGTGATTCCTATTCGCTGGCTATTGACAGTTGACTCTGGAATGGCTTTTTGCCTTTTCCATTCGCTCGCGGAGGGTGTGCTTGTTTACTTTTAAAACTCATCCGGTTCAAGAAAAATTCGTTGCCAAACAGGTGAATTCCAAAGTAAATTTCACTCAAAAAACCGATATCGTACTTATCGCTTCGTGATTCATGCGATATCGGTTTTAAGCGTAGAATTTACCGTGGAATTAACTAGTTGGCAATGGATTTTTCTATAGGAGAAAGCAAAAAAAAGTGATTTAATTATTAAAGCAGCAACCGGAAACATCAAAACGCGGACAATTCGAAGCCTTTTATTTTCACTAACCCTACGGGTAGTAAGAATAAATAACCAGGGAGCTCCGCTTTTAGGCTTGGCTAAAAAGGTTAAAAACAAAGAACATTTCAAAGTATTAACCCTAAAAGTGATTGCGGTCGCTTACGAGAGGTGGTCGCTTACAAGAGGTTCCAAATATATATAGTGATTTTACTTGGAAACTTCTGGTATTTTGGAAAAGTGTCTCTTACAAGAGGTAGTCGCAACCGGATATTCGAATGTATGACGTACTGAATATACTGACCGCGAAACGGAAACTGAATATTTGCCAAAAACACCATAAATGTCGAAAAGGAGCGCCAAATAATCTGGAAGATGCAATATATATCATTTTTCATATCATATAAACACGATTCGGTATAAAGTAAGAATCACAACTGCTAAAGATGACGATTACGACGACCGAAAGCTACTCAGTTTAGACTTGGGATTTTTAGAAACCTAAGTAAACAGTCAGGTTCCTGTCTTGCACTGACCCATTTTTGTTTTTATATCTTTTGCTAGTATACACCTGAACAGTGGATAGCGTTGAACGTGCGCTGATTGGCTACTCAAACTTCGGATATCCATTGCTATTCGCCTCCGAGCAATTCGCGCGGAATTTGCGCCCGAAAATGTTGTAATCTTTGCAGAAATAAATGAATTAAAATCATCTTTTTTTGCTATATTATCTCACTGTTTTAGTATATACCAAAAAAACTATTCACCTCTGTGGCTGTGGCTAGTGGCGGATATTAAACCAAACGGAGCCGCTTCGCGGCTCGGTAAATATCCACCACTAGCCACCTCCACTTCCGTGAATAGTTGCTAACCATCACCAGCACCAAGGACTCTTACTGGCAGCACCGGTAACCGATACCAGGACGACCACGACCGTGACAGTAGGTTTGGCCCTCATTACAAAGCGCTCTACAGGTCTTCTCTTCCTTTGGAAACGAACGGATCTTACCAGTAGTGCATTGCCACAATACACCAATGAATGACACCGCTACTAACACCCGGCAATATTTGCTAAAATTCCAAAACGAGTTCTTGGACACTTCCACTTCGCTCCTTTCCACTTTGCCCGATATCGCTTCTCAACTTTCGGTTCCTTCTGATTCTGAATTCACTTTTTTTGTCTTCTTGCACTTTTAAATCCAGGTTTGCTAGCCGGGACATCAAATGGAGCTTTTCCCTTCCATGACGTCATAGCTGTTATTTGCAAAGTCAGAGTAAGTTTAGGGTAAATTATGTTATTAATTTCAATTCATCATTTCCTCTCAAAGTGATTGAAACTGAACGTTAAAATTAGTTCGCAGCCAATTCAGATCTGAATTATCTGCAAAGAAACAGCGCTTTTGTCAACCTCCCTGGAGGCGTATTGAAATTACATTATCCTCTATATCCATCCGCATACGTTCGTATTTCATTTAAAATTAAGTTTGTAATATCCGCCGGGCGGGAGAGTACATTGATAAGGACATGCCGCTGTGTATTATCAACACTTAATGACACAATAAAGGAACAAGGTAATCACTGTGTATAATATTTTAACTGCATTTTCTTAAGTGCATCAAGTGACATAAAAAGATTATTGAGCTTTCCGAGAACGTGACACATGGCAAAATTGCCTGAGAGCTGTTATTTCAGTTGTTTAACTTAGTAAGCTTCCAGTTTTATTTTCCCTACGCTACGGTAGAGGGAGTTCGGTAAGTTTATACGTCTTGGTTTTACTCTGTGGTGTTTGCTCTTTGTGGTATTAATTTATCCGCAGATTAAAACTCAAAGGTATAATTGACAAGGTGAGTCTCAACCCAAACTGAAAGCGTTTCGTTTACATTTTAGAGCAGCTGTAAGTCCGATATTATTTAAGAAGCAATGGTATTAGGACGGCGGCTTCTTTTTGCTACTGCGAGTATTCCGAAACAGCAAAAATGAGTTGTATATGTTTCCCGGCAATAAATAAGTTTCTAATTTAAAGTAATATTTCCCAAGTACAAGTCCTATTTTCCGAATTCGTACTCAAGCGGAATTTGGCCCAGAAAAGCGACCAGTTAGTGAATCTCGCCGTTTCAGTTTCGCTTTTCGCACTGAATGGTTGATATACGGCTCATTCTAAATTCTGATTAAGACTTAATTATTCTCAGGAACAAACTCAAAGCCCAGCCAATTATTTGACTGGAATCCCTTAAAACCACCGTACCTAAGCCTATCTAAGCCTCCACATGATTTATCGGCCGTTGAGCACGGCATGCAGTCAGACCTCAGCTTTTCTGTAAATGGAAATCGTTGTCTTCGGTCTTTGCTCACTCTCATCAGTTTTCGATTTAACTTTTCTCGGTGAGCTTCTTTAAACTTATTTCAAGATACATATGACAGTTCTTTTTGTAGTTGAGAGTTGATTTACCCTCCCTCATACTAAGGGGTCTTTTTTTCTTAATAACCTGCGATCAGGCGTTCTTCTCTCTCTAAATGAAAAAAAAAAAAAGCCTCATCGCAGGTTGTTTTGTTGAACTTATACGGCGTGTCAAACGAATGTAAAATATGCAAGACATTTCAGAAGACTGAGATCATAATATCCTTTCAGTTTGCACAATATACTCTGGGCAATCACGTTTATTTTTTGAAAATAATTAACTTTTGGGGCCGGTTACTGCTAACCATATCCAATTTCAGTCATCGTGACGTCCGACCTGCAACTTATCGTTCCACCCTTCCAGACCTCTTTTTGATTAAGAAATAACTTGCATTATATCTTATTTGCGTTTTTGGACATCTTATCGTGCACGATGATATCTTCAACTCCTTTCTCATAGTCATAATATGATTCATATTATTAAACTCGATGCAGCTGAGATAAAAAGAGCAACTATTGTAAAGAAGTCTGAAAGATTGTTAATTAAAAGCAACTCCAAGGAGACTGCATGCAACCAACACTAGCTTGAAAATGACGTTTTTGTTTTTTATTCACATAATCCTTTTTGTAAAGTAAGAGAAAAAGTGGTCAGTTTAAAAAAATACTTTAGTTTTTTTTTCTTTTATGAAATTCAAGTTAGCAATAACAAACTATCAAACAAGACGCTTGTAAGCTCTCACGTGAGATGAGTAAGCGATTCAAGTACAGGAAGGATAATTCGCCGAGAAATGTATTTGCCCTGTCTCAAGTATCGTTTAACGGCTTTTCGAGTTACAGAAACCCCTCAATTGTCACTCTCAGTTCATAGGTATAGGCTTTGATATGTTCACTTCAGTAAGTAAATGGGCATAATAATTCTTGCCGGTAGAAACTCAGTAGTGTCGCAAGAAATAAATATAAATGAAATGTTTCTTTCGAGCTCAAAAATGACAATGGTTGTGTTTTCACAACAGCCGTTGTCTCGCTTAACATTCCTGAAAGTGGTTTGCAGACTTCGTTAAGCGACTTAAAAATCATTCGTGTTTTCACGCTTAAGATTAAATGAGGAGAGAGCACGTGCCAATACAATAATAAAAATAATAAAAAATAGCACGCCTGTTGTATTTAGGATTTGAATAACCTCAAGCGACTCGTCATTGACCAACTCGCTTAAGCTACCTGGTTTGGTGGTTTACATTTAATGAGAATTCCATTGAAGTTTGTCGACTCGCTTAACTTTAAGCGAGTTGGAAAAGCAACTGCTTTCACGCGGTTTCCGTTTGTCACTCGCTAAGCGACCTTAAAAATCGCTGGTGAAAACACGGCATAAGAGAAAGTACTTGTTAATAATGCATGCGCTCCTAGCCTTATATAATTTTCAAGTAGCTAACTAAGACTGAGACTGTGAGTACGTTTGGAAGGCTGCTTCGAGCTCAAGTATCGACGACGACGACGACGGCTACAAGAACGTTGTCTAAAAATATTATTTCCTGTTGTTGTAACAATAAGGAGTTTAAGAAACAGGACGGCCGAAGGCAACGGCAATGTCAAAAGGCAGTAATATTATAGGCTAAAAAAAGGAAAATGCTCGTGCTTCACGTGCGGCACGCATTTTTGTACATTTCTCTCCCGTACTCGTCAAAACAACGGGGAGTTTAAGAAACGACGACGGCTACGGTAACTACAACGCCAAAAAGCAGCAATGTTATTGGTTAAAAGAACCAAAATGATGAAAAACAAAACAAAACGAAGACTCCATGACAGAAAAACAGAACATTCCAAGGCCCCAGCTAAAAGTGACCATTCATCAGCCGTTGCTGACCATGTGAAAACCCCTGGCCACGACATTAAATGGGATCACTTTGACATTTTAACGTCCGGAAAAACTGACTTTCACTGCAAATTAAAGAGACTTTGTTCATTCAAGAGCTAAAGCCTCCCCTTAATGTCAATATTTGTGGTGAGAAGTTATTGCTGTTTTAGCTATTACTTTTTATTATGTCCAGACACGTACTGCTGCAGATCATTTTTCAGTCTCAGTCTAGGTTCCAGACCCCTATTGTTTACGATATATATATAGTTTTTAAAAATTGTAACGGTCACTTTTGAAAATGTGTGTTGACTAGCATACGAAACGTCAAGTTTTATAAAAATGCGTTGGAATACAATGTTTATCACCGCTGTTTGAGTTATTTTCTTAATCAAGCTACGATGGCCTAAGAACAAGAGTTTATACGATACTTAAAAATAGCTCAAACTTATATTTTGAAGTGACGCTTTCGCCGCCGTAGCCGTGGTGGTCCCTAACAACGTAAAATGACCAACAACTGTGAATCTTTCCTTCTCTCTCTTTGCTTCAAATCCGCACGTATCAATCTGGTTATAGGATACTTCGCCCATATTATCGAATGTAACAGGATGGAAACATCGTGAAACATTTAGGATAGCTCACACTTATAGTTTGAAGTAACGTTTTCTTAAACTCCTTAATCTCGCAATTACTGTTGTTTCAACCTCGTTTTCAGGGTCTCTTTGTCAACGACAATGGAGACCCTGGGAACGAGGTTGGTGTTGTTTTTGCCAATTAAACCTATCGTCTTGTGGCGTTCTCGGACCATTGTAAGTCCCAAGAGAAACAGAAAACAATGCTTATTCAAAATTTGGGTGGACAAACAAAGAGTATTATGGTATTTTCTGCTTCGGGCAATTGCGATAAACTATGACATTCTTAAATACCCGAGATTGACTATGGTCTTGACGTTTGCAGTGGTCAAAAGAAATACATCACTTTCCTCTTAGTAATTTAAGGGCGCGGAAGTACGTTAACAGAGTGTTAACTAGGGGGCAATATTTCTACATATAATAAAGTTAAGGACTCCTCAAGGGTGCATGGGTTTTATGGAAGTCACCTAGACTCCACGTAAGCTCCCTTGTAGTGAAAATCATTAAGAGGTGAACAGTCCAAAGGTCAGAACCAATGTAATAATAAGAACATCAATTTAGATCCTTTACAGCAACAAAAACACTACTAAAAAGACCATCAGTCTTTATCACCGCCAAAATCTATAGATGTAAGGCAAATTGATGCTACCTCAGTTCCAAAATGGTCATTGACAGAGATCTTAAGCCTGGTGGTTTCTTTAGACTGCAAAACAGTCGTTTTCTTCTATTTTCGGAAGGCGCGAAGCGCCGTAAGCGTGATCCTCGCGTGTGAAGCGCGCGTCTCTCCCCATTCTCCCCCGCCGTTTCTACACTCGCTCCAGACCTTTCGTTTGAATATTATTTTACCGTGTCGCTTGCGTTCCACAAAAAATACGACTGTTTTGCAGTCTATGGTTTCTTGGGGTCTCCACGCCACAGTTATTGTAATATTCATCCTTTTTTTAAATTAACGACTTTATTCTTATTATTGATTGTCTTTGTAATATTATTGTGTGGCAAATAAACATTCATTCATTCACTCATTCATCTTACTACATCATTCCTTTCTCTCTTTATTATTAGACAACAAAGGCTTCGTTTTAGACACAATATCGGTTATATTACTGAGTTTTATTTCAGTAATGTATAAACATTAAATTTCAGTAATGTATAAACATTAAATTCTCAAATGTTGGTTATTAGTAAAATCTCGGATAACACAGAGTAGATTTCACAAAAATAGGCTTTCAGTGTCTCTTTCTTGTATTTTGGAAGTTAATTTCTCGCGCGCTGATTGGCTCGTCAAACTCCGAATATCTTGTGCTATTTACCTCCGAACAACTCGGGAAAAAATGGCGTCCCGATTTGCATCCGTGACAAGTGAAGAAAACATCCAAATTAATTTTTTGTGCTGTATATTATCTCACTGTTTTAGTATATACTAAAACAACTATTCACCGAAGTGGAGGTGTCTACTGTAGCGTTGGATATTTACCTCGCCGCGTCGCGGCTCGGTAAATATCCACCGCTAGCCACCTCCACTTCGGTGAATAGTTGGTAACTATCACACTCTTCAATCTGTGGTTAAAAGCTGCAACTAAGGTTGGTGAACCCAAACTGGTCCATACCTGGAACCAATACATAAACAGCGGTGACAAAAACATCAGATATAATTAACGTTTCGCGGTATGCTTCTACATACATTCTCAGAAGTGACAGTTTCTGAAAAATATGAATTTACATGTGTGCACGATTACTAACTTATTAACTGTTAGTTGACATTAGTAACAAAACTGATATGACTCGGCGTCATATGTGGGTTGAGTTTGTTGGTTCTCCGACTTTGCACCGAGAAATTTTCTCCTGGAACTCCGTTTTCCCTTTCATCAAAAACCAACATTTGACTTGATTTGCGTTAATTGTTAATTTCAATTTACAATGTCTCCAATTAGTGCTCCAGCGCTAGAACTACCAGACATTTAAATAAAGTTCCCATTACTTCCCTTATTTACGAGTTGTCATTTACAAAGAGAATAAAACGAAGCCTTTAGCACGCCATAAAATTTTAGTACGAGTATGGAAGTGCTTCACTTATGCTCGGGCAACATCCCGGCACGTACACCCTGCGGGAAGCGTAGGAGAAACCAACTGCTTGCAGGGTACGTACGGCACGTATTATTCGTCTCTAGTATAAATTCGGCCAATTGTGGATGCATTTTTTGATTGATCCATTTACGAATAACTCGTCTTAGACGAATTATCCATTTCGTTTACACTTCGTCTATATAGATATTAAATCCAGTGTTTAGGGACCAAAATCCGTCTTCGATTGATGCGCCTGTCAGCAATGATCTGCGAGACTGTGACGCGCAAACAGACGAATCAGCTGAAGACCAATTTTGTTCCTTAATTCCTCTAAACACCAGATTTATATCTAGACAAATCGCATACGAAATATCCCTCTTAGAAGGATAATTCTTCTGAGGCGAGTTGTCCGTCTCTAGTATAAATTCGGCCAATCTCTCAGATGAAAAAGCACCCCATTATTGTTTACGGAGCGAGCGAAACGAGTGTGTAGCAATGATTACAATTGCAAGAGTTTAAAATGAATATACCATGCAAAATCTCGATTATTTTGCCTTACTGTCATCGTGCTTTCGACCAGAATGCACTGTGCAGCTACAAGAATAATGCATTTGCTCTCACGTTATCTGTCGCAAAAAAAATTAACCTTCCCTTTGTACCATTTATCAGGCATTTTAACCGTTTTAACCCGATACATTTTTCAAGTTGCTTAACACCTTCTTCATTTGACATAACCAAGAACGTCCTATTTTGTTAATGATAAATTTCAAAGGCATCAAAAGTTTTGAATGCTCCGTCTTTTGGATAGCTAAACGGAAGATATTCAAAAGTTCATGTTTAGTTCGTAAGTTACGCATTGTGAAATTGACATTACACTTCTCCTCCGATTTCCCTTATTTTTACTTTTTCAGTAATGTTGAACTCTTCGTTCTATCATGCACGTATAAAGAACAGGCCGCAGAAAATATCAAACATAAATCAGCCTGTTATTCGGCGAAGGAGCAGTCGGAAAAGAATTTTAGGTTGAAACCAACAAAAACCAAAAATGGGCCTCTTTAGACGACGCAGTACCTCGTGTATGTGCATGATATTGGAATGCCGACACCTATTATTAATACCGGACCGCTACAGTGTCTGCCCCACACAACGCTTGAAGGGGTATCTATGTTTTTCCTCATAAAAAAACTAATACTCTTGTAAATTCTCATGCAGTAATATGTAAGAAGACACAGTGGGAACGTTCCCTCTCCATATTTCATTTCCGTCGTGTTTTTCAAAACATATACTGAACACATGACTCGTCATTACTTAGTGAAGCATCGTTTAGGAAACATGGTACTTGACAAGGGACTTTATGAACAGTGAAGCTCTGACGATACTTACGACTCCAGCAGCTCCTTTTTTTTGACCAGCTTTTTGATGCATTGCGAGAAACTTGCTCACCGATTGAAAATTGGTTCATTAAGGAAAATCCTGAGGTCGCAAGCGTTATTTTTACAGCAAAACTCGCGTGGATTTATTAAACTTTTCAGCATTCTAAGATGGAACCGCCGAGTACAAACAAACAATTGATATTTTAACTTATTTCACACTCCGTTGCTATTTTGAAATTGAACACTGAGATCATTGTGGCTTTGAGAAAACAGCCTTAATATCGGTAGAAGTGGAGTATAATTTTTAGCTGACCTAAATTCTTCCCCAGGCATCCAAAAAGCTATTGGACTGATCGAGATGTTTATTCATCCCATTATCAGCCGAATCTAGCCTCTTGGCTGACCAATCCGGCCGGCTGGTTATTTTAAAATTGTAGAATTATTCAGTTCCGATTATGAATGTTCAATGGGTGTAAAATAATAAATTACTTAAAATAGAGAAATGTTTAGACGGCAGTCATTTAGACATGATTGACATGATTACATGTATATTTTGTATATAAACAATGGACAGTGCTAATATATTCGGACATCAACAAAAAACATTTTTCTTCAAAGAAGGAAAATCGTTAGTAACCTGTTAGCTCCTAAAACAAGTTGTTTTAAAGAAAAACGAATCATTTGAGCCTAACCACGGGAAACGCAGGTATACGTAAGCGTTTTTATCGTAATTCAAAGTTCTTAACAAAAAGACGATGATCGGAGTTACGCTTTTTCAATCATGAGTCCCAAGTCGGTGCGGGTTAATGGCTCGAAAGACAATGGCCGATATCGATGTCATTTTGAAAGAAATCCTATCGAGATCTATTTGGGTACCATCAAAACAAAGGTCTATCGATATTTTAACTTACATTTAGTTTTCTCATTTACGTCATTTTCCGGTGAGCTCCACCGGGTGACTCGAGAGTGCGTCTAAAATTTGTTTGGTTAGTTAATATACCAACAGAAAGGTTTTCTTTCATCCTAGAGACCTCTTCACCTACAAGACGAGACTGGCTGAGATGTTTCCTCTTTCTTGTCTGGTAATATATTCTCTGCTTAGTAGTGTCGCTACTGGTGAGACGGCCGGCGTAGCGTTTTCCTGCGGTGAAGTCTGTCAATGCTATGAAGATCCAAATCTTGGTCTTATAGCTGATTGCAGTGGACGAAATTTGCGATCTCTACCATCACAACTTCCCGAGAAAACACAATATATGTAAGTTTTGAGTTGCATTTTGCGTACCGTTGACATTTTTTTTTGGTGAAGTTCAGTATACATGCCGGCTGTCTAATAGTGGTGAAAAAAGCATAAGGGAGAAGTCGAGTTATTCCACGTAACAAGTAGTTGGAGACACAAATGATCCGTTTATGATCCATAGGTTCTCCTGTTCTCTTAACTTGCCAGCACCCTTATGGATGCAAAAGAAAGAAAATCGCACAATTAAGAACAATGCAAAAGCTACCGGCCCAGTTTGGATGATATCGACGCTCGATCACTGGCTAATCGTTCCTTAATTTGCTTTCCGTTTTATAATATGAAATTTAGGGTTTAGCTTGTAAGTTATAAGGATCGTATAAATCGTCAAAGCTTTTTCCGACACGTTAAGTTTGGATACTTGTAGTAGATCATATATACAGTTCACCCGTTTTCAGAAATTTTTATTACCTTCTTATTGTATTCTGGTGTGATTTGATTTATAGCTTTAGTAAACATATGTAGTAAACCTAACCCAACGGCTTTTTCGAGAATTTGTGAAATTGAAGAGGCTCGAAAGGGTTTTCCACAGGTAAACGTGGGTTTCCAAGGAAAAAAAGATTGCAACACTATCCGTGATCCTGTCAGTAGAGAAACGTTTTGATATTTCTCTAATAGTTGCTGCCAGGATAACGGTATAATTAACGATGCCTCTACGAAACTTAATAACATGGTTTCGGAAAACCTAGCTCTTAAAAACTAATTTGATGACTTAGCATTTTTTCAAGGTTTGAAAGCTCAATTAAATTCTTTTTCTAATACGCGATATATAAGGAAAAACAATCCAGTAGAATTTGACTCAGTTACTCATGAAAACGTTGTTGGAAGATGAAAACCAACAATCCAATGATTGTTCTTAAATTGTCTCTAAGAATACGAAAAACCGAATCTAAGGGCCAGGTCGCACTAGTGCAAAAAGTTGTTTATTTCCCAAAAAAAATCTTTCATCATATAATGTTTGGTGGTGCGACCGTTCTCTCCAAAATTTAAAAAATGAGCAGAATGCACCAAATGTTTAAAGATGCCACCACTTAAAATTGGTGAGCTCTAGACCTCACCAAAATGTCACAAAATGTCAAAAAAGCTTTTAAGATATTAACCAAAAGCGGGGTAACAGGTAAAACAGTCTTCAGCTCACCATACGCATGCAACCCTTGCTTAAGCACTTCCAGTAAAACGTCTTCGCCAATTGCATTCGAAGAAGACGAGAGGCAAAGCAGGAATGGTAAAAAGCGGTTACGCGTTGTTTGACATGACCTAGTCTACTGTGCGACCCCAGATGTACAAAACGGTGTTTTGCCGGAAAATGAAATTCGAGTGAAATGTTATCTAAACAAAATCATTTTTGTATATAAAAAAATCGGGGTAAGTTGCGATCATAGTCACCACATCTAACAAAAGTGATTTCCAGTTTTCGTGATTTCAGGTCTCTCAAAGGAACATTACAACCCACAAATAACCAGCTCTTAACGTCAGTGGCTTCATAGCTCTTTTGGTTAGAGCGTCGCACGGGTATTGCAAGGTCACGGGTTCAAATCCCTTTGAATGCCCGAATTGTTCAGGCATCTCCACGCTATTGGAAAAATTGCGTTCATAATTGCGAGGATCATAGTTTCCCTTGATTTCATATCCGCAGTTCAATATATGATCATTTTCATATATCATTTCATCGTGGAATAGAATCAGTTATTCTAACGATGGATATGTAGTTTATTTATAAAAAAGGTAAATGATCACTACCTTGTGGAAAGTAAACTGTTACCTCGCTCGCAGCATCATTAAGTCAGTCATACAACACAGTTGAATCAGATAAATCAAGGTAGCATAGCCAGTGGCTAGGAGTAAACAGAGGCAACATGTACCGCAATTCCGATGAAAATTCTCTCAGATCTGTTAATAGCTGTATATCTAGGAAGACCCCTCATTGGTAAGTTGGTGTGAAAGTAGATCCCACGGAGTCATGGGAACAACAGATTAAAATAACCTTTGCAGATTCCAAGTGATTATCATGGGATATAGGGATTCGCCCTCATAACTCACATTAGAGAATATTAGCATCAACAACGAGTGCGACTTCGAGTACGCGTTCTGGGATTTTTATCATTGCGCAACCGTTCTGCGCAGCCCGGTGTGTTCAACTCGTCCCTGCAAGTTGGTCTGCGACGACTTTACATCGAAAAGTCGTAGCGGTAAGTACGAGTTTGTCAAAAAAAAGTGCGTTTGATGTAGAACATTTTGTTATACTTTAAAGCTGTAATAATCATATACTAACAATTCTCAAGTGTTGGGTACATAAATTGGGCAGTTTTCAAGCCTTAAAAGAAGCTTAAAATGCTAATATTTTATAAAAGAACTAGTGTAGTGTTCTGCAGACTGGAGCTGATATTACATAAATGCGTAGAGCACGACTTCGCGAACGAGGAAAAAAAGTTACACTTGTTCTCGTACTCGCAATCGTTGCCGATGCCAATAGTCTGTATTCTCTCCTAGATGCGAACACTGGAAACCTAGTTGGAATGATTGTTTTCAGAGATCTAGTTATCTTATATTCCTATATCCCGCATTAATTCGGGATAAGTTAATTCATGCATTCATGCAACTGTGACGTAATAACAGATATCGCACGTTCCTTCAGAAAGTGAATCTTTCTATGTTGCTTTATAGAGACCTCTCAGACAATCCTTTGAGATGCGACGAGAACACCTTAAGGAATGCGAGGTCTTCTATCACTATCAAGTCCGACTGCCTGGAATCAAATTTTGTGATGGACAATAACCATAATTCAGTTGAGATAAGAGGTAAAAGGAATTCTGTATTAAAATTTGAGATCGGAGTACACTACGGGACAAATGCCACGAATACGATGAGGAGAATCTCTCTCGTGCTTTTGTTAAAAGCTTCACGGTTTTAACTGGTCAGAATTCGTGAGAAGTGAAGCCCTTTCAGGAGATTTCCATATTTCTAGTTTGAAATCCTTATTTTCTTTTGTCTTGCAGACAGCCTCAAACCTAGGCTTTCGTTCCTTTTTCTCCCGAGCCTGGGCGCAAGGGGTTAGGTTTCTTCAACCACTGCTCAGTCACGCATTATACAAATGAGATAATTGAGCATGTTACGCTACAATACGAAATGTCCTTGACAAGCTCCAATTCTGCAGATTAGAGCTTAAGGGGGAGGTCTATGTCCGGTTTAGTTATCCGTTCTACGTATTCCATAGTATACAGACTGTTGGGGGTTGCTTCTAATGAACAGAAGAAACTTTTTTTGTAATACGTATTGTTCGCTTGCCCGGAAAGGGGTGTAAGTGTTACTCCCTCTCGGCAGCTGTGGCGTTCAGTGCACTTGACAACAGCTCGTCGTTATGATTTCTTCTGCAGGAAAAGGTGATCATCTTCGAACAAGAAGAGCGGTGCCCGGTAGGTTTTTCGATTTATTATGCATACCTTTTGAACTGACATTTTATATGATCAACTGGGACTAGAAGGCAACGTAATCTTTTTGAAGAGAAGTTAACGATAACGTTAGTCCATCGTTAGAGTGGATGCAATTAGGCGATGATGGGATACAAAGTTGGCCCATTTTGAAACAGTGGCTATGTTGGTAGCTTTGGCCGAACCAAGAGAAAATGAAGGGACAGAGAAGGAGGCTCCCGGTCCAGCCCTTGGGATATGTCATGTCCACGAAAGTTATTTTTAGACGAGCGGAAGTCTTCCGAGACGTTCGCATGCAGGCCAACCTCGGTCCGATGTTTGAAAGAAAATATATATTCATTAGCCTTCCACGAGCGCCATCATTTTCTCTTTTCACTAAGAACCTGAGAGCGAAGCAAGACTGCATGCGGACGTCTTGGAAGACAGACTTCCCCTAGAACAAAGACTTCCGCTCGTCTAAAAATAACTTTCGCGGACATAACATATCCCGGCCAACGCCTTGGGCCTCCCTCTCTGTCCCCTCATTTTCTCTTGGCCGAACTGAATTCTACTGTCGATTCATCCAAGCGTGGACACGTGACGGGAAAACGTGCTCTAATTGGCTGCAAACGTGAAAAGGTTTTGTCCTCAATCATTGGTGGCAAGACTGGATATTGAAGACTTTCTCAAAGAAATTGACCCTGACCTGATAAAATATGCTTCAAATACTTTCGAACTATCGTGCGCAAAAGTTTGCTGAACGACTGCCAAACGCAAACTTCAAAAAACATGTTTTCCCGTCACGTGTCCATGCTTAGATGAAAACGACTGTACTTTTATACCAATGCTTCTTCTGTTGCAGAAAACCAACATGACGGCTTGTTGAGTAGTATGTACTTTTCGTCATCGCTGTCATGTATTTCTGCTTTGTCAGTGGACGAAAACAATCCATTGTTTATTTATTTTACCATAATGATTGTTATCTGTGCCTCCGACGATTGGTTGAAAATCACCTATACTCGTTATTTGGTAATCATATCTACATCTAGCTCAGGTATCTGAAAATGATTCGTTAAAAAAGAAATTCTTAAAGTTTATAACGTTCTAAATTAAAACTACTGGGGATGCAACGATAAAACAATACATGATCTGCGTGACACATACTGCAGTGAATCAAATTTCAAGGCTTTCTGTCTTGTGACAACTCAAGATGGGCATTGTATCCCGAACCTTGTAAACGACTGCCAAGACGGAAGTGATGAAATTGACTGCAGTCCGTACATCGAAACCGGCAATTTTCGCTGCCGGAACCAAAACTGTATTCCGCAATCTTTTGTTTCCGATACATTCAACACAACTGCGCGGTACATGATGGCAGTGATGAGACATCTTGTCGCTTGTTAAATGGAGGGAGGTGTACACGAGAGGAATACCGCTGCCCATCAGATTATTGTATTCCTTTTGCGGAAGTGTGTAACGGAAGAGCGGATTGTGTTGCAGATTATTCTGACGAAATTGAATGCACTGTGTGTAAGATGTTAGGGTTTGAATGAAATGAATGATAATGGACTCTTTTCAAGTGCCAATCTTCTAGTGCTGGTGCTCTAATTGAGGATACTGCATATAGATTTAAAATTACACCTATCATGATTGACTCAAATCAAGTCAAACATTGGTTTTCGAGTGAATTAACTATTGGAGGGTAATGTGAAGTGCTGGTTTTCTACCCATGTGAGCGGTTAGCCCTGCTAATGGAATTGGGCCCACACATGGACAGAGAAAAACTCTGACCAGAGTGGGAAATGAACCCACGACTTACGGGTTAGATCACCGCTGCTCTACCGACTGAGGTCGTGGGAATTGGAGATGACAATTTCACGGCAATGAATATGTACAAGTACAAGGAAGGGTTACGTTTTTGCAAACGTTGGCCATATAGCACTTATATGTCAACGGAATTAACTATCGGAGGGAAGTGTGAAATGGTAGTTTTCTATCCATGTATACCATGTGAGCGTTAGCCCTACTAATGGAATTGGGCCCACACATGGACAGAGAAAAACTCTGATCAGAGTGGGAAATGAACCCACGACCCTCGGCTTAGATCACCGCTGCTCTACCGACTGAGTACAAGGTCAGACAGGAGCGGGCCGTGCGAATTGGAGATGACAATTTCACGGCAATGAATATGTACAAGTACAAGGAAGGGTTACATTTTTACAAACGTTGACCGTGTAGCGCTTATATTTCAACAGAAATATCAGATTTTTTCTCTGTCCGTGTGTGGGCCCAATTCCATTAGTAGGGCTAACGCTCACATGGTATACATGGGTAGAAAACTAGCACTTCACATTACCCTCCAGTAGTTAATTCTGTTGAAATATAAGTGCTACGCGACCAACGTTTGCAAAAACGTAAACCCTTCATTGGTTTTCGAGGGCGAGGGAAAACCGGAGTACCCGAAGAAAAACCGCTCGGACCAGAGTAGAGAACCAACAAACCAAGAAATGAAAGCCGAATCAACTTTGCACTAATACTTGATATTTATCTTTGCACACTAACAGGAAAATGCTAAAAAATCACAAAAACATAGTTAAATTGCGATCTGTTTTTAATTTTTGTTTATTGTTTTATTTATTTTTGCGAAAGACCAGTAAATTTAACTAGTTCATCCAAACAGACACATGTTATTTACCACAGTTCAATAATTGACGTAAATGATTAACTTATTGCGTTTTCCATTTTTTCTTTTCAGCCTGTGAAACTGGCTGGAATAAGTACTTGTCTTCTTGCTATAAGTACTTCAATGAAAACCACAGATGGCAGGACGCTAAAGACCGTTGCAGTGGCGAATTTGGAGCCGATCTTGCCAAGATTACGAGCCAAGATGTACACAATTTTGTCTACAATCTGGGCACTCATCAGCCTTTCGACATTTGGATTGGTCTGCGGCAGAATGCAGGATCAAGTGACTTTGTTTGGACTGATGGATCTCAGATTGGCAACTTCTCTTTCTGGGATACCGGACAGCCGCCCATTCCTGGCCACGACCTCTGCACGCGCATGTCTTCTAGAACGTTAACATACGGACGATGGATAACTGGCGACTGTGCAAACGCACACAGCGCATACGTGTGTGAAAAAGGTTTGACTTGTGTTTTATTGCGTCTCTTCGTTCGAAATTCATTTTCATGAAAACAACTCAGTTTATTGGAAATCACATATTCTCAATGCTGGATTTGACGTCCCTCTATAACCCTTATTACGATGTCTTTGTATTGACGTTCGGGTATAAAGCACACAGATGACAAGACCATTTCATCGTACGCGTGTAGCATGCGTTTATAAACTAATAGAGAAGTAATTACTGACGCATTTTTACCAGCTCAGTATCCGCCTTCTAAGGACGACGGCTAGCGGTTGAGTGTGTTTGACATGCCACTAAAGTAAAGATAATTTTGTTTTGTAGCAGTGACAGGGTGTTTCGCCACTCAGATGGGAGATAACTGTCAAAGTGTTGGTAAGTGTTGAAGTTACTGAACCTGTAATGAGCAGTAAAAGTAAAGTCATTTTCGCGGCATGAGCAACAACTGGAGGTGAATATCTTTTCCAATTCCTTAAAGTGCCTTCAACTCCAACGTTGTCTGGGCCAGGAAAAACATCTTGGTATTACACTCAACGGAGGAAGATACTACGATACGTTTTTCATTTGGTTGAAACTTCTCTTTTTTAATTTTCAAAGTTGCATGACCGAGTAGGGCAAGTAAAGTCATTTTTAGGATGATGACCTACAATCGTAATCAAAAGTTGTTGGGAAGGTTGCAGGCATCAGCTCACTTCACACCGAATTCGTTTTTTCTAACTATTCGCTGAAGTATTTGGGATATACTATGCTCTTGTGGCCCCCCTCCCCCATATTCAATGTTGGAGTTCTTCAGGTAAGAAAAGTCACCATTTTTTTCCTCTGGAAAATCCAACATTGAAAAGGGGGAGGGGGGTATTTGTAAAATGACGTTGTAGTTATAGAAATCAGTAACACGCGTTTAAAAAGGGTTACCAAGGTTAAATATCAAATATCTTGGGGTCCAACACTCTATCTTGGAAGGACCACGTAGAATATATTGGTAACAAGATCAAGTTCTCGTCTAGATTAGCTGTTCTGCGTCGAGCGCGTATGGGTCTCCCCAAGCCAACTTGCCAAATACTCTACAATACTATAGTCTTGCCACTGTTCGATTACTGTTCGCCTGTATGGGACAGTTGTGGGGCTGGGAGCAAAGCTTACCTATAGATAAGCTAAATAGACGTGCCGCATGTATTACTGAAGGTCGTTCTGTCGGAGCTGAGGAGTTAAAATCAACACTTGGCTGGCCCAGCCTACAAACACGCAGAAATTATCTCAAATGCGTTTTAGTCCATAAATGTCTTCACGGAATAACGCCGTCGTACATACTTTAAGAGTTTGAGCACGCGCACTTTTTTCTATGGCTATAACACCAGAAGCCGTGATTTGCTGCGCCCTCCCTTCGCAAAAACTGCTAAATATCAAGGGAGCTTCGGAATAAACGGTACTTGGACCTACACCACTTTTCCGAGGAACATTAGACAAGTAGAGACGCTTAGCGAATTTAAAGTCAGAAATTGAAAGCGCCATCTTAAACAGTAAATGCCTGCGATACATGTTGCTTTTATAACTTTATTGATTGTCTAGTTTTTAATGTTTTAATGTCTCTGTTTTTGTGTTTTGTCAAGGCTCCATTTAAACTAGCTCTGCTAATTAATTTGGATACCCCTGCATAAATATTGAATTAAATAAATAAAATAAAACAAGGGAAATCCCGGGATGTCGTCAAAAATCCCTCTCAACTCAAACCCATTTTGAAAGTTCTTTGTCTCGGTAATGTTTCAAATATGAGCAATTTTTCCCAACTTTAAAAAATTATTTTAAAGTGAGGTTTAAACCAAATGAAACAATATTTGTGGAATTTTGATCAGTACAACATGAAAATTTTTCGGGTAAAACAATATTGGGTATTTATAAACCCTTTAACATCAGTGTAGGACAAAATTATTTTCAGACAAATTATTTCTAAGACACTTGGCAGCTGATAAATGCGGTATCCTCATAGCGTTCGTGGCCAACAAGTTACGCGTGGGAGTGCTAGGCATGCAAGCTGCAAAGCCGTGAGAGATTGTCATGAGAGTCGTCTAAAAACACATCCATTGCGGACACTCGCGAGTGGTTCACTTCCTCCCGCACTCTGCGCAGGCAAGTGACATGGAAAAGCCCACCACTTTCGGCTGCCGTCCTGTCATCACAAATGCTTCATTATAGATTCCCTTTGAAACGAATGATGAATTTGATGCACCCAAAATGCAATGGCGTAAATCTCTGTATACAAACCGATGCATTTCATTCTTCAGTTTCGTTCTTTGTTTGTTGTTTCCTCAACCACTCAGGGGCACCCAACGTTAATTTTCGGAAAATATCTGTTCGGAAGACGATTTGAGATCTAGAATGTTCGGAACATTTATTGTAAAATTTCTTGCTTGCCTGCCTGTCCTAGGATTTTCGAACATCTAAAACATGGTAAAATTGCTCATCTTAAACAGATTTTTACCCTAAAAACGTCACCTAGAATTTTCGGGAACCTTTTTTCTGCCTGCGTTTTCCAAAAGGTAAGCTTTGATCCCTATAATTTTCGTATCACTAGACTTTCATCTAGGGAATCCGAACACATGATAACTTTTAAGGGATAAAAATATGCTTATATCTACCGTTTAAATATTAAAATACGTTTAACAATGCTATGTTTAAGTGAACTAAATTCTTGTTGGGTGCCCCTGACCACTGTCGAGAGGTCATGCAAATCGTGCAGATCCACACGATTTTATTTAAGAAACGGTCCAGATAAGAACGATAGCAACAACGGCAACGAACATGTTGTCTGTACAGTAAGTATTGTCTGTACTTACTTCTGATTGGCTTAAACAGCAAAAGTTAACAAAACTTCATAAAAGCATTATTATATTCATCCTTACTTTCCAACCATCTTCCATCTTTCATCTGGTCTCAGTTTAAATGAATTCCACAGAAATCGTAAGTGGGGAACATGTAAAATTGTAAACGTTTCTTGGCTTTTGTTTTCAACTCTTGTGATTGGTCAAAATCTTTTAACACAAAAAAACACCATTTCAAAGTGGGCTGTAAATGAATTTTATTGCGTTAACGGCTTTCCTGTAGGCTTATGCATTCTCTGTGTAAAAATGATAACATTCCTATGTGGGGAAAGCCTCGTTGCCGAATAACAAAGGAAATTGCTATCCACCTTACACGGATCATTACTTAAAAGCAATGTACTCGGTGATTCTGTTTACTTTTGGAGCTATCTTTTCTGTCATTAAAACTGAACACTCTAATCATTTTGCTTTTGTAGAAGAAAAGCCATACATTACTTCTTTTCGAAGGCTTGAGAACACATCACCACACTACGACGCCGAGGTGACGTTAGAATGCAAAGTGTCTGGCATCCCTCGTCCTCAAGTCACTCTGCTTGTTAACGCATTGAAGGCCAACAAAATAGATAGCGGTCACTCAATCATGGCTCCCTACGGCACTACTGTGACGTTCAAGTTAAAGATGACGTCAGAAGTGGAATGTCAGGCGTCAAACAGGATGGGAATCGACTTTTTAAGGACGAGAATTGAGATGAAAGGTATTTTTGCCAGCCTTTTTCATTGTGTATCGTAGTTTCTGTGCGATGGAAAAATGAAGAGTAAGAAGAAGGAAGGAAGAACACTTTATTTTATGTCGCTTTTCAAAGTTCAGAAACTTCGTTTCAGAGACCACTTTGGAAAGGGACTGTGTTGTAATAACGGCATTGACATTCAGATGCAAAAGAATACCCCCGAATCATAAATGAGATTAGGCAAAAAGTAAAACTTTGCAAAAAGACCATTTGCATTCAAAACTTTCTTGTGACGTACAGCTGCATATTAAAGTCCCATCTTGATGTGCTGAGTAAGAAGTAAATACATGTAGTCTTTTTAGCTATTTTCTCGCTGAACACGGGCTCCAATAAATCGTGTTTACACTGAAAAAAATATTTTGTTAAGTAAGACTTTTCACAAGTTGGTCGTTTCTTAAGTAAGGACGCGAGGAGGCTCGTTTCCACCATCTTTGGCTTGGCTGACAAAAAGAACAAATAAACCAGAGTTTGAGAAATTCTATGTTTTCCCTCTTCGTTACAACCGTTTGGTGATTGTGCTTGATTTTAGTTGTATCTATTTTAGCTTTATGCTTATCGAATTATTGAATTTATTTATTTATTTATTTATTTATTTGTTTTTATAAGTATTTAGTACACAGCTTCAATGTAAATAAGTGGCAACTTTTTGAATTCTGTGTATAATAAAGTTATTATTATTATTATTATTATTATTATTATTGCGAACATCTCATAAATCAGCAAGTTACTGTTGCAGTCGTCCTCTAAAACCAATTATTGGAAAATTATCAAAGTAAGAAAATAATAAACTGATTAAGAAATTTAATAAACAACTTAGTTAAGAAATTACAGGAATCCGGACCCCAGACCGGACGCTCGATCAGGGATATTTGTTTGTCTAATTTTAGCATGAGGTGATTGGCAAGTTGCTGAATTAACGGATCATCACATTCATTTTTTTCTGACATGAGACAAGGTGTCGTTCGGCCGATGTTTATATGGGGACCTTTGGTTGGAAGTCTGAGTACGAATAGGAGTTGATCTCGTCCCAATACCCTCGTTCTTGTTCCGCTGGACAAGAGTAAGGAGGGCTCTTATTTTGGAACGAGGTTGTAGTCGATTGTAAACCACTTAGCTATTACCATTATGCGTAACGCATAATCTAGAGGGAATAGAAACAGAGAGGGAGGGTAAGAGCGTTTCTATTTCAGCTAAGAGTGTCTTCACTGAAATTTACATATTTAAAGGCCTGGATTGGGTGGTCCCCTCTCTGTACTCCTCGTTTTCTGTTTGCAGAATTGGAAACTACATCGATGATTGTTCTCAGGAGGTATCCGTTCTGTCTTATCATAAAGCGATAATGATGATGACAAAACCCTGATCGGCATCTCGCATCTTTTGTTTTTCTCAGATGATAAATCAACTTACCTCAAAGCTGTTTTGAGACTAAATGACTATAAGTTTAATGCGAGCCTCAAAAATCTATTATCCGAAGAATCCAAGAGACTTGCATATTGGTTAGAAGATCGAATGAAAGATTTGTTTGGAGATGTTATCAGAGGTGCGAATGTGGTTGATTTCAGGTATGGCCATATTTTTATTCTAAGAGCAAAATTGTCAATGTCTTGTTATTTTTGGCAATAGGGTTCTTAGTTTAAACGCCCATTTCTTGGTGTTTTCAAGTCAAAACATATGCGAAGCAAACTCACTATTTGAAAAATCACAGACGTTTCGGGTGTAGAAGTCTTCTTCAATTTTTATGAAAGTGACGACACATTTGAAATTAAATTTGCAAGACATGTTTCGGTCGTGCAACGACCATCTTCAGTTGAAAGTAGAATTAATTTGAAGTTACATTTGAATTTATAATATGCTAATTATGTTAATTTTATGAATTTATAATATGCTAATCATGTTACTTTAACTCTCTCGTTCTAATCAACAAGTTCCATTGTACACTCTTTTTTGTTACCTTTGGCTATTTTGTTAGATTCCCAATTTATTTCACGTTGTTATTTATCTTTGTTTAGCACATTATAAATTCAAATGTAACTTCAAATTAATTCTACTTTCAACTAAGATGGTCGTTGCACGATCGAAACGTGTCTTGCAAATTTAATTTTAAATGTGTCGTCACTTTTATAAAAATTGTTGTTAGTCTGCTTCCTTCCAAGTCTTCTTCAGTGTGAAGAAAACCGTTGAAATACGCGATCAGAAGGATGCGCGCAGCTGAATGGCGGCGCGCGCGCGCGCGTGTGCATGCATCAAGTCATTTAAAAATAAAGTTGAAATTGATGTTAAGTCCATCAGGCCGCATTTCAACGGTTTTCTTCACACTGAAGAAGGGTTCTACACCCGAAAAGTCTGTGATTTTTTAAACAATTACTGACATTTTTTGATATTTATTTTATATCACTCTAATTGTTTATTCATTTTAAAGTGTCACGCATCTCCTACAAAATTTTTCACTATTTGAAAGCTCAGTTACTCGTTAATTCGCGGATATTTTACAAGGTTTATATTGGAAAATCAGAAATTACGAAAAAAATTGGCTGTTCTTAGCTTATTGCTACATCTCGTGCTCGTAGGAAAAAGAAGGCGGGAAAGCAGTCAAAGTCAGCAGCCATCTACTACATATATTTATAGTGTACCTGAAGAAGGCTGGCTTGGCCAATCGAGTTCCTTTTTTTTAGGGTTCAATAGCAAATCGTATTCAAGCTTGTAAAGCGCATGCGCGAAGTTAACATGGCTGGTCAATCTCGACCCCAGAGCTCTTCTCTTGACTGAGGGAGAGAAGAGCTCTGGGGAACCCTGAAACAAACTGTCTTTTCATTGGTTTTCATGAAGAACAATCAAAAGCGTCTCTAATTGGTGCATTCATGTTAGCACGAGGAGTGAGCAGGCGCCGTAAGGTTCAAATAGCCAATTTTTGGCTACAAGAACCCCACGGCGCATTCTCTCCTAGATAGAGTTTCCCAGAGCCTTGGGTCGATCCAAGGCTCTGGTGACGAGAATGATGGCTGGTTAGATAGATAGATATACCTTTATTTAAACACAATAATGTTTAAAGCTATAAGCTTATAGGGTCGTGTTAATCCCTTATAGTGCATGCGCGAGGTTTAAGCCAAATTGCATAGACGTGGATACTTGGAATTGAATGAAAGTAAGCACGAATTTGGTGTCTAATGTGCTCAAACCCCATACAAATGCACTCACCGTTCGCAGTAGACCCATACTAAAAGATGTCGAGCGTTTTCGGAACGGGTTGGCCTTGCGAACTACTTAACGAGGGTTCACTTTACGAGAGAAGCTTTATGAGTGAACATAACGAGAATCGTTGCCATCACTCTAACCTAAATAAGAAATAATAATCTAGCCGACATCTCTACTGTATTTCTTTTTCTTTGACGATCCAGGACACCAGGAAAGCCTGAGTTCCCGCTGATATGCATCACCGGTGGCTCAATTGGTTAAGCATCGGGCTGCCATGCGGGAGGTCGTGAATTCGACTCCGGCCGGACCAACACTCAGGGTCTTAAAATAACTGAGGAGAAAGTACTGCCTTTGTAATTACATCCGCAAATGGTTAAGACTTTCAAGTCTTCTCGGATAAGGACTATAAACCGTAGGCCCCGTCTTACAACCCTTCAATGTTCTCAACCCAGTGGGAGGTGAAACAACCCACACACTATTCGTACAGAGTAGGGCATGGAGCTCCCGGTGTTGTGGTCAGGCCTCATTTCATTCATTCATGTGCTGGGTGAGATCTCTAATGGACTGATAGCGGCTGCCAGCGGCGCCTATATACGCTGATGTCCGATCTCACCCATAGATCCCTTGGTTGTACAGCGCATTTGAATGTTATAATAGAAAATGCGCTATATAAATTAATTATCAATTCAATAAATATTAATACTAATTACCTTTATTTAAGTGTCAAGAGTATTTAGCCCTGAGGCACTAATTGGGGACACCGCTGTACAGAAATGAAATGAAAACAAATCAACACAGCAAATCATATTGGTTTTTGAGGAGAGGAGAAACGGAAATACTCAGAGAAGAGCCTCTCAAAGCAGAGTATAGAACTAACAAACTCAACCCACATACAACGCCTGCCTACTCTGGGAATCGAACCCGGATCACATTGGTGGGAAGCGTCTGCTCTCACCACTGCGCCTTCCCTGCTTGTTGTCCTGTCCCTGCAGTTAACTTGTAACTGAGTATTTAAAAGGTGGGCTGCCTGTACTCAACGCAGAAAATAGTTTCAAAATGGACTCAAGAAATACAGTGGAATTTCAAAACGTCTTTGTGAGTGTTTGCGCAGTCATATTGGCTTACTGAGCTCTAAGAAAAGAAATCATTTCCACAACGATGGAGTTTAGTTCCCAAAAGAATCGGTTTTCTTCTCCATCATGGCCGGACTGTCTGGCCAAATGGGATTCTTTCAATTCGGAGTTGAGGGCCGAAATCTCCCGTAACTGCTAACAGACGGTTAAGCCGTAGCAAAAAGAGAGCCTTGGATCAGATATTGTTTTCATTTCGAGGTCGTGGATTCATAAGCGATTCACTCACTCACTCACTCACTCACTCACTCTTCCAGAATAGGTCATCAGCAAGTTCAAGAGATTAATTTACACAAATGGAAGTTAAAAATAATTATCAATTTGAAAACTACCTGACATTAATTACAAAGCCAGCACACAGAATTCGCCTGACAAGGCTCAGATTAGGATGTCATGCATTTATTTACGAATACAAACTGGCAATTATGAAATAGAGGAGCATTAATCCCAGTAGAAGAGCGAACATGTTTAGTATGCAGAGAAATTGCACAGAAAATGAACAGCATTTCTTGATGTATTGGCGGGGGTATACTACTTTAAGACGTGAGCTGCACTCACATATTTGCTAAGAACAGTCTACTGAAAGAACATATTTGAAGAACAAAAAAAGTTTGATAGTAGAACATGAATTTTTTTTGGAAAACAGTTTCGTACTGGGTGTATTTTACCCAAGGCGAGGACTTCAAGCTAACCACGGAACTGTCTCAAAAAGTGCACTATTCCCACAACCAGGGAATCAAAGACGGCGTAAATGAAGCAATACTGCTTATGTAAATAAAAGAAGCTTTATTTTCAAAATGAAATTTTGTGTCTTTGAAGTAACCAAGACTTAATTCTGTATAAAGGTGATTCGAATTTTTAACGCGAAAACAGTAAAAATACCTCATTTTAAGAGACTGCTGGCGCGTAAACAAGCACGGTGACCCCATTTTTTTATTGCATTTTTTTTAATGTTCATATCATGAATGTTAATTATGCCAAGTTTCCAAAAAAGTTGGATTGTAGAACAATTTCAAGGGAATTAATTACCTTAAGCCGACAAAGACAGGGCTACTCCTGCACTATCATAGCCATGTGGACAGCCGCTACAAGCATGGCTTGCTCTTCACTATGCTTGATCGTGCGCACCGGCTATCATCACCTTGGGCGCATTTTTCGGAACAGTGTGAACGTCTGAGAGAAGTTTTCCGTAAGCTGAGGTATCCGAATCACCTTATTGATTCCGTCATTAACAGGTTTATCACCTCGAGAGTCGCAGTGGACCAGCCTAAACAGCGTACCGATGACGCCATCCGGATAGTTATCCCCTATAAAGATCAGAATTCTGCAGTGTCTGTCAAACGACAACTTAGAGATCTTAGCAGCAAGGTGCAAAGGACCATTCAACCCGTGTTTACTAGCCGCAAGCTTAAACAAGATCTAAGCTTGCCTGAGCCCAAGCCTAACATCGTAACCCAGCAATGCGTTGTTTATTTATTCAAGTGTGACCTGTGCGATGCAGGTTATGTCGGGTATACAAAGGGCCACCTTCACACGCGCGTTGTGGGACACCGTCAAAAGGCGTCATCTATTTACAGGCATTATTGCAAAGAACATAACACTGCTGTTCCGAACAATTTCTTAGCATGCTTCAATATAATCAAGAAATGCACGAACAAATTTGACTGCCTTGTTAATGAAATGCTGTGTATTCAATTCTCTTCGTGCTAAAGTATTTATGTAATTAGCTTGGCACTCTTTTAGTCTTTTATGCAAATTCGTTTCAACTTAGCCTTTTCACAAGCCGCATTTTATCTTTATGTAACCTTGATAATGGCGCAAGATGCACCGAAACGTCGGTTTCTATCACTTATATTTCTTGTTTCATGTATTTCAAAATCGTTTCTTTTAAGATTACTATTACTATTATTACTATTACTCTCACTCACTCACTCACTCACTCATTTTTTATTTACTTACACACACACACACACACACACACACACACACACACACATACTTACCTTCTGTGGTTTACGCGGACCAAGGTGGGAACCAACGTTACAGGGACCAACCGAAATAAGCATGCTATCAGAGCAGTCTCATGTGTGATGGCACAATTGGCAATGACCTTTTAAAATCTACCTTTATTTCGGGGACAACGCCGAATTAAACCATTGGCAGAATATACACACTGGTTTACGAGGACCAAAAAATCCAACCTCTCAGGGTTTGCTTCACACCTACATTACAAAGACCGACCGATTTCATACAGCAGTGAAACCAAGACTTGCCCTCAGTTACATTATCTTTTTTTCCTTAACTACGTTGCTTAAAAAAGGAACCCACCATGTTGTGCTATTTAGCTCAAATAGGCATGTTTTACAAGGATCGGGCCTTGTATAATCCACCTTTCGATCACCTTTGCATTCAGATCAGCACCCAATTGCAAAAAATGAGTCAGTAGACTTTGCAAAATACAGGATGGAGTCGCACTGACTCTAAATTCTTCGTTCCTTCCAACAGGGAATTTGGTATATGTGGAAAACCGCACACCGGTGGCTCAGTTGGTTGAGCACCGGGCTGTCACGCGGGAGGTTGTGAGTTCAACTCCGGCCGGACCAACACTCAGGGTCTTTAAATAACTGAGGAGAAAGTGCTGCCTTTGTAATTACATCTGCAAATGGTTAGACTCTCTAGTCTTCTCGGATAAGGACGATAAGCCGGAGGTCCCGTCTCACAACCCTTCAATGTTCATAATCCTGTGGGACGTAAAAGAACCCGCACACTTGTCGCAAAGAGTAGGGCATGTAGTTCCCGGTGTTGTGGTCTGGTCTTTCTGGTCTGGATAGAGTAGGGTGGAGCACCTCGCATAGGACCTCGAGTCCTGTTCGTGCTCCTTCCCTCTGGGCAGGTTTGCTCAGTAGAAGAGACAAACCAGATGTCTCGTAAAACAAATAAAACAAAACAAAACAAAACCGTGCTGGATAGGGAAGAAATCAAGGGCAAGGTGTACGTACCTTGTATGTTAGGGCTTTCCTGCCCAATCATTTAAGGAATCAAGGTCGTTAATTTGACGATGCAAGACCTGTGCGAAGGGTGGTGTGGTTTGATAGCTTTCAGTTCCTTACGAAGGTCTCTTGATGGGCTGTTGATGGTATACATTTGACGCCTACATTCAAGAAACCACGTTTGAACAAATGTTTATTGTAAGGTTTCCTTTTTTCCATCAAACTGCTTGTAACATTTTTCCTTTTCATAAGTAACGTATATCTCCAATTAGACATATTTTTTAAACTATATTCAATTGCAAGTTATGAACACAAATAAATCTAAAGCTAGTGGTTTTTCCCGTAACAGACGGGTTCCTTACGCGTTACGTACATACTGCATATCCTCGAATAGGGGCCAGGGGGCTAACTTAAAGTTTTTTTCTTTCAACAACTAGACAGTCCTTATTCTGACTAAATTTATGTAACGAAAGGAGGAAAAAACACAACAAAGTAAGTGCAAGCGCAAGCACATGGTGATAGAAATATGCGGAAGTCACTTAAACTGTCGTCTAGGAACTGTTCTCGTATTACAATGCAGGTATAGCTGGAGTTGACAAGGTTACAAAAGTGAAAATGGAAACAGGCTTTCCTCAGTTGTAATGTCCTACAATGTAACACAAGTGGAGAGGGTTAGGCTTATTTGCTATTTTGGCCATGGGGATCCGGCGCTTACTCGAATGATGCGAGGAAATAACCGTATTTACAAATTAAAGATATTTAAAACCGTGTTTACGACAGACGGGAAACGTGAGATACGCGTTGATGTTTTCTTACAAAACTTTGTTCAAAGATAAGAATAGTGCAACTTCCCTGAGAAACTGGAAACAGCGAGCGGCAAATAAAAAAAGTAGGGTAAACATGGACACATGGCCGTTTCTGCCGTTCGCGCTTTTCCGTTTGCCGTAAACTTAACTCTAAATCTCTGAAATGATCAACAATAAGTGTTACGGCTAAAGCGAAGATCGCTTGAGCCTTTTTCCATGTTAAAAATGTAAACAATTATGAATTAGTGAAACGGTAATAGTGGAACAATTACATACATTTGTTAGAACTCTATCCTCATACAAAGCAACACTCAAGCTATACCGTATCCGTTTAAACCTGCAAACAGGCTGATGGGCCCCTTGAACCGAAGAAGCTAGGAAAAGTTACCTATACAATCGTGCTAGTTGTTTTAGCTCTTTGTTTCAATCACGGCTGTGCGGCTAACTCTTTACAGCCTTTAAGGGCGGATTTAGAGGAAGGTGACCTGCGGCTTTCTAATACAACTGGTATTCTGCAGAGGTCACCAGTCAGCTACTCCATTCCTTAGTGGTGTATCCCCTCCTCCGAAAAATCCCGGATCCGCCCTTGGCCCTCTGTACTGAAACTGATGCTTACAGTAAGAACTTCTTTTACAGCCTACTGTTTAGTTTAAGTATTTGCCTTTGCGTCGAACATACGAATGATCGAACATGTTAACAGTGTTAATGTATTCGATTGGGCGTCTTTTTAATAATTCACCTTTTACAAAATTCACAGCAACCCAATCGCGGCTACCAAGGTAATACCCTTCTTAAACGCACTCTTAGGCTTAAAATTGAGAAAGCCATACCGTTATAAAATTGTATGGTAAAACCCGAAGGAATCCGATTTGATTAGTCAAAGTAAACAAAAAAACTAGTTTTGTTGCTAATGGAATTTCATTACGCCGTTTCAATGGTTAACGGTATTATCACTTGTGCATCTTCTCAATTGCATCCTCATGATTTCGTTTATCAAGTTTAATTTCCAATAAAATCTATCAAACCTCGAGGATTGTCTGGTGTTTTTGTTTTTTCTGATGTGGCCAGATTTTACTGTAGTTTTGCTAACCTACTTTTGTGGGTTTTTGAGAAATCAGCAACTGAAGCCAAAAAGATAGGGTGTTTTTGCTGAGATTTCCTGTTGCCAAGGTAACTTATACGACACAATAATGACCCTGTCTTTATCAGCAATAATTGGTGTTTCATATGGTGTCATAACATTGCTGTTACGTGATACATCGTTGTAGTGCCAATCCTTCTAAAGAGAGTGTCTCTTCGAAGTGTTGAAAGCGGTTAGAGCCACCTTACGGTAAAATGTTTCTTCTGTGAATTTATACGAATAAAATAAACCATGATGAGTTTTTCATCAATCACAACGCATTTTATTGCACCGTCGCTTAATTTATTTTCTTACCATTATTCTCTGCAGGAAAATCTGCAAGTAAATTTAAAACAAAATTTGTTGTTGAAAACACCTTTGAATTGTTATCTTACTTAGGCAATTATGATAGAATGAGTGCGTAATCACTTCGGCACTCCAGTCCAAATAAACCCTCCACACACGCACTCGATCTGGACTGCGACATTGCCTGGCTGAGTCTTATGATCCTGTTAAAAGTATTGTGTGATCTTGGAAGCAAAGAATCTAACCCTTTTATCGACTTTATTCGGTTCTTCAGATATGATTCAATTTGCTAAAATTGTTTTCATGTTCATTATTCAACCGTTCCTCATCCGATCATATCAACGTCTCATAATATAGGTAGTCACTTACACTGATCCTCTATGGTATCCTCGTTCCCGTTGTCCTCTTCTTCCGAGGAGGATTCTGAAAGAACGAATGCGATCATGAATAACTAGTATTACCAGTAGGTGAAGTCTCTTAAAATACTCCTTATGTCAAAGCAAAATCTTCTCAATCCAGCTTTAACTTAAACTTCTAATTCTTACGTATTACTGCCGTAAGGTTACTCCACTGTACAAAATTTTTCCCTCATCAGATCATTACATCCAATTTGCTTTACTCTTCCTAAGTTTACCTTACTTAATAATGTCTCCATGTCCCTAATACTCACCTTCTGATCCACTATCATTTGTTATATCGGGAATATATACCAAGTGAATAACAAATATTAATAACTTATCCGTTGTTATAACAATTTCAGTTTAGTACTAGGCAATTTTTTTTACCCTGTACGCTGGTATTGCACGTTCACAAGTTTCACACAAGCTGGGGAACTGTCATTCTTAAAGGTACCATCTCTATTAAGAAATTCATCACGCCTCAGTTGTTCAAAACGTGGATAACGCTATCCACCGGATAAATCACTATCCAGTCCATAAGTCATAGCGGAGAAAAGGATGGCTCAAGGCGACGTAGTCGCAAAATTGATTGGCACACGGTGGCAGAGTTTTGCTTTGCAAAGCAAGGGTGCCAACCCTTTAAAATTTTCTTTTAAAAATGGCGATTGTGATGATTTCAATATGGTGAGGCAATTGCCTTGAAGAATGTAGTACATCACTACTAATCATCTGATGGTACAATTTTACGAAAATAATTTTATGGAAATTGTATCATAAAATAATTTTGTGGAAACTATATCATTTTATATTTTTATGGAGATCACATTGTTTTTTGATATGGATCCAAGGCCTTTAAGATTTAGCGAGCGGCCGCAATGCGGCCGCAATGGAATAAACGAGAGTTTTCGAAGAAAACCGAAGTGTTCAATGCGAGGGTTACGCACTTTTGTTATGATTTCATTGTATGATTATATTGTTATGGTTTTACTAATGATTGCAATTTTATGGTGATCATTTGATGATGCAATTTTTGGAAACTATATGGTTTTATAATTTTTATGGCTAAATGTTATGATTCTCATATCATTGTAAAAGTATTACAGACAACCATATTGCGTTTTCAAGCAGTTTAAAAGCGATGGAGTGTGCTTCTGTTTATGATCCATTGCGATGACTATCATGAGGTGATTTCACACAACTGGCTAAAGTTAGATAATCATTTCATAATATATACTACTTAACCAAATGGTTTGCGTCTTTTGCTTTTTTCAACTTATTGGCCAAAAAATCAGTATTTCTGGTTATATACTATTTTTTGTCGTATTGTTTTATGTTATGAAATCATTTCCTTTTCTGTAAAATGATATATCGTTAAATCATATAAATCATTGATGTTTTAATAGATTAAAATTGGAATTGATTATATCTTTTTATAAGATTATCAAACATTCATTTATACCATAAAAATTATTATTTCCTTTCATAAATACGTTCTTAAAATTTTAAATTTTTGTATCATTACATGACATGACATCGATTAATAAGATTCCAAATATACAAATTGGTCTCTTTTATTCTCGTTGAACCTGAAATCGTATTAATTACTTTTATGTAATTATCAATGCCTAAAATTTGTAATATCATATTGCTTTTATGATATTTCATGTATATTAGCCTATAAAATATTTTAAAATATAATCTATATATATTTGTGCAATGATATGAATAAAATATTGAAAAACGAATATCTAAGATGAACTTTTTGTGATTTATAGTTACAAGAATCCATACCTAAAAGTCAAACATGTTGTCAAAATCAGACTTTAATCAATGATAATGGCAGAAATGTTTGTACAAACTGCGCTCGAGTAAATAGCTATCAGACGGCCAACGAATACGTTGATTTCCGCTCTAATAAATATAAATTTGTCCGAAAAAAGAGCCAGTACAAAAGGAAATATCACATTGAAAAGATGATAATAAGCCATACTGAAAACGGGACACAAATGTCGTATAATAATACACATGAAATACTTCGAATATTTAATGAAATAGAAAAGACTCTTCCACAAGTCATTGGTAATCGTGAACGAATGATTAATTGAATTTTATTTTAAGAAATTAAAGTATTTCAAATGATGAATTTACCTTATCAGCAAATAAATGCTTTGTCGTAATATTTTTTCAATTTTGTCTATAGGAGGACATAAATCAATAATGATATCATCGGTCACTTTCATTTCGTTGATTAGCTCTTCGTGATCAAAGTGTATCCCTCTTAAATATGATCTAAGATTGACAAGCATTTTTTGATACGTTGTGTATGCAAATTTTGCCATCTCTATCAATTTTTTGTAGCTTTTAATCTGGAAGCCAGTTTTAACTAAAATACTGGTCCCGGAAATTGTTCCCAAAACGACTTGATTCAGTGTTAAAGCGCCTGCTATACTGCCTGAAACAACAAGTCCTGTTGAATTCAAGTTAAACACAAGATTCAATCTCTTGTAATGTTTAAATGCTCTCTTATAACACCAATAATTTTTTTATGATAACACTTGTAATAAGATTTCAATTTATTGATTTGGTCCTTTGTCAAATTTTGACTTATACGATTCCAGTCAAAGATATTTTTCATATTATATATAAAGAGAATTTTTTAAAATCCATGTAAAACCAGAAACATGACCAAACAAGGGTGAGTTTTTCAAACATCCAGCAGTTAACCATCTGTTAGGAGCATACCAATAACCCCTCCCTAAACCATGCTTTCGATAGAAACTACCTTAAGAATCATATAAACAACTATGGATGTGAAACGATTTATATCTTCCCAATGTTATTTCTAAAAAACGAGTCAGGCACGAATTTCCAGGACCGATTAACCCAATCTCCTTGGTTATTATTTTTGAGATTTTTTTTTATCGGAATAATTTCGAGTAGATGTTTACATCCAACGTATTGGTATGGTAAAGTACTTTTCAGTATTTGATCATCAATATTGCTATGTATTTGTTTCATTTCATTGAAAAAACGATCAATATATTCTAAACATTCTTTGGGTGAATCAATTTATATTATTTGGTCATATTAATTTAGTCTAGACAACAAACTTAAAAATAGTTGTTATTAAGGCACCATGTATTCTATATAAAAGTGTAACACTTGATTTTTTTTAATGCTGATGATAAATTTATCGTAATTAATCCTTTAAAGGTTATTAAGTTCACATTGCGAGTAAATATTTTGTCGTTGTTGAAAATTTAAATTGTGGATATATGGGTTGGTAGCTCCCATTAAAAAAATAAATTTAACCTGATTTACAGGTCATTAGAGTAGAAACTGAATTTTTTTATACGAGATTGAGGTGGTACGTAAGCTTCCACGCAAATATTGTGTAAAATTTTTAAATAGTTTACCATTCATATTTAGTTGCACATTCATTTTAAACTGCTTTCGATGCTGTAAAAGCACTATGATAATCGTAAACCTCACTACTAAGATCGGATTCAAATCCTTCTACACCATAAATAACATTGTAAATAGGGGCTTTGCTTGCACCCTGTGGATCATCATCGACATGAATGGTGCAGTACAAATATATCGGTGTACTTAAAATATGATGTATCCACTTTAACAATAGACCGTGTGTAATAAATATTACCGATTTTCTTTCAGTAACAGTTGTAAACTAAATTAAAGTAGACCTTATTTAACGTCGATAACTCGTAACAGTAATTAAACTGACAAACCTGAGGTCGACGGTGCGCTCATTTTACTCTCCCCTCTCCATCAGTGCTCCGTTTTACGGGTATTTAAAGCCACTTAGCTACACGGAAAGGAAAGAAGTCGAAACAAGGATGCGAGATCCGGGAATCGAACTCAGGACCTCTTGCACCAAGGCCGCGCACTAACCGACTGTGCCATCCCTGCTCCTAGATTGTACATTGCTGAAACCACAGCTCTATTTTATTCCAAACAGCTCTGTTGGTTGTAATCCATTTTGCACAAGTGGTGCAATTGTTTTGAAATTAACATTCCACAGAGAAAAACGGTTATAACCCACTTTCGATATATTAAAATTCAGTTGTAAACGAAAGGCACCATCTCGAGACTCTGGAGAATAAACTCATACAAATCCTCATATTTACTCCCCAGAGCCTCGAGATGATGCCTTTTGTTTAGGACTGAATTTCAATATATCCAAAGTGGGCTATTCTAGATCTAAAATTATTGTCCGATTTTATTAAAAGACAATTTATAATTTTTTATCATAAGTGTGGGGTCTATTTTGGTATTCATTTATCCCAATTATTTCAATACTATACTCTTCACATATCTCATTAACATCCGCCATTATATATTGAAATACATTGATAGCAGGATGTGAGTTTTTAACATGACTTTTGCTTAATTGCTCCAAAGTAATAACGTCTTTGTTATTTGTACCGTCAGATAAATTAATTATTTTGTTGTTATTTTAATCAAGATTTGATGTAACTGCTTTATCCATTTTTCATTCAATTTTGTGGTAACATAATTTATTAACAGCATAATAACCGAAAGTCGGTTTGTCTTTTATTCCAATCAATTCATTTCTATTCATACTCAAAGGAGCAAACATAATACCATGTGTCTTGTTATTTAAATAATTTGGATTGACGTATGCTATCTGCTTTTTGCTGCAATTGTAACGCATTTACAGCATCATCGTTTTTAGTCCCTTGTGCCATATTAAAGATCTTTTTACCTCCCATGTCTAAATCTTGTTGTATGCTTTCGTCTAATTTTTGAGCTAAATGAGTATCAACGTATGAACGTCTAACGGTAGCGTTTTGGTTGAGAGCACTCGCTAGATTGAGTATTTGCCTCTCGTTGCTAGGTGTTGAACTTGAAAAGAAAATAGAGTTTTGTAATTCACCGTCTGTGAATTATTCAAATAGTGACAGTCTTCGTATTTTTCATTTAATACGTCGGACTCGCTATGATTCAACAGATCCGAATCGGAGACGCTGATCCTTGAACCGTTGTTTTAGACAAATCAGCTAAATTTTGTGTTTGTGAAGGGTAACGACTATGGCAAGCCGTTTGTAGCAAAATTTAATCTTAGATATATATTTTCAATCTTTAAATAAAGGTTTAATTTAAAGTCATAAAAGGCTTTCAATGCAATCCAATCCTTAAATTTTATATGCAGTGCAATACCGCAAATACTGATTCAATCCAATCCTTAAATTTTATATGTAATGCAATACCACAAATATTGATTCAATCCAATCCTTAAAATTTATATTTAATCCAATATCACGAATATTGATTCCATCCAATTCTTAAATTTTATGTGTAGTGCAATACCACGAATATTGATTCAAAGCAACCCTTAAATTTCTATGCAATCCGAAAATATATGTTCAATCTTCCTGGGACGAGCGCGGCCATATAGAACCAGAGCACCCCATCTCAAGGCATTATTTTCGGGAAATAGCTTCGTCAACCTCTGTCTGACTCTTCGACGTTGAATCCGTAACCCAATAGATTTCAGGTAACCGGCTGTTATGTTTCATCTAGTAATCTTGAATCAGATCCGGTCGAGTCTTTCATCAGGTAATTTGTTCAAAGCCCGATCATATCCTATAAACCATACTCTGCTACTCATCTGTTAACTGTCCATCTCGAAACTCCGAGTGAATTCCCAGTGAATTCTCCAAGTGAATTCCGAGTCCTCGCAGTTCTTCTAGCATCTCAAAAGAAATTCTGAGAGATGGTCTTCCGGGATTTTTTCCTTTATCCCTATCTATCGTACCTGAATCCGCAGCCACAGTAGACGGAGTGATAGTCCGACAACGAAGCATACATACATACATACATACATACATAAACTTTATTCAAGTGTCTATAACTATTTAGCTCTTAGCTAAGAGCTAATTGGGGACACTTAATTAAAATTGATCAATAAAATTAAGATTAAAAAGATAAAATTGATAGATACATGTAAAGATTTACAAATTTAAATACAGTTAACGATTAACTGTAAAAAGAGTTAATTATTTACAATGCTACTAACATTACTAATTTAGTTAAACATATAAATAATTTAAAAAGGGACTAAAATCAGAAGTTATCGTCAGGACTGGCACACTTGACAATTACAGCTCCCGTCCAATAATCCTTTCATGTCCATACCTCGGATTGCATATTAAACACATCTACTAAGGCCCCAGCGATGGAATCGAGATTTTCCTTGTCCCTCGTGTCTAGGGTTGCAACTTACACTCTTTCATCGACCTAAGCAGGCTAATTGTTTGATCAAGAACTTCGGCCTGCGTTTCTGCAGCTTCTGTATCAAAGTTCTCAAATAGTATATCGTCTCGGTTCTATCCACAAATTCTCCTAGAAATTTGGGAAACTCAACTTCTATGTCAAATTTTTCTTCTCACTCTGCTGCCATCTTTTGTTCTATACCTTGGACAGTTTACTCTGGTTCTATATGGCCGCCCTCGTCCCAGGAAAATTGAACATATATTTTCGGATTGCATATAAATTTAAGGATTGCATTGAATCAATATTCGTGGTATTGGATTAAATACAAAATTTAAGGATTGGATTGAATCAATATTTGTGGTATTGCATTACATATAAAATTTAAGGATTGGATTGCATTGAAAGCCTTTTATGACTTTAAATTAAACCTTTATTTAAAGGATTGAACATATATATCTAAGATTAAATTTTGCTACAAACGGCTTGCCATAAACGACACTCTTATTGTTGACGGGTGCAATACGCTGTAGATCATAAAACCTTTTTGTTCCAGGGATCAACTGGTTTGTTTGTGTAATAACAACATATGATTTATTTGAATCATGGTTACCTATAACATGCTCAACGTCTGGAAAGTAGATATGACTATTCATATTTCTTTGGTTATCTGTGATTAATCTCAAATTTTGCTGTTGAGAATCTTGAAAGTGTAGCGACGTCATCTGAAGAGACCCAGTGGCACTTTAAAATGCGGCTTTATCAATTGAAATAACCCCAAGTACAAATCCATCTATTAAAGTATGTTGTTTTATTTTTTTTTTTTATAGCATCATTGTTATTTGAGCCTTCTTTTAAAATTTATTAATTTTTTTTATTGCATAACATAATTATTGTCTGTTAATTTAAATCCTAACCCATTTGGCTCTGGTAGCCCTTGTTTCTGAGTTTGTGAACTTGAATCAAGTTTTCGTTCATTAAAAATGCCCATTTACTATTAAATTATATATTTGCATAAAAATTTCTTTTAACGGATTTCATAGGCTTATCAACGTATAAAAATGAATATGGCTTTTTTCTGGCTTTAATATGTTGATCCTCTTAAACTCCAAGCTCATGGGTTGTTAAATTTATTTCATTTGTTGATGGAAAATCATAAACACAAAAATCCGAACAACTTAATCTTATATCTGATATGACTGTGACAAATATATTACATTACAGCTTTTACGTCTACCTTGTATAGAATAATTAATTATAGGTTTTTGGTTCTTTCTGTCACGTAATCATCAAAAACAACAATCTTTTCACATTCATTTTCCAAATCTTTAAAAGGAATAATTTCATGATTGGAATAATTAATGACATTATCATCAACCTGATTACCAATATCTACTAATTTTTCAATCATCTGTTTGCAATTGTCTTGCTCCAATTTTTTTGCATATAAATACAGCTGATCATAATACAACAAAGGATTCATTAACATATGATACAGCATTCAAAACGTGTTTTTGGGCATATATGAATATCATTGTTTGAGATTATTGTTTTTTACGGTTATTAAAATAAAAATTTGGTATTTCCCTTGTATATGTTATACAAAAAGATAAGTTAACATAAGCTAAGATAAGTTTATATAATGTATTTATATTAATGGATATTGAAAGATGTAAAAGAACTAACTATTCCAAAAACCCAATCAGGAAAAATGACTAAAATTGTTCGTGATAGTATTAAAACTACTCAAGTTTCAAAACAAGATGCTTATGAAGGAACATAGGAAATTTCCAAACCAGTTATTGATGTACAAAAGAGTGTTAAGCAGAGTATTGGTGACAAACAAGATAAAATGATTGAACAACTTCGAAAAAAATAAAAAAAGCCCTTACCAGTGGTTTAGAAATTTTAGTACTTTATAATCAAGCACCAGACTCATCAACAAAAAAAAAACAAAATTACCTCTTGATTATAAACCAGCCATGATGGCACCAAAAATGAAGTCAAAGTTGGATGAAGGATTTGATGTAAATGAAATGCAAATATTAATTCAATAGGAATTATAACCACCATCAAAAGTATTAGATGCTTCCATTAAAGGAGATATTGACATTAATGAATATGATGAAAATATTGGTGAATTGTTGAGAAAACTTTGTCAAAAAAAGGTAATTTATCAACTTCTAAAAAAGCAAAAACAAAAAACAAAGAGAAAATTGATGCGTTGACTTAAGATATCAAATTAATGCAAAAATACAGAAATAGAATTGGTATTATTGAAGAGGTTAAAAAAAACTTTACAGTCAGGTAGCTATAGTGGTACGGACTTACACACAGAAGAAACGAGATGCTTATAAAATTAACCCAGAAACTGTTACCTATGGAAATTTAATAATTGATGTTCCTAAACCGTATGGGCAACTTAAATTAACATTTTACCAAGATAAGAAAAAGGTATATGATAAACAAGTCGATTTTGATACTCTTGATTTGCTTACAAAGAGATTCAATAGGAAAAAGAAATACAGTCCTTTATCAAAAATGGGGTTTGATGATTTGAATAGAATCTGTGAAATCCCTATTCATAGAACAAGTAAAAAGTACAAAAAAAATGGGAAGTGGAGTTGTTTATTACAACAATGTTAAAGATCTTATGGATAGATTGCAATTATTAGGTGGATCAATTTTAGCTGCAAATAATGGAGTCAAAAATGAATTTTCTCAAATTGTTCAGACATTAACCAAACTTGGTGTTATAAACAACAATCAGCTCAATGATTTAATTAAAGAATATGTAATATAATAATATACAATGCAAGAAAGAGCAATTCGTATTTCATCTATTAACAGAGAGAAAATAGGAAAAGGCAGACCTGATAACTTTATCATAAATTTTAATATATTTGTGTTATCGTCATATAAAGTTGTCATTGAAATCAGCAATAATTATCAATTAGATCTTAGAGAAACAGAATTTGGAGATTTAATAGGATTTGATAAAAAATTATAACAAAAACAGAGCATGGATGAAAATTACCTAATATTACAAATTCTATTGATGCTTTATATATCAATTCAGATGGCATAACTGATTCAATTGTTGACGGTAAAAGTACAAATACTTTAGGAGTAATACCAGCTGATAATCTCACACGATCATATTCTTTTTCAATTGAAACATAAAGAGTATTATTTTCTCCAGTAGCATCCAATAATGTATCCCAAATGAGATTTTGCAAGTTAATCATACAAGCTAATCATGCGTGATGCGACTGGCCACGATGTATTGTGGTCCACGTTTATGTCGTTTTTCCTCCTTTACGGACAGCTGTTCTCCGCGATAGAACAGTCTAGAAGACGTCTAAATGGGGTATCTTATCGCTGGAGTGGTTTTGATTATGAGAAATGGACGAACGTAAGGGAATTTCAAGATTATTTAGCCTGGGTTTCACTGGTTTTCCGAGGCGAGAGTTTAGTTGATCATTTGCATGGTCATTTGCATGCTGATTGCGGTCTATTGCATTGGCTGCCCTGGAATTCAAACAATGGTTGTTTTTGGACGCTTCATTGCGTTGCTGGACTCCTCAAACACTCGTCGCGGTTTGCTAAAGATCAAGTTAAGGCAACACAAAAGACCGTGTGCTTTCTATGCGAACTAAATAAAGGCTTCCTTTGATTTAATATGGCGAGGAAGACCGTTAAATTCCATCGCCCCTGTAAAATAAAAAGATCTCTTGGTGACCTCAAAGTTGACTTTTGGAAAATGAATGTCATTACAGCGTTTGGTCGTAAATGTGTATTCAGAAGTATTTTAATTAAAATAATTATTCAGATAAGGCGGTACTGAACCATCAAGGCATTTTCTAGCTAACAAGACAATATGAAGTTTTCGTCTATTAATCAAGGGTACTAGACCCAAAGTAGCATTCATCTCTTTAGTATCGAGACCAGAATTTGGAAAAATTAACTTCGCAGCTCTATGCTGTAAGCTCTCGAGTACATCAGAGTTAACTTTACCACAGCCGTGCCAGGCCACATCACAGTAATCAAAAATAGGTACACTCATGGTCTTGTAAAGGTGTTTAGCAGTAGCCATGGGAATAGAAATTCTCAAACGCCTAAAAACACCCAATTTCCTCGAGACCTTATTGACCACGTGCTCAATATGGTTGTTAAAACTCAAGTGCTGATCAATCCCAACACCAAGATATTTGAAAGACTCAGATTTTGTCAAAGAAGATCCATTGCAAGATAAGCTTAAACTATCCTCCCGCTTAAGTCGTTGGTGTGAGCCATAAATTACATATTCAGTCTTGCTCATATTTAGAAAAAGCTTATTTTCTTTCATCCACGAAGAAATACGGTTGATATCATTGTTAAGGCTTGCTTTTAACTCAATAGCAGTTTTAGCGGTAAAAAACAACACTGTATCGTCTTTTTTTTTTTTTTTTCAGTTTATTCTCTCACAAAAATATACATTGCATCTTCCTCTGCTCGCATATAGCTCAGCTAGTCGAGGCGGGCAGAGGACACTTGAACATAAAGTAATTCAATAGCAGGAGATTAAGAAAAGAAAATAAAGGAAAAGAAAGAAAAAAGGAAGATAGGTCTATATAAACGATACAAAGATAAACTAGACTTATTACAATACGTTGCAAAAAGTTACAGAGTTACAAGCCTATTTTACATTCATCTTGCTTAATTTATTAACTAAAGTAGGTGTGTCAACATAAGTATCCTCCAGTTCCAATATACGTAAAAGGAGCTGATGTAAAGAAACTTTAAATTTATGTTTAGGGAGTATTCGGATAGTTTGAGGAATCCTGTTCCAAATTCTTGCACCAAATATAGAAAATGAATGTTTTAACTGATTTGTCCTGGAATATTTAATGTTAAAACTACCTGTCTCTGAAAACCTAGTATTATAGCTATGCATTTGTGTAGGATAAAGAAATAGGTTAGAAATGTTTGCCGAGTTGTTAGAAACGTCATGCATAATAGTGCAAACTGACTTGCAGTATTGAAAGTTCAGCGGGAGGATATTATAGTGATTAACGGGATCGCATGAGATCTGCATGGAGAAAAGTGTATTAAACGATTATTTCGATTATTAAACGATTATTTCTGCATAAAGCAGAACTTGAGAGAGGCAGATGCAGGAGGGCATGTCGTTTATGTACAATATAAAGAGCAGGGGCCCCAGAATTGCCCCTTGAGGGACTCCAGAAGCTATATCCAG
>NC_090884.1:48040350-48060350 GCF_036669925.1 Montipora capricornis
GAAGCGCTTTCTTTTTGCAACCTGGAAACGAGGTTGTTTCGTTTGTTACGTCATTCTTTGTCAAATCCTCGTGGGGAAAGTCGCTTTTGTTCGTGCTGTGTAAATTATGTCTAAAGACTATCAATATCCAAAGTTGCCTCTGCAATCGCTGGTCATCAAACGTAGAAAACGTCTTCGAAGTGAAAATATGCGTCCACAGATTGTTCTTCGGTAGAACGGTTCATGAAGAAATGTGCTGGCGAGACGATTCGCTGGTAAGTGACACATTCACCTTTTGATTAAAAATACTATATTATGTGTCTTTAATATGTAAGCTTACTTTAAGGAATCTCGCCCACTAAAAAAAACTTGCTGAACTTAGCATTGCGTTGCAGTCCATTGCTACATCTTTCTTGTCTAGTAGGGCATATTTTCAGCCTTACGAGTGTCTGACATTTGCAGAGTGCAGACTGCCTACAAATAGCACTAATAAACAGTATTTAAGTCTGAGAACCCGTTTTAAAGCGGTTAGCTTTCAATAATTGTGATTTAGGGTTAGTCTACAGTCTGCAGTCTGCAAATGTCAGACAACGTACCGTTACGAGTGCCTCAAATAATGAATGAAAGGGATCGGTAATTTGTGATGGTAATTGGTTTTTTAGAGTGCTTTCAGTTTCCTTCGATCTTCGAAATTTTAGCGGCTCCCTTCTGCTCTCTTCTGTGGTTGGTCTGATGCAACAGGTTTTGTCTACACAGTAATAATTAGTTGACAGTTGTCTTGAAGCAGAGGCACATCAGGAGGGTCTCTGTGAAACATCGGTTTGCTGGTTAAATATTGTCATTTCTAATAATTTATTACAGTTGACTAATCAAATTATTTGGAGTTAAGAAGAAATGACAGGAAATGAGGGAAAAATGGTATTTACTGTCTTTGTATTTACTCACTTCAGTTGTAGGGAATTTGAGCAAAATTGTGGTATTATTCACCACATACAATGTAATGCATCGATCGAATCGAACATTGGAAAACTAATCGATAGATCGATGTTACTCAATTTATAATGGTAATAGGACTGAGTCAGGGTGAGACGAAAATGAAAAGATGAGGTTGCCCTTCGGGCAAGCTGTTACTTGAGGTTACTAGCCCGAAGGTCTGAGGAGCTAGCCCGAAATTAAATTGTTTATAAAGAATAATCAGATTTATTTAATTATGCAAAATACAAGTAATGATACCAAGCATAGATATAAACTAATTCTTCGTAGTATTTTCAATTGATTTTTGAATGTGACTTCAACCTCATACATGTAGTTCATAGTTTGCCTAGTGTAATATAAAATATATTAACTAAAACAGTTGAACAGTGAGCTATAGGAAATATTTCAGTTCCTTGTTTGTACTGCTAACATGAACGAGGTTCTCGGAATGAACAACATCAACAAATTTGCTGAAAGTTTGGGAATGCCTTTAGTCAATTTGAATATCTACAGAATGCAATTTGGATATAATCAACGCAGTTAATGCACATGTATGAAAATTGTTTCGCTTTATAAGACCAGAAAATTTGTATAAATCGCAAATGATTGTTTCAGAGTAACATTTTATTCAAACATGGGCGAAATAGTAAAGGAAAAATAACCTTTGGATTCGAATGGGTTCGTTCCTTCAATGTTTACATCTGCAGTTACCCCCGTTGACGGTCAAAAATATTATAAATTTACGGAAATCACAACACAGTTATTTTGGTGAATGTCATGAACGTTGCAATCGGTCAATTAAACTATCACTGTAATCATGTGTAATCTGTAAGTCTGTCAACATTCTCTTCAAAGCTTGTCAAGCTGACAAACTCTTCCAGAAGTGAGAAAACATCATGTTTTAAATTACTCGAGTTGCATGTTTTTGTTTTTATTTTTTTTATCGGATGAATAATGGCACCAGGTCTGCTAGCTTTTCTTCAAGCGAGTTTTTTCTTGTTTTTCTAATCTGACACGAAGTGGGCCTTTTTTGTTTTAACAATGAATTGGCAGCTTTAAAATAGAAACAAGAATCGGGATTTGGATTTTCCCAACGAAACGCACCTGAATTTCCGAGAAAATCCACTGCACCGTGAATTGGCTGGAATTTAATTAGACTGATTGTCTCGCACTGCACACTGTCAGTCGGCAAATAATTACATTTCGGTTGCTTATGTAATAAGCAGAAGAAGTCATGACGTTATTTACAGACGCAACTAAAATGCAGCGCAAAATGTTGTCACGCTACGTTAATTTGACCTCATAACGTTACCATTTTCTCTCAGGAGCTTTCTGCTTCACACTTTTTGGTATAAAAGCTCAATTTATCATCAGAAAAGAGGAACCAACGGTGCTACGATAAGAAAGTGCTAGCCCGACAAGTCATTCCACTAGCCCCGGGCTATCGGACAGCACTTTCGTCGTGCCCTGCTGAGTGGAGTCCAGTTGGGTGTAAATTTGCCAGTATGGCAATCCCAGTCGGAAAGTGGGTGGGATTTGTTTGATTTCATTTTTTTTTTTTTTTCATTATTTCTTTCTGTGTCGGTAAAAGTCTTGCCTGTCACTCCCCTGGTAAGTGGTGTCTTTGTGCATAGAGCCTTCTGCGCGTATTTTCTTAGGATCGAGAGGGTAGTGGAAATGCATAGATTTCTCTGGTGGACACAGCAGAATAATTAACTTAACCTGCAATGGCGTTGAAAGTCATGTAATGCGAATGGCGTTTTAGTGGATCCTTAAACAAAATTTACACTTATGGAGCTCAATAATGGAAAGTCAGTGGGATAAACGACATGTAGGCAGGCGGTGAAAAACAAACACCTGGAATCTTAAAAGCGATGAGTAATGGACTTCGACAACAATCTATCGCCCGTCGAGCCGAAATCAAAGTGAGCTGTATTTCTAATATTTTACCAAGTGTGCTGTTATGGTGAACACTGAAACCAAATGGAAAATTCTCTGGTAACTTATGGGTTCAACAAAGACAGAGAACAAATGGAACACCTTACTGTAAGTGGATCTGTGATCAACTCTGCACAGTCTTCAGTTAAAAAAATAATTGGAAATGTGACAGCCAAGAATTATTTGAAAGAAAGCTTGTCATCTATTTTGTGTTTCATTATTCAAGGATGAGCTTAACTTCAGTGAACTCTAGTAAGACAAGCTGTCAGATGCTCAGAGGGCACGCTTAAACTTAAGGTGAAAAGAAGTTGTGAGGGAACTTGAAAATGCCAGCCCAGAAGCCATTGTTTCTCACTTCCCTTTTTATTTTTTTCAATCTTTCTGGGTGCAGTACTTTGCTAGTAACCACATGTCTTCTCAGGCTATTTACTGTATTTAAGACTTCTACCATGGCACTACAATGATAGACAATACCAAACAATATTGTGCACTGTTAGAGCTACATCTTATGCAAGGACAACTTGAATCTCCTGGAAGACAACACAGCTCAGTTGACATTATGGAATAAATCGCTGTGTTACTTCACTACCACACGTAAGCAATGCAATTTTTTTTCTAAAGAGGACAGGAATTTCTTCTTTCTGACAAATGATTAATTAGCCATGATTAATGGTAGTCATGGTAGCCAGGTTTTTAACCTCAGAAAAGGATCTGTTTCGTCGTACGAACGTGTGAGGACCTGTGAGCCAAAGGGCCTCTGCTGGTATGACTTCTGGGGGACCCCTTAAATGGTCTTAATGACCCCCCAACTTGAAAAAATTGCCTGCAATGCTGCACGTACCACAGGCAACCCAGTGTACCCTCACGGAGGGTCTAGTTGTGATAAATTCTGTGATTGGTGGATTAACCTGAGTGCACTTAATATGATTGACTGATGTAACTGTGTGATTTCAGGATCCGAGTACAGCCAACTGTCCGATTTCACTGTCCCATTTCAACCCTAAACAATAATTAGTGAAAAATAAAGTAGTTAATACAGCGGTCAAATTTGAGAAAATTGTAATGGTTGTGATTATAATCGATAATAATCAATCGATCAAGCAAAGTAATTGATCAAAATCGATAATCGCCATAGTGTAAGCATCGGGTATCAATTTCTATCGATTTTGAGAAACTGTCAGGATACCACGACAAAACTTCCTGGCTTTACCGGATGCGCAGATCGACTTTTGAAGCCTATTATTTTATCACATTTTACATTAGAAGTTTGTGATTATATGATCATGGAGGAGGCCGTCATAGCTTTACGGTACCTGCAGAAAGACCCGGCGTTGTACCTTTCAGCCGCACACTGCTAACCGTTCATAAATAATTAGCCATTCATTCTAGCCGTTCCAAAATATACATTAGTCCTTTCATGCTATCCATTTTAAATTTAATTTTGAAACAGTGTAGCCATCCGTTCACTATCCGCTCAGTAGTTTACCCTTGGATATTTTTGTTTGAGAGGTCACACTTGACCGGTTGCAGACTCCTAATCCGAACAGTAAATACAGTAGGTGAGTTTACGGCGCGGCTAGGAATCTTTAACGGGTAGGACGAATTTTCCCCCCGGCTTTTCGCAACGGCTTTTCTCAGCGCTTACAATGGGTAAGGAAAAAAATCCAAATGGCTTTTTCTAACGTTTCCAACGGTTTGGGAGAAAATTTCCCAAAGGCTTTTTTCAACGCCTTCAAAAAGTAAAGAAAAAAACCCAACTGCTTTTCCAATGCCTTCAATGCTTTCATCAACGGGTAACCAACGGGTAACCAACGGGTAACCAACGGGTAACCAACGGCTTAAGCCGTTCAACGGAAAACTGTTGGTGTACGTTTTTGCGTGAGGGGTCACATATACCCAGGAAGCCTATTTGGTCGAAACAATAGTCTTGTGAGTGTCAGTGATATCAAGGCATCAGGAATACTGTATACCAGTCACGAATAGGGGACACTGACTTAGTACAGGCTTAGCTGGTTAACCGTCCCTTCTTACCTTACATGTACATTGGTGACCTCAAACGTAAAACACTAGCTTAGGAAACACATTTCGTAAGCAGGCATAAGCCATGATTCTCTGCAAAAATATAATTTTCATTGAAAACAGATCCATTCGTCACATTATGAAAAGTAGTTGTTCCTCCACGAGGCTAGTGTACCTTTATCAGTTTCATAGCCGAGGTTACTTATAGTCTGCTTGTCTATGGTGTGGAGCAGCCAAAACAGTTTGCATCGGAATGAAGTCTGGTGCGAACGAGGCGCCATATGTAAAGGAGAGGATACTGGGGAGAGGGTCTACCTGCTTCATTTAAATTTAATTTATTTTCTTCATACATTTGTTTTTTCAGTTTCATATGAAGTTGCCGTTGTGAAGATAAGAAATATAGTACCGCCTACTTGTAGAAGTATTGACCCCTTTACGGCATCATTGCTGTGTCACCCTGTTGCGACTTTTCCTCGGTATTTCAGCGGTAGGCCGATTTTCTGCCGAGGGAAATTTACGGCTACATGTAGGCTCCAAAGTTGCTGCGGGAAAGTCAACCGAGGTAAACCCTTGGTAATTATAATTCCGCGGTAGAGTTGTAAAGGGGTTTCTTGTTGACTTTGTGTTTTGATAAGCCAGATTATAATGTTGAAACCCCACCGAAGAACAGGAACTGAACAAGTTTCGGTTGAAATTTGCAAACACAAAAGAGGATCATAGCCGCTAGTCATGGACCTTGGTTGCCTTTATTTTTCTTTTACATGTACGTACATGCAAAGAGAGTATCCGTAGCCAGATTCCGACCACATTTGAAACCTTCTTTGCGACATATTTTGATTGCAGTGATTATTTAAAAGACTTATGGGGACCTTGCTAATTGTGCATTTCAAAGTTCTTGTATTTTCCCACCCGTGGGGGATTTTTTTCTTGCAAAGTCCCCAGTATTTGGCGAAGCCAAGCACCCAACATTTAAACTCTATATCACAGAACAACTACATACACCTTAACACAACTCAAAGGGACTATTGATAGATACAGCTCTAAAACTGTTGTCCTTTGAAAACAGAACAATTGAGAAAGACGATCCAAGTTGATTAAAGCGGTATTAAAGCGATACCGCTTCTATTGTATCACTAACAAAAGACGACCTGTTGACGTTTAACAGTGACTTCTATAAACAATTACATGATTGAATGTAGGGCCAACCTTGTCTTCCAGACAGTAGTCCTTTTAACGCTGGTGTAGAATCATATGAGTGCTTATAATAAGTGTTTTAGAGATGAATGTAGGGCCAGACCTTGTCTTCAATACTGTGGTCCTTGTAACGTAGAATCATTTGAGTGATTATGAGTGTATCAGATATGAATGTAGGGCCAAACCTTGTCTTCCAGTGGTCCTTTTAACGCTGGTGTTGATAATTATGAGTGCTTAATAAGTGTTTTAGAGATGAATGTGTTTTAGACAGGCCCTCTGATATTACGCACAATCGACCTCAAATCGCATCCGATTGCACAATTCACAAAAAATCACATAATCAGGCCTTCTGATATTACACGATGGTGCGATTTCACACAATCGACCTCAAATCGCATCCGATCGCACAATTCACGAAAAATCACATAATTCACAAAAGAACGCACAAAATTCATAAAATAAAACATAAATCAACAACTTTCTTAGGAGTTCTTGCATAAATACGCCATTTTAAAGATGATTTACCATGGAAAATGGCTAAAAAACCTTTGTTACCTTCAATTTTGTAAACATTCGAAGTTCAAGGTGTTATTTTGCATGTGGGGAGCCTGGTATGAGTCTCATTCTTAAAGAGTCGCCAATTGGTGTAACACAAACACGCCCTTCATTCAGATTAGCAAATCTGTTCAGGAATAAAATACTGCACACAAAAACAAAGTGTAAGAAGCTAGTTATACAATGTAGCATACCAGGGCAGGAAACTTGGGCCGTCCGAACGTCTGGGACAGGTAACTTTTCCGTTCGGACAACGAAAAACGTGATCCCAGTTGTCCGAATGGACGACTGAGTTGTAGAGGTCCAACTTAAAAAAAGTCAAGAAACTATACTTACCTGTTTTCTCTGGATATATAATAAAATATTCTTTTCGTAATTAATAACCTAAGTGCTCTAAAAAATAAGTAGCTCTTACAGAAAGTAAAATAAAATATCATTTTGTTTACGTTGTGTTTGATTTCGTCTTGCGAGGTGCCGCCATTAAATTCCATGTGAGTCCTGCTGTACAACATAACAGCAGGCTCACGATATCGCACGTGCTTGTCAGTCACATTTCAGCGAGTTTCAGCGCTTTTCTTCAAGCGTCATGTCTTTGTCTCAGTCCACACTTACTAGCTTTTTAAAGAGGTCAGCACCGGAAACACATGATGCAGATGATGGTACATGTACATGTACTAGCAATGATGTTCATTCCAAAAAGAAATATTAATAAGTATTGATCATTCATTTGGCATGTTAGCTGTGTCCTTTCAACTTTTCACATGGTGCACCAATATTGCAGAAGACCTCATTTTTTTTTCTTATCCCAACTAATGTCGATCAAGATTCATAATTACTGTCTCCTTATGTTCAAAATGTCTGTAGGGCAGTAAAAACGTGTTTTTTAATCCTGAAACTTTGAAAAACAAGCTTAAAATTGCTCAGAAAAAAATCCCATAATTTAAAATATTTATCGCATAATTGGTCTTTCTAATCGCATAATCTGACCTGCAAATTTTGCATAATTTGCATTTTTTCATCGCACCTTATCAGAAGACCTGTTTAGAGATGAATGTAAGGCCAAACATTGTCTTCAATACTGTGGTCCTTGTAACACTAGTGTAGAATCATTTGAGTCGACTCATTTTAACGCTGGTGTAGAATCGTGTGATTGCTCACTAAGTGTTTTAAAGATCAATGTAGGGTAAAATCTTGTCTTCCAGACGGTGGTCCTTTTAACACTAGTGTAGAATCATAATGAGTGCTTAATAAGTGTTTTCGAGATGAATGTACATGGAGGACCAAATGTTGTGTTCAATACTGTGGTCCTTGTAACGCTGATGTAGGATCATTTTAGTAACGATGAGTGTATCAGAGCTGAATGTAGGGTCAAATCTTGTCTTCCAGACAGTGGTCCTTTTAACGCTGGTGTAGAATCATATGATTGCTTACTAAGGGTTTTAAAGATCAATGTAGGGGTGATTGCTTACTAAGTATTTTAAAGATAAATGTAGGGCCAAACCTTGTCTTCCAGACAGTGGTACTTTTAACGCTGATGTAGAATCATATGAGTGCTTAATAAGTGTTTTAGAGATGATTTAGAGATGTTATTATGAGTGTATGAGAGATGAATGCAGGGACAAACCTTGTCTTCGAGGCAGTGGTGACCTTTTAACGCTGGTGTAGAATTATATGATTAAATGGAGGGCCAACCTTGTCTAACGCTGGTGTAGAATCATATGAGCGCTTAATACATGTAAGTACTTAATACATGAGTGTATCAGAAATAAATGTAGGGCAAAACCTTGTCGTCCAGACAGTGGTCCTTTTAATGCTGGTGTAGAATCATCTGAATGCTTAATAAGTGTTTTAGAGATGAATGTGAGGCCAAACCTTGCCTTCAATACTGTGGTCCTTGTAATGCTGGTTTAGAATCATTTTAGTGATTATGACTCTATCAGAGATGAATGTAGGGCCAAACCTTGTTGTCCAGACAGTGGTCCTTTTAATGCTGGTGTAGAATAATATGAGTGCTTAATAAGTGTTTTAGAGATGAATGTGATGCGAAACCTTGTCTTCAATACTGTGGTCCTTGTAATGCTAGTTTAGAATCATTTGAGTGATTATGACTCTATCAGAGATGAATGTAGGGCCAAACCTTGTTTTCCAGACAGTGGTCCTTTTAATGCCGGTGTAGAATCATATGAGTGCTTAATAAGTGTTTTAGAGATGAATGTGAGGCCAAACCTTGCCTTCAATACTGTGGTCCTCGTAACCCTAGTTTAGAATCATTTGAGTGATTATGACTCTATCAGAGATAAATGTAGGGCCAAACCTTGCCTTCTATACTGTGGTCCTTGTAATGCTAGTGTAGAATCATTTGAGTGATTATGAATCTATCACAGATGAATATAGGGCCAAACCTTGTGTTCCAGACAGTGGTCCTTTTAATGCTGGTGTAGAATCATATGAGTGCTTAATAAGTGTTTTAGAGATGAATGTGAGGCCAAACCTTGCCTTCAATACTGTGGTCCTTGTAACCCTAGTTTAGAATCATTTGAGTGATTATGACTCTATCAGAGATGAATGTAGGGCCAAACCTTGTCATCCAGACAGTGGTCCTTTTAATGCTGGTGTAGAATCATATGAGTGCTTAACAAGTGTTTTAGAAATGAATGTGAGGCCAAACCTTGCCTTCAATACTGTGGTCCTTGTAATGCTAGTTTAGGATCATTTGAGTGATTATTAATCTATCAGAGATGAATGTAGGGCCAAACCTTGTCGTCCAGACAGTGGTCCTTTTAATGCTGGTGTAGAATAATATGAGTGCTTAATAAGAGTTTTAGAGATGAATGTGAGGCCAACCTTGCCTTCCGTACTGTGGTGCATGTAACGCTACAAGTTTAGAATCATTTGAGTGATTATGAATCTATCAGAGATGAATTATTTAGGGCCAAAGCTTGTGTTCCAGATAGTGGTTCTTTTAATGCTGGTGTAGAATCATATGAGTGCTTAATAAGTGTTTTAGAGATGAATGTGAGGCCAAACCTTGCCTTCAATACTGTGGTCCTCGTAACCCAAGTTTAGAATCATTTGAGTGATTATGACTCTATCAGAGATAAATGTAGGGCCAAACCTTGCCTTCTATACTGTGGTCCTTGTAATGCTAGTGTAGAATCATTTGAGTGATTATGAATCTATCACAGATGAATATAGGGCCAAACCTTGTCATCCAGACAGTGGTCCGTTTAATGCTGGTGTAGAATCATATGAGTGCTTAATAAGTGTTTTAGAGATGAATGTGAGGCCAAACCTTGCCTTCAATACTGTGGTGCATGTAACGCTACAAGTTTAGAATCATTTGAGTGATTATGAATCTATCAGAGATGAATTATTTAGGGCCAAAGCTTGTGTTCCAGATAGTGGTTCTTTTAATGCTGGTGTAGAATCATATGAGTGCTTAATAAGTGTTTTAGAGATGAATGTGAGGCCAAACCTTGCCTTCAATACTGTGGTCCTCGTAACCCAAGTTTAGAATCATTTGAGTGATTATGACTCTATCAGAGATGAATGTAAGGCCAAACGTTGTTTTCTAGACAATGGTCCTTTTAATGCTGGTGTAGAATCATATGAGTGCTTAATAAGTGTTTTACAGATGAATGTGAGGCCAAACCTTGCCTTCAATACTGTGGTCCTTGTAATGCTAGTTTAAAATCATTTGAGTGATTATGAATCTATCACAGATGAATATAGGGCCAAAGCTTGTGTTCCAGATAGTGGTCCTTTTAATGCTGGTGTAGAATCATATGAGTGCTTAATAAGAGTTTTAGAGATGAATGTGAGGCCAAACCTTGCCTTCCGTACTGTGGTGCATGTAACGCTACAAGTTTAGAATCATTTGAGTGATTATGAATCTATCAGAGATGAATTATTTAGGGCCAAAGCTTGTGTTCCAGATAGTGGTTCTTTTAATGCTGGTGTAGAATCATATGAGTGCTTAATAAGTGTTTTAGAGATGAATGTGAGGCCAAACCTTGCCTTCAATACTCTGGTCCTTGTAACCCAAGTTTAGAATCATTTGAGTGATTATGACTCTATCAGAGATGAATGTAAGGCCAAACGTTGTTTTCTAGACAGTGGTCCTTTTAATGCTGGTGTAGAATCATATGAGTGCTTAATAAGTGTTTTAGAGATGAATGTGAGGCCAAACCTTGCCATCAATACTGTGGTCCTTGTAACCCTAGTTTAGAATCATTTGAGTGATTATTAATCAATCACAGATGAATGTAGGGCCAAAGCTTGGGTTCCAGAAAGTGGACCTTTTAATGCTGGTGTAGAATCATATGAGTGCTTAATAAGAGTTTTAGAGATGAATGTGAGGCCAAACCTTGCCTTCAATACTGTGGTCCTCATAACCCTAGTTTAGAATCATTTGAGTGATTATGAATCTATCAGAGATACATGTAAATTGTTTAGGGCCAAAGCTTGTGTTCCAGATAGTGGTTCTTTTAATGCTGGTGTAGAATCATATGAGTGCTTAATAAGTGTTTTAGATATGAATGTGAGGCCAAACCTTGCCTGCAATACTGTGGTCCTTGTAACCCTAGTTTAGAATCATTTTAGTGATTATGACTCTATCAGAGATGAATGTAGGGCCAAACCTTGTCATCCAGACAGTGGTCCTTTTAATGCTGGTGTAGAATCATATGAGTGCTCATCAATTGTTTTAGACATGAATGTGAGGCCAAACCTTGCCTTCAATAGTGTGGTCCTTGTAATGCTAGTTTAGAATCATTTGAGTGATTATTAATAGATCAGAGATGAATGTAGGGCCAAACCTTGTCGTCCAGACAGTGGTCCTTGTAATGCTGGTGTAGAATCATATGAGTGCTTAATAAGAGTTTTAGAGATGAATGTGAGGCCAAACCTTGCCTTCAATACTGTGGTCCATGTAACGCTAGTTTAGAATCATTTGTGTGATTATGAATCTATCACAGATGAATTATTTAGGGCCAAAGCTTGTGTTCCAGATAGTGGTTCTTTTAATGCTGGTGTAGAATCATATGAGTGCTTAATAAGTGTTTTAGAGATGAATGTGAGGCCAAAGCTTGCCTTCAATACTGTGGTCCTCGTAACCCAAGTTTAGAATCATTTGAGTGATTATGACTCTATCAGAGATGAATGTAGGGCCAAACCTTGTCTTCCAGACAGTGGTCCTTTTAATGCTGGTGTAGAATCATATGAGTGCTTAATAAGTGTTTTAGAGATGAATGTGAGGCCAAACCTTGCCTTCAATACTGTGGTCCTTGTAATGCTAGTTTAAAATCATTTGAGTGATTATGAATCTATCACAGATGAATATAGGGCCAAAGCTTGTGTTCCAGATAGTGGTCCTTTTAATGCTGGTGTAGAATCATATGAGTGCTTAATAAGAGTTTTAGAGATGAATGTGAGGCCAAACCTTGCCTTCAATACTGTGGTCCATGTAATACTAGTTTAGAATCATTTGAGTGATTATGAATCTATCAGAGATGAATTATTTAGGACCAAAGCTTGTGTTCCAGATAGTGGTTCTTTTAATGCTGGTGTAGAATCATATGAGTGCTTAATAAGTGTTTTAGAGATGAATGTGAGGCCAAACCTTGCCTTCAATACTGTGGTCCTTGTAACCCTAGTTTAGAATCATTTGAGTGATTATGACTCTATCAGAGATGAATGTAGGGCCAAACCTTGTCATCCAGACAGTGGTCCTTTTAATGCTGGTGTAGAATCATATGAGTGCTTAATAAGTGTTTTAGAGATGAATGTGAGGCCAAACCTTGCCTTCAATACTGTGGTCCTTGTAATGCTAGTTTAGGATCATTTGAGTGATTATTAATCTATCAGAGATGAATGTAGGGCCAAACCTTGTCGTCCAGACAGTGGTCCTTTTAATGCTGGTGTAGAATCATATGAGTGCTTAATAAGTGCTTTAGAGGTGAATGTGAGGCCAAACCTTGCCTTTAATACTGTGGTCCTTGTAACGCTAGTTTAGAATCGTTTGAGTAATTATGAATATATCAGAGATGTATTTATGGCCAAACCTTGTCTTCAGGACAGTGGTCCTTTTAATGCTGGTGTAGAATCATATGAGTGCTTAACAAGTGTTTTAGAGATGAATGTGAGGCCAAACCTTGCCTTCAATACTGTGGTCCTTGTAACACTAGGTTAGAATCATTTGAGTAATTATGAATATATCAGAGATGAATGTAGGGCCAAACCTTGTCATCCAGACAGTGGTCCTTTTAATGCTGGTGTAGAATCATATGAGTGCTTAATAAGTGTTTTAGAGATGAATGTGAGGCCAAACCTTGCCATCAATACTGTGGTCCTTGTAACCCTAGTTTAGAATCATTTGAGTGATTATTAATCAATCACAGATGAATGTAGGGCCAAAGCTTGGGTTCCAGAAAGTGGACCTTTTAATGCTGGTGTAGAATCATATGAGTGCTAAATAAGTGTTTTAGAGATGAATGTGAGGCCAAACCTTGCCTTCAATACTGTGGACCATGTAATACTAGTTTAGAATCATTTGAGTAATTATGAATATATCAGAGATGTATTTATGGTTAAACCTTGTCTTCCAGACAGTGGTCCTTTTAATGCTGGTGTAGAATCATGTGAGTGCTTAATAAGTGTTTTAGAGATGAATGTGAGGCCAAACCTTGCCTTTAATACTGTGGTCCTTGTAACGCTAGTTTAGAATCGTTTGAGTAATTATGAATATATCAGAGATGTATTTATGGCCAAACCTTGTCTTCAGGACAGTGGTCCTTTTAATGCTGGTGTAGAATCATATGAGTGCTTAACAAGTGTTTTAGAGATGAATGTGAGGCCAAACCTTGCCTTCAATACTGTGGTCCTTGTAACACTAGGTTAGAATCATTTGAGTGATTATGACTCTATCAGAGATGAATGTAGGGCCAAACCTTGTCATCCAGACAGTGGTCCTTTTAATGCTGGTGTAGAATCATATGAGTGCTTAATAAGTGTTTTAGAGATGAATGTGAGGGCAAACTTTGTCTTCAATACTGTGGTGCTTGTAACGCTAGTTTAGAATCATTTGAGTGATTATGAATATATGATATATTAATTTAGTGCCAAACCTTGTCTTCCAGACAGTGGTCCTTTTAATGCTGGTGTAGAATCATATGAGTGCTTAATAAGTGTTTTAGAGATGAATGTGAGGCCAAACCTTGCCTTCAATACTGTGGTCCTTGTAACCCTAGTTTAGAATCATTTGAGTGATTATGACTCTATCAGAGATGAATGTAAGGCCAAACGTTGTTTTCTAGACAGTGGTCCTTTTAATGCTGGTGTAGAATCATATGAGTGCTTAATAAGTGTTTTAGAGATGAATGTGAGGGCAAACCTTGCCTTCAATACTGTGGTCCTTGTAACGCTAGTTTAGAATCATTTGAGTGATTATGAATCTATCAGAGATGAATGTAGGGCCAAAGCTTGTGTTCTAGATAGTGGCCCTTTTAATGCTGGTGTGGAATCGTATGAGTGCTTGATAAGTGTTTTAACCCTTTCACTCCTCTGGGGTTGACCCATTGACGAGTAATACATTGTATCGTCTGGCGTTAGACAGAGTAAAATCTATAAGTGTCACTCTTGGGAGTGAAAGGGTTAAGAGGTGAATGTAAGGCCAAACCTTGTGTTCAATACTGTGGTCCTTGTAACGGTAGTGTAGAATCATTTGAGTGATTATGAGTGTATCAGAGATGGATGTTGGGCTAAGCCTTGTCTTCCAGACAGTGGTACTTTTAATACTGGTGTAGAATTGTACGAGAGCTTAAGAATTGTCTTGGAGATGAATGTACGGTTACACTTTGTCCCCAATTCAGTGGTCCTTGTAATGATAGTGTTCGTGTACAATCATGTGAGTGCTTATACATGTACATGTGTAAGTTTATCAGAGATGAATGTTGGGCCAAACCTTGTCTTCAATACAGTGGTCCTTACAACTCTAGTGTAGCATCATTTGACTGCTTTAGTGTATCAGAGATCAATTAAGAAAAAGGCCTAGAAGATTATTCTGCCTACATGTATGTATGACTACGCTGAGGCCATGAATGTCACTGGTCTTCAGTGTTTGTGCTCGTAGACAGGAGGCCCTTCATAATATTTGTTGATCAGGCTAAGAATAAGATCCCTTTGAATAATATAATCAGTAACAGAGCAATGGTCGTACGCCACGGTTACAATCTTAGGTCAGGGATTACAAAGACACTGAAAGTGCAACTTAAAACTAATCATTTTTCCAATTTTGTAAGATGGTAATATAGCTAGCTGATTGTCGTACATTGACCTTGACAAACCTAGTCTACAAAACACATGTACCGGTAATTTAGACTGCTGGCTTCGAGTCCTACCTGTACTGATAAGTGTAACGTGCATTTGAGGACAAACCCTTTGCACAGTTAAAATTTTATGTTCATGTTAAAGTTTTTTAATTCTTGTTCCTTTAGTTCACTGACTAGTAAATTCACCAATTGTAAATAATTTTTTGCTCACCAAATCTTTGTTTGCTAAGGTTGCAATAAGTAAGAAACAACAATTTACGTTTGTCTAAAATACTTTCATCTCTAATTACATACATGTAGCTATGTAGTAAATTATGAGTACGTCATCAATTAGCTAAGTGGAACATGTGAACAGATTCAATTACTACTAATAACGAACAATCACTCATCATTTTGGTTTCAAATATTAAATTGCGAATTGCTATTATTACGGTCAATTGGATCATAAAGGTTGCTGGGAGAAGACTAACACGGCATAATATTGTAAATCAACTGTAGTTGTAATTGGTGATGAGGCTTGGATATCATGTTGTGATGTCATTACTAAGATCGGGATTGGCCGATAGAAACGGTCAGGATTTTGGAAAAACGGAAGAGTTTTGGTCGGGATGACAGGATAGAAGTACCCTAAACAATAGGTTCCGTCAATTGAGTATCCTAAGAAAGGGGACTAGTTTAGAACTGGAAACAGACCCTTGATGTGAAAGTGTTCTGAAAGGACAAGGTTGTCCTTGCTGTTTTAGAATTCCGCAAGTGACTTTAAGAAGGCTACTTGTTGCAATGGCATTTGAGCAGGTACAGCTGTAGTATGTAAACGAGTCACTGGGGGCTGTGACGGAGGCACCTATGAACACTCATCTACTCATTGGAAAGCACAAAGCTGTGAAACAACTTTTCTGGGATGGAGGAAAGAGAGCAACAATACAAGGGCTGTCAGCTTCGTAATGTTGGACATATCAAAGGCTTTTGACTTACTACATCGGTCATTGCTGCGGAGCAAGCTAAGAGCATGTGGTTTTCTGGACAGCATAGTACAACTTCTAAATAGCTATCTGTGTGACCAGAAACACCATCTGAAATGAGGAGGTCTTGTAAGCTTATGCAGGACAGTCAGTTGAGATGGTCCCGAGGTTCTGCCCTAGGTCCATTAATATGGAGCCTCTTCCAAATCAACCTGTCTTACTGGGTGACAACAACCTTATCAATGTCTGCAGATGATCATAAAATTCACCATACTGGAGTGACCAATTCAGTGTTACATCCAAGCTCAACAGGATTAGTGTGTGCACAGCTACCAAGAGGTACATGTATGATTTTAATCTTTGTGCTGGAAACCTCAAGAAATGTCAGACTACAAACACTGGTTACAGTAAGGATATCAACAGTGCTGCACATGCAGTTTGTGTGAATAATGAGGAAATCTCAACTGTAGAAAATCTTAAGCTCTTGGGTGTTGCAATGGATCGTAAACTGAACATTACAGATCACATAACCTCAATTTGTACTGTACCTTACGTATTGCTATGTAGTTTAGCACATTTGTATTTGTGGTGACTGAGGGCGACCTATGGAGACAAGCATGCAAGTTATTCGTTTATTTGCTGAGTTGCCAATGCTGATGAATACGCACTTCAACTTATCCCTGATATTTTTAATAATTGAATTCTTACTTTTTTAAGACAATCAGACTTCCCCATTGCTACAGTACATGTAGTTACAATACTGTAACATCCTTTGCAGCATCTTGGGTCAAAATTATGGGGAAAAATTGATTATCTCTAGATGTTAGATGTGCAAGAACTTTGAAACGTCGTGAAAAGATGATTATTAAAATGTGGTTCAAGTTAATTGGCGGATGATGGCTGCAAGAGTTGTTCCCTCTGCTCATCATGTCATTTTGTAATCTCGTTATTCTTATATCAAATTTTTAACGATTGTCATTTGATTATTAAATATTAATTTTCATGCAGTTTTAAAATAATATTTTTAGGGTATTTTTATGGTCTCCAGATTACCGGTATTATGGGGATTTCCTGGGCTATAAGCATTGCTACATTAAATGGGGACAGAGCATATATTGAACAAACCTTGACAGCTTTCTTGTTTTGTTTTATATTGTTTGACTCAATATAGTGACATTTAAAATCAAAGGTACCTTAACTTGTGATAATTATGAGTATGATGTGGGGGTTTTTATTAATGATTTTGTGTTGAATGTTGAAACAGTGATGCATATCTGAGTGAGCTTTGGAATCGTGGGGCTAAAAAGCTATTAGGGACTTTGAGATCAGAGGACGAGGAGGCCAACATTTTTCGAAATGTGCGTGCTCAGAACGGAAAACTTGTAGTCATTCTCGTCCTCTGATCTACAAAGGTCCCTATTATAATCCGTGTCTATGCTGTGGAGATCTTTAGAAAGGAAATATTTCCAACAATTTTCTCTTTTATTTGCAGAGCCTCCAGTGAGCACTACACAGATTCTTCATTGTAAATTAAGGATGGTCATTTGCAGTGCAAGACGTTATGTTGAGGGCTTCATGTATACATGTATGATGTGTTGCTTTGTATTTACTGAGTTAGTAGGGGGGGGATTAGGATTGGTTCTGATAGATAATTTTATTGAAGTTATGTAGGGGTTTCATTGGCATTTTATATTCTTGTTTTGGAGAAAATTGTTTGGGGTGCTGAGAGCGGTCTGGTAAAATGATTTTCACAGATCTTCAATTTTCCTGCAGCTTTTCTCTTAATGAAGCCCCTGTTACCGGTAGAACAAGATTCTACTAATGCAGGAAGGTAGCCATGATGAACCCAGCCGGCTCTTTGGGACTGTGTACCTGTAGAATTGGCGTGAAGCATTTCTGCTGAACTGTTGAAATTTGAGCTGTTAATAAGATATCTTCCATGCGGTTAAATACACTGGAAGTGGCCTTTTAGCAACTTCCCTTCTGATGGATGATGGGAATAATAACCATAATTCAAAACATTCTAATAGAGGTCTTGCTGTTACATAATACAGTGGTTATAGCTGTTTAGTATAAATACACAGGTGATCATACAAAATCGCGCGCTCTCATTGGCTTGCTATCTCGGATTATCAGCCAATAATCACCTCGACGGACAAAATGGCTGCCAGTAGTCGTTTTGCCGCTGTAAGTGAAGATGATTTCACGTTGAAATGTTTTTTTTTTCTTTTTTTTGAAATAATCACCTGTGTATTTATACTAAAACAATTATTCGCCTCAGGCTCAGTGATTATCGGTGAATATTCACCTGGACTTCGTCTCGGTGAATATTCACCGATAATCACTTGCCTTCGGCAAATAATTGTTAATTAATATTTTATTTTTGTCAAAAAAACTGCAGAGAGACTTCTTATCAATTTTTGTGTAATATATGCAAACAGAAACGAAAATTGCTGATCCTAATCAGAAATGGTACCCCAGTTTTGGCATGATGGTCTGATTTTGCTGGTGGGTACATATTGGCCCAGTTTGTGGCAATACTTTTATACTATTCTTTGCTTGCATGTGTGGTGGTATTTGGTATTTTTTGCATAAACTTGATAACTTTGCTGACAAAATCTGTCAACCCTACTTTTTCCAGGATGACAAACTTTGTGAAAGTTTTTCAATACATTTAAGACCCCATAGTGCTTGGGTGGTGCTGGCAGACTTTCAGAAAGTCAAGTTGAAGAATAGGGACAACAACAGAAGAATGCTTCAGTTCGCACCCCTCCTTTGTTGGTACGCATATAAAGTTAACACAAAAACTCTGGGCTGTTACAATCCTCTTTTGAGATTGAGTAACAACAGTGTTGATCAGCTTGTGTGCCAAGAAATTTGACCGCATTTTCTAGTTGGCTGAGAGTTTGTGTAAAACTAGACTTTTTTTTCTTGTTTCGTGGTTTTTAAATTTCACGGAGTTTGCAAAAGTGTGACCTATATCTTTTTTAATATGCCCCTTGCTTAAAATTGAAGGGCTTCCCGTAAATGGGCAAATATTGCTTCCTGGTGAGGAGTTTGATTATTTTTTTCTGCAGGATGTTGCTATTTCTTTACATACACTGTACGCACTTTGTTGACGTGAAAATTACCTTGTGCGCGTTTTTGCGATTTTTGGCCCAGTTTTCTTGAAAATGAAGCAAAAAAGTTCATAGAACAACATTCCTCATGTCAAAACAAGTCCGTTTGCAAAAATTAAACGTCCAAAAAAGCCATTAATGCCCCTCTTGGGGAAGCTCTTCAATTCAACTTGATATTGAGGTCTAGATGATACAAACAATAGAAATGGATGACAATCATGGTAATTTACTGTAATATCCTTTGTCTTCTTCGTCTCGTTGTTAAGCTGGAAAGTAATCTGACTGTATAATTATATAAAGAAGTCTACTTTTTCACGAACTACTAATAGATTTTGGAATGATTTCGGAATCGTTGTACAAACAATCCCTCTATGAAGCAACCACCCTTAAAGAAATTTTAAGGAGATTTCCACTGCCAGAAGTTAACATGAGTTGCCGTCGGAGCATGGTTGTGATTGAACATTCAGGCTTTGGAGACTGGCAACGGTTGTGCATAACATAAGCTGTTATTCAAGACTGCATAGGCTCGCTGATTTTCCCGTGATAGGGTCTTGACTTGGCAGACATGGCACCAGTTACGTTAAGATTTTGATTCATGTCATTCAGATTGGATATGAGTAAAATGTAACCGAACAAAATCTATCAGATTTGGGTGATTGCTTGACAGTGGCAAGAACAATAGTAAGAACCACCATCGGGGCCACCAGGTAGATGCGATAGGGGTGGTTGATTAATTGGAACACCCATTGTCATCGTAAAGACTACAGTGCCGTGGTCTGTTTCTTTGCTGGCAAAGCCAGCAATGGTTCAAAAAAATTGAATGAAGGATTTGATTTCTCCAGCCTCATTACTTGTGCTGGTTCTGTCGTTGATGTGCAGTTAAAGCATAGTTTGTGGTCACCGACTTTTCTGGTGAATATTAACTCTGAAGA
>NC_090884.1:48065350-48067850 GCF_036669925.1 Montipora capricornis
GACGTTATATATTATGCGCTTTTGTAGGCGAGTCCACAAGGAGGTGTTTAAAAAATGGCGTCTGGGGCTATCCAGATTATCGTCACTGCAGCAGTAAAGAATTTTATCAGCTGAGAGAAAAGGTTTGCTTATCACTCTAAGGTATAATAAGTGATTAATTTTTCGACGATGGCTCGTTGGTTTTCGGATAGGACTAACGGCAGTCGAAGCTAAGACTTTCCAAACATTAGCTTGGATGCTTTACCACTGAGCTGTTGGGGACAGTTACAGCCTGTAGTACGGAAATCAACTTTTCGTCATCTTAACAAGTAATTATTAAGTGGGTGTACGTTGGACGTCGAAATCCAAACGGATTTCGCCCCGCGTGTTGCGCATTGAAATCCTTCGTAAAAAATGAGAATCTACGGAAAATTTGCGATAGAATACTAGTCTTTTTTCGGGTTTTGTGTTCGAATTGCCAACCAAAGACCCAGAAATAATCTCACATTCACGCGCTTGATTTTTCCATAATTGTGATTATACCAACCACGTTTACAGGATTGGCTAATATGATTCAAATTTACTTTCTTCTCCTGCATCCTTTTCCTAGAAGTAGTAGTGTATCCGCTTTGTTGTTTTTTCCGTATCTTTTTAGCTTCCTAATTTGGGTATATGTTTTGGTTATTAGGTAAGCCTTTAGATCTGGCAACACAGATCATTCATTCCTCGTTCTTTTCTTTATTGATTTACAGTATAAAAAATGATTTACACAAATAGAATATAGTACAAAAACAAAGAAACATGAAGTGCATGGAAGTAAATTAAAAGGATTTGATTTGTCGGTATGCGGTCGCGAAAGTAGCAAAAGTTCTCTTATTGGCCACATCCATAGTCATGATATATAGTAGATTAAATTACTACAACATCTTACTAAAAGATGTCGTTTGCTAAGCAAACAAGAAAATGATAGTATTGAGATCCAATCGGCTACAATTGCCTAAAGTATTGAAAAAGCAAAAAATGACAAAGTCGAAGGCACAATTGGTCGGTGTTGTTCATCAAGGAACAAACTTGCCTTTGCTCTTTCAATGATGAATCGAATGGACAGAGGAATTCACAGGACAAAAGAATGCTCTTAAAACGGGTTCTTACTTCCATATAAAAAATATTGACACGATGATATGTTGTCTCCAAATGTCTGTGACAACGTGTTTGTGCGGTTGTACCTCACACAAGATGTTATTTGATTGATTTTTTTTAGAATCTTTTTTGTAAGACCCTGCTTTGAAATGTTAGCTTAATTGAAGAAGGTTCCAATGTAAAGAGGTCTAAAAGGAAAATCTTAGCATAACACTGAGGTTCTGTGACTCTCAGTAATTGTACGAACATTTTACTGTACAGCTCTTGATAAAGTGTTTCAATTTTTGCTAGATTAACAAGCTGTTCAACTTATCCTTGCCATCAAGTGACCAAATAACCAATGTGATTTCTGAGTTATCTGTTCTCACTAAACCGAAAGGATACGAAGCGATGATGGCTGGAGATATCAAAATATCAACTCAGATACTCAGCGAGGTTGTTGAGTATAACAAGAAGTTTGCAAACGGCAGTGCAACTAATCAAAAAAACATTGAAGTAAGTTAGAACTTTTTTTTACTTTAATGAGGCTTTATTTAATAATTATTGACCAGTCAGGCAATCCCATATGAGCTCTCCTCGATAGCATAAAATTGAATGTAATGTCGAGATTATCTTATCTTATCTATCTGTATCGTTGGGGCGTTATTGTAACAAGCAGGCCAGATGACGCTAAATATCCTTTAATAAACCGAACAGGATGCTACAGGAAACTAGCTTAGGGAGAAGAAGTGTAATATAATATTATTGCCTGGTCACTTAGATATCACGAGGGTAAAGGGTTAATCCCACATTAAATGGCGATCCACATGATCCTGCCCATCGCAGAACCCCCCCTTCCCCCCCCCCCCCGCCCCCTTCCCTTGTATACCACTGGTATGTGGAACCTCCTTGAAGATTGGTTGGCCCGGCAAGCTTAGAATACCTGGGACTGGTGCACGGGGAGAGTTTAGCCTTTTTGCACAAACTATCCGGCGTTTGCCACACGAGAAGCCCTTGAAAATGCAAATTTCCCTCAACCCTTTTCGTTTTATTTTTCCTTCTTTTCGTTTATTGTATCAATTTATATTCCTGTGCGTTTACCTTTCTCAGGGCTTTCTTCAGATTGTTAGCAATCTCCTTACTTTAAACAACGTGGAAGATTTTTCACAGCTTCAAAAGGTGAGTGATCATTACTTAATTTATTATTTACTTCTGTCGTCAACGAAATATCTCGCGCCTTTTGTAGGAGCTGATCATCCTTCTTTGTTGAGAACAAATCCCTACTTACAAGAACTACGTATTTACGGACTTACCATGATGAATTGTGTCTCTGTTTAGAGTGATAGAACCGCGACTGATTTGGCTCGGATCGTAGAAGACTTTGGACTTCAAGTAGCTAATG
>NC_090884.1:48070350-48072850 GCF_036669925.1 Montipora capricornis
TTTAACGGATTTTTACCTTAAAAAGGTCACCTGGAATTTTCGGGAGCATTTTTTCTGGCTAAAATTTTCGAAAAAGTAAGTTTTGATTCCTATAATTTTCGGACCACTAGACTTTCAGCTAGGAAATCCGAACAGATGAAAAATTTTTAGGGGATAAAAATATGCCTATATCTACCGTTTAAATACTAAAATACGTTAAACATGCAATGTTTTGTTTAAGTGGTTTTGAACTATATTCTCGTTGGGTGCCCCTCAATCCAAAATACAAGTTCACCACCATTTTTGTCATAAGAAATATTGTCCCAAGTCGTTCCGAATTCAAAATATGCTTTGATTGGCTGCAAATCACGCAGAATGGGAGTTAAAATGTAGAGAGAGCATCGAAAATCGGCAGCTCTGCGTAATCACGTTATCCACCCGGGACTTTAAATTCAGTCATTTCCCGTTGTTCTTTCGTGGAGGGCGGAAAGGTACTTGAAATGTACTTGAGGGAGCGGGCTGAGATTTTGGTTTCCCCCGTGGCATTCGCGTTGCTGTCGAGGTAGTTATTAGTATTTAAATGTCATTTTCTTTTCATTCATATATTTTTCCACCTTTTCACAGTACTTAGGGGAATCTTTCATCTCCCCTAAGAACGCCTGCTGTGTACCCTGCCCAATTCCGGGAAGATTATTTTTCTCTATTTTGCCCCATTTGTTCTTGTTAGCTTTTTAGAGGGAAAAAAAAAGGAAAAAACGTGTTTTTAAATTTTTTTTTCAGGAACGAAATTGGCAAGCTTTCTGTTTAGAACATTAACTTCTTTTTTGCAACAAGAGAGGTAAGCTACAAAGCGACATCACTCCTCCAGTGAGAAAACAAATCAGTGCCCCAGCTGCCGTACCCGCTTTATTGGGAGGCTTTTTTCCATTGCCCTCTCAATCTTACATTTATTTGCCCACTGGAAAACAGATGAGTCGACAGTTTAGGTTTGATTGCTTTGGTATAGTTCTCGGAAAAAACGACTTAACGGCTAATTTGTCTAGTGCACAGATTTACGATTTTTAGTGCGTTTCGCCAAATCAAGCATCAGGGACCTGAGTACTAATAAGAGATTAATTATGACTACAAGGTGGATCTGAAAATTGCTACTTGTCCTCTGATCTCGCACTTGAAGTGAATCTTCTACCTAGATCTCAAGAAACCCTATCTGATGCAATTATATATATTCATTTCCTCAGCATGGATGATGGAAACATTGGCGATCATTATCGAGTGGTGTCGCGCATTATTTCCAGCTCTGTGCAACCACCTCCCGGAAAATTAGCTGAGCCAGTTGTGATCGAGTTCAGCGGTATTAAGGAACTTCTTGAATCCATGGTAATCGATTAAATCTTTTCGTATGAATAAGAGAAAGTGGTCTCATTGGTAAATTACGCTATGCTATTATGTAAGTGAGGCCTTGTCGTGAATCCAGGTCTCCCTCACCCTACCAAACGTTTTGTGTAAGTTGCCACAACGACATGGCAGGAGCTAAAATGTATCACTGGAAATAAAGTCATGGCTTGATATGAAGCGTGGATAGCATCAAATCAATGAATGACAGGGCTTGCGCTATCCTGGACAATTTATATCGGATATGTCTAGCACTTGGCAAAGCCCTCTTAAAGTTATGGCTGCAAATGCTCACATAGCCTCATGGACCATAAGCCTCTTTAAGATATCATTACCGAGATGGCCTCATTTGCTGGTGAGAGAAGGACAGACCACAACACCGGGATTTTCGAAGCCTACTCTTGCCAAGCTGGCGTGAGGTATGGGTCTATTTTTCAAAATAGACGCCACAAACTGATTTGCATTGCAAAAATTCTGTCAAAACTGGAATGTAAGACAGTTAGTGACGTCATTTCGGGAATAAACCCAGGCCTCTCACTATATCGGACGTGGGATAAGCGACTGCCAATTTTGTAAAGTTTACGCAACTCGTGTAGCCTTTTAGAGCCGAAATAGCAAGCAGTTAACGTAAAATACATGTTTTGTGGGGCTGAAATTTTACTTTTCCGGAATAAAGAATTTTGAATTCAAGGGCACGCAAAGAATTTTTTGGACAATGGTTGATAGATGGAGTCTATGGACGATTTTTGTATTCCTTGTTCGAAAATTTAAGATATCTTCTTATAGAAGCCTGAAACATACCTAGCATTAATTGTTGCGGTAAGTGGGAAGAAAGTTATTCTCTTGTTTCGTTTCATTTATTATATGTTTTTTCGTGGCAAACAAAAACGCCCAGTCCGAACGTGTACTGCTAATTAGCTCATCTCGTGGAGCAATCTACCGGTATTGCTGAGGTGGGTGTGGTGGCAGGAAGTACGAGGATCACTGATTCTTCCCGAATGATTTCATCTGTTTCTCTCGCAGGGTACAGAAAGCTCTTTGAAATGCGTTTACTGGGATTATACCTTGTGAGTAGAAGTGTACTGTATGTATCATTAAGGAGCTTTAGCATGAAAAACAACATTACATG
>NC_090884.1:48077850-48087850 GCF_036669925.1 Montipora capricornis
TGGTTGGGGTAAGTTTGATTTGCATGATGATTTAAAGCCAAGTAGTTGACTCACCGATAAAAAGAATCGTTAAAATAATTCAGGTTACATAAAATGAGTTATCCGGACAAACAGAATAGATCCTTGGTCGCTGAAATGGCCTAAATTTTCCGACTACCTGATTCTAATAGCTAATTATCAGCTATTTGAAAATTAAGAGCTGTTTGAGCCGTTACAGCATCTTTCCAAAGGGTTCCATAATATAGTATAGCAGTGTGATCACGTGTCCAAATTTCGTTTATCTGATTGGTTGCATTGTAAATCTTCTCTGACAACTGTAAGAAAGTTTTTCCCGACAATGTTCCGATTGATGTCGTTTAATAGTGACATTGTGTTTTTTGCAGCTGGGCCCTTAGTTATTGTGGTTCCATGCTTGTGTATCACAAGAACAGAGGGATATGGAGAGGATAAAACGTAAGAGAATTAAGTTTTTGAAAGTAAACGAATAACGGGGCTGCGTCACGTTCATGATGATAATCATAGAATTCCTTTATTCATTAATTTAAAGTTATGGTTTTACCACTATTGCTTGTATTCTCGCGATCTGATTGGCGTATCTGCCGTTGTCTATAAGAGGGTCGCGTCAACCTTCCCTTGTTGTAATAGCCAATCAGAAGCGCTCGTTTTGAAAAATAAACCAATCAGATTGCGAGAAAGTTATAGACAACGCTTGCTCTTTTTTTGTGTCACGATCTTGCACGAGCATTGAAATAAACATTTTCTTCGACGTTGAATATTGTGGTAAAAAAAATTGAATAAGTCCACAACATTTTAACCACTGTGATGACGAATACTGTTGTCGATAAGAGTACTGACAACGCTGAACCGCATTCGGTTTGTTAATTTCATCACAAGCAAAATGAGTTGGACAAAAAAAACATTATCCGGGCAGAATCTTCAGGCCGACTTCAAGATTACCCAAATACAATCAGTTGAATGTCTTTGGCTTTGCTGTATTTCTTTGATGTTGTTCTACACTTGTTAGTGGTTATTGCCATGCCCCATTGTATCTTTTTGGCAGGCATTTTGCTCATCATGAAAATTTCATATGACAGCGTAATTTACGTTAATAGCGCGTGCTAGTACATAACAATTTGTTATTTAGCCATCTTGATGATTTCAGTTGAAGAAAGATTGTCATTTGTTGCTCTTCTTTGTCGTCATTAATGTTTTCTTTCCTTCTTATTCGCAGATGCTGGTTATCATTTCATTCTGGTCTCATCTGGGCGTTTATTGGACCTTCTCTCACAGTCTTATTGGTAGGTTTATGCAAGATGGTCATGATTAAATACATAAGTGACCCTTATCATCAGGCGCCAAACCTGAGGATTTCACGTGACCACGGTCTTGCAGTCGCGTTTACAGTTTGCAAATTTTCGTCGCAAGAGTCCGCTTTTCTTTTGGTCAGCACCAAGAACACGGACTCTGGCCGCAGCCAAGAATACGCGCGGTCGCGGTAATGGTGTAATGTGATAACCGTTGACGACCGGTATTGTTTCAAATTTTCTTACAAAAAGTGGTCTCATTCGTACATTAGTGGACAAGGCCTTCAAAATCAACAACTCTTGGAGCGGCTTTCACACCGACATCCAACAATTAACATCTATTCTTATGAAAAATTGTTTCCCCTGTAACATTATACAAAGAGTAGTTAATCAATACCTTTATAATGTCCACAACACCTCAGTTGATGCATCCCGGCAGGATGCAAATTACCTTGTATTGGACCCTTTTCCCTTTTAGCGCAACGTAAAATCAGGTTTATCGCCATGAAATATTGTAAGGATTTAGCCTTAGGTTAGCCTTCACTTCCTATAAGTTAAGTAACATGTTTAGAGTGAAGAATTCGATTCCCAATGCGCTCCGTTCCCAGGTGGTTTACAAATTTACATGTGCAGGATGTCATACCTGTTATGTCGGTGAAACCACTAGACATTTTGGCACCAGGGTTCGTGAGCACTTGTTCTCGGATCTATGAACATCTTCAGGCTGTGTAAGAATCGTGTAAGAATCTGTGATCTTAGACTCGGCTCTTCCTAATTTCCAACTTAAGATCAAAGAAGTCCTTCATAAACATCCTTCAACTGAAGTTGGATACTGAGTATCCGAAATATGTCTTGCAAATTTAAAAGTTGTGTCGCTTTTATTAAATGTTTGACATCAATCTTACTGTTACGAAAATTTGGTAATTTATTTATTTATACTCCGACGTACCGACTGACCCAAAATAAGGAAACGCATTCCACGGTAAAAAATAAATTGACGTCTTAACTTGGGTGCATCTGCATGCCAGACCTGCGAGGATCCCCTCTTCACTTTCCTCGCGTGGTCTTTGCGTTCCCACGTTTCCATATTCTTCGTGCTGGATTTCCCGTTTTCCATCCCTTGCAAACGCTTTTCATTCAGTAAGACGCAGGGGTGCAGGGATGGCGCAGTGGTGAGAGTACTTAGTCGCTTCCCACAAATGTGTCCCGGGTTCGATTCGCAGACTCGGTGTCATATGTGTATTGAGTTTGTTGGCTCTCTACTCTGCACCGAGAGATTTTTCTCCGGGAACTCCGGTTTTCCCTGTCCTCAGAAACCAACCTTTGACTTCCTTTGCGTTAATTTGTTGATTCCAGTTTACAGTCTCCCCAATTATAATTAGTGCTCCCAGAAGCACATGACCTGAAGCGTGTAACTTGCAACTCGTTTCCTTGAAACAAAGCTGGGGATTTTTTGGACACCAATTTTATGCCCAAATATGGACAGAAATAAGATCGAGGCTGCACGCCCGAGAAATTGCACTAGCTACGTTATATCCAAATAAGTAAATTTTAAACTCAAAAAACCCCAGCTCTGAACCAAACTTAAAAGCTTCTAGGTCATAAGCTTCTGGTTCTCCAGCGCTAGAACAATAACACTTAATGTTCCTTTCCCTTTTTTTGTCGTGGTTTCTGTGTTCTTGTAATAATAGCGAAACCGTAATATTGCAGATTAACGCCGTCATATTTGTTTGGGTAATACGAGCTATGTTGACAAGTCACAAAATGACGAGTGCCTCACACAAAGAAAAGATCAAGTAAGTATGGGCCATTCATAATGGTGTAAAAATGAAGTGTATTTGCTTTGTTTTGCAAGGATTTGCAGTAGGAAAGATTACAAAAGATGAGAAGAAGTGTAAGTACCGGCGTGGAAAAACTTTGGAGGCACTTTGCAAAATAATAAACGAATAAAGTGATTAGTTTGTAAGAACCGCGACCGTGTGAACTGATGGGAGAGTGGAACAAGAAAATTTGGCTTTATCACTGTTGATAAACGTCAAATGTTTTTACCACAGTGAAAAAGATTGACGGATGACGTTTCGAGCGTTAGCCACTCCTCAGAGCGATTGGTGAACTGTGGTTTGAGTTTAATATAGTAAGTAAGTGGTGGAGTTATCCATTGCCTTTGTTGCGAGAGACACGATAACGACAAACACGAATAAAAAATAATTTGTCAAATGTATAAGCGCAAATTTATTCCATGAGTGTGCCGATTTGAAAAATGAACGGAAAGACCACAGACTATCACGTTAAGGGTATAGTATGAAGGTTGAAATGGCGCGCAATGGCTTTGGTACATATTTATCATATTTTTTTCAACATCGCAAAAATGTTCGCGGAAGCAGTCGGCCAGTTTTCTGTCTGTTTCGCCTATGCAAATCATTTTGCCTAATGTACACGTTTCTCTCGGCGTCTCTCAAATCATGATCTATCGAAAGCCTCTTCTAACGGAAATGTTTGACAAATTTATTCCTTTTACAATTGATTATGATATGCCAGTCAGCGATGTCGACCTCGCTGTGGAGGGGACAGGAAGAAGAGAGATCATGAGAACGAAGTTGTTCAGCTTATTTTTATGGCGTGTTGACCAACTGACATTATTAGTGTATCGCTTTCTTTCTCATAGGCGCGGAATCAAGTCTTCTGTTATACTTTTTCCATTGCTTGGTTTGACATGGGTGTTTGGAGTCCTCGGCTTTGATCAGCATACAGTGGCTTTTCTTTATTTGTTTGCAATCTTCAACTCTCTTCAGGTTTGTTTGTTGTTGAGGAATAGTAATGAGTAGCATGCACCGGATTTATTCTAACTTATAATGCACTTGTCACTGAAAAGTGAACGTTAACTAAAAAATTGAACTTTATATATAACATAAGTAGCTGATTAATGCCAAAACAATTAATGTGACAAATAATAGTAAATACAACGCAAATCAAATCAAATGTTGGTTTTTGAGGAGAGGGGAAACCGGAGTACCCGGAGAAAACCTCTGGGTGCAGAGTAGAGAACCAACAAACTCAACTCACACATGACGCCGAGTCCGGGAACCCAACGAGGCGCGTCTACAACCAGTCTCATATCCAACAAGCGCGAATGGAATAATTGTTTTATTAAATTGCTTAAACTCCAAAAATTTGGAAGTACGAAATACGAGCGAAAAAAGCGAGAAAATCCCAGCAAAATAGATAAAACTTGATGATGATGCGATGTTGTGTAATACCTTGTGGTCAGACAGACGTAGACAAATCACAAACACATTTCTTGCCTTTTCGCTTACTTCTAAACGTCGCAATTTGATCCAAAGTTTCTACAAATTTTTTTCCTCAGTTTTGGCTTTATTCAGAGAAAAATTTCGCTTTCCGGCGAAAACGTTTTTAGCTTCGCAACGCTTAGCGCAATCATTTACCATATAAGGTCAAACTAAGGTGTATGAGATGATAATCGAGATTGAATGAACCAATCAGAGCACGCGAAATGCATTATCCGAGGTTGAGAATTTAATAATTACCTTTATTTTAGGCTTTCATTTAAATTACAACGAGCAAAATAAAAACGTTCAAAATCGACTCTCAGCCTGAGGGATGTTCTTCATACGTTGTTAAAACTTTGGTTAATCTCAGCCTCAACGTTCTTATATAAAAGTTCTTATAAAAAATAGGTAAAAAAATGGTAAGGCCCGTTTTAAACGTCCCATTTCACACGTGACGTGCCGAGTCTGAGAAAAATCTATTGTTTTCGGTCATTTGCGTTAGATTCGGCACATGTGAAATGCGACGTTTAAAACGGGCCTAATTGTCTGTATTCCGTTGAAGACTGGGGAAAAGTGCAAGGGGACACTTTGTTACGGACATTAAAATTCGCGTGCATCTAATTAATAGTGTATAATGGAGCAGTGACAATGCGAGAGGTTTGCTTTTCGCACTTGCCTATATGGACAGACGAGGCTAGCCTTCTTCGCTACAAAAAGCTAACAACCTGGCCCTGCTTATCATCCTCCCTTGCTGTTTAGGGAATGAAATCCAATTGAGAAGCACGCAACCCGACGACTCGGCTGCTAGTGAAATGAAATACGTATTTTTTTAATCTATAATCATAAACCTCAAGATCATTCCTTTATATGAACAGCATTTGATATTGCTGATGTTTAATGTGAATTTCTATATGCAAAATTCCAGATTGTAGCTCAAAAGATAATTAAGCAGTCATGAACTGGAACCGAATTCTTGCTAATATCTTGACTACGTTTTCCGCTATGTAGCCTACAAGTTTACTTTTATGGCTTATGCGGCTCCATTATTTTTTTATAGGGTTTCTTCGTTTTTATTTTCCACTGCGTCTTGGATCAACAGGTTTGTGATGCATTGCCTTGAAAACGCTTTTAACAGTCAAGCTGTATTCAGTCATCACGTGTAAGTTTTACATATAATTAACAAGGTATTTGCCCCCGGTTTCCTCGCATGGCCCTCTACTTGATTAACCATGAAGTTCAGCAAAGTCACGTAGTTTCGGTAAGTCTTGGTGCATCCGACGAAAAAGAACGCCTCCAAATCTTGTTGAAGTCCTGTGTACCCAACAGAAACGAGTACTTTCCATTTAATCTGCAATAATTTAATTCAGGTTCGGGCGACAATAGGAACGTGGTGGGACAAGCGTCGTCGGACAGTTTATCGGAGCTCAAAAGTGGATACCACTCTGAAGGTGAATTTTAAGTTTGACGTTTCTACTAATATAAATTCTCAATTGACCCTGGACAGTTGGTTTGTGATTTCCCCGAGATATCATTGCTGTAGTTATAAATTAGTGCCACATTTTCAGCCTATATTATTCAAGACACTGAGGAAGAGGACGGCAACCGGAAATGGCGTTTTCGCATTCTTAGACGAGGGCTTCGACCAAATTCTTTTATAAAATAATTAGGATAGTACGCCTACTCTCATTGGTCAATAGCTGTGTTTAGATGAGATTATGTAAACACGGCAGTGACATCTCACGAATTTTGATTGGTTATGTATTGTCAGACGCGCGTTGTGATTGGTTGGTAGGAAATATGACCGTGTGTCAAGAAAATCTGTTGCAATCGCGACAGTTATGCAATCCCTCGACTTCGTCTCGGGTTTGCATAACTGTTTCAAATTCTCCCAACCCCTCTCGTGTTTATATCAGGCTATGCAAACACGGAAAACGTGTTCGATTGCTTAAATGCAAAAGAGTAACGACGTCAAGGCTTTCTCTTATAACGCTTCTGACGGCTCAGCGGTGGCTACATGTCTTTGGACTGGGTTATGCATTATACTCACACCTTAACCTGCGATCCAGCGTACTTTTCTTGAGACAGGGCGCTAAAAAAGTAAGTCGTCTGCCGCCCATCTGTCAAGAGTGATGTTATCATGTGTCATGCTATAAATGTGAGCCAATCAGATTTTACCGGAAATTACCTGCACGCTGCGATTCAAGTAAAGACGCTACAAAAACAAAATAGCACTCTGGCTTTGATGTCTGCAATCAAAGCTATTTCTGCAAATCCTTAGCTGCTTGACAGTTGGTGCGGTTTCTCTGTTAAACCATCAAGGAAGAAAGAATTTCGAGATAAAATGGCAGAAAAAGCCCGAGGCGCAATCAACAGTACAATAAACCGGCTTTATTTAAACTCAAATATTTGAGATGCCAATACAAGATGCTATAAAAATAGATATGAGGACAATGGACTTTGAGAAATTCTAGTTTTTCAGCAGCAGCTACTCAGCTATCATTTTGTTAGAAGTGTGTTCAGATTGTTCAGCGATTCCGTAAACAGTGTCGAATTTCTCTGTCAAGCTCGGCTGATTCCCCGAATGTGGCAGCCCTAAAGTTCTATTCGGTTCTTTTTGGATTCGCAACTTGTTGCTTCCGAATATATTCCAACGGACTTGCCACAACTATAAACGTTTTCGAGATGGTGGAAGAAGAGCGATGCATTTTCTTCTAGAATGTTCGGGCCTGTATTAATAACACTATTGCCAAACCCCTCCGCTCTTCCTTTAAAGGTTTTTGAAAAAAAATCTGAAGTCGAAGCAACAGCAGCTGTAAACAGAGCCTAAACATCACTCGTGTTCAAATCCTTCTCGGCGGCCATAATTTCATCAGCTGTTAACCGATTTACAAGAAGTATGATTTGCAATTCTGTAACCAATCGGAGTGAGGCTCCAAGAGCTCTCTTGTTTTTCGGCCAATCAGAGTAAAGTCCAGATTCTGGACTACGGGCAGACGACTCGTTAAGAAATTGTATCAGGCGTACCTTTTCGCACCACGTCTAAGGAAAAGTACGCCTGATCGCAGGTTACTCACACCTCAGTGTACTCACTGTCTTTCATATATAAATGATCTCAAGAGTCCATTACCCAAGATTATAAGAGTCAGGTTTGTTCCCATCAGCGTCAGAAAAGTGTATATTTTTAGACCAAGTTTTGCGGGAAAATCCACGATCTAACGTGGCTAGCCGCGCGAGCAGGCTTTCTCTCTGTCTCAGTCCCTGGGAGAGCCTTGCAAGAACGTACCTTGAACGCGTTCTGGATTGTGCGAATTGCGCTGCCCTGACGTGGGAGTAAATATTTTTCTTGTTCTAAAAGAAGGAAATATTGCAGCAGGTTTCAAATGACAGCTCTAAAAAACTATATAATGAGGCGATAACTGAATTCGATCTTTGGCCGAGGCTTATTCCACTTTCCAAGACTCACTGCTTTCACTTTCCTAACACCTATTCTGAATATGATCACAAAACCGAATCCAACGAGCGATTTCTAAATAGTATTGGTTGATGTGATTTTTTTCGGTTTTTGTGTCTGGCAGTAGTAATTTTCTTCGACTTTGTTGCTATGACGGCACTCAGTGAAAGTTACTAAGTCAGTTTAGCAAGGAAGTGTTGTTGCTGCCTAGACATATCGGAATTGAAACTGTGTCGTGTAATGATTTTTCTTCATTTTCTACAGACCAAGCAAATAAACAGTTTGGTCATTGACAAGTTACCGTGCTCCAGGTTGAAGACTGTGTAATTTGACCGAGTGGGACACTGGACCCAGTTCAGCTCTGTAAAGGTCAGCGAAAGGCTAACAATGCTAATCCATGCAGTTTATTTAACAATTAGACCCATAGCCCTTGCGGGCTACGGGTCAATAGCCCATGAGGAGAAGCCGAATGGCTATTGAAACGTGGCCCTTGAGGGCGAAGGGAGTCTAATTGTTTTAGCATCACCCAACGAGTCGGGCCAGAAAAGGCAATGATAAAATTAGCAAATGCAAGTTGAAAATATATTTATTTGGGAATAAAACGAAAGAAAACGTCACGCTTTTCGCTACTCGAGGACTATTACTAATGGTCCTCTAGTAGCGTAGCCAATCAAAATGCAGCATTTGCATTAGTCCACTAGTTGGGTGAGACTTATTTCGATTAGTCATCGCCAAGGTTCACTTCCTTCAGGCAACGAATCGCGGCACCTATTTAGTGAGTTATTTCTAGCAAGTGGTCTAGGTTGAAACCGGTTTTAATTAGACTGGTCTCCAACTGGACTGTCTGATCCGTTTTGGTGCATGGACAAACAGCCTAAAATAATATATTTAGTTTGCATGGGATAACACACTCTAAACGTATCACCATGGGCGGTAACTGAAAACAGTCTGAATCTTTGATCGATTTAGAAGTTCCTTTATCATAAGTCAAGTCATAGCTTATTATTATTAGTAATTCTTGGGATTGTATATTTTACATATTCTAACATCAAGTCGCAGTATATCTTAAGATGTTTTTGTATACATATATAACTGCAACTTATGCCATGCTTGTATTTTTTCCAGGATTTTACAAATATTTATACTTACATACTTATAATATTTATTTTGTATACTTTCCTTTGCTGCACGCAATTCGGCCTTTGGCTGCAAAGTGTAATGGTTTATCTACCTATCCTTTAGGCAACGATTTCATTAATCTATAAATCACTATTTAAGAACGTTCCAGATTTAATCAGTCTGTTTATTCTTGGAAGACTGACGAGATACTTACTCTAAGAACTTTCCGAGTCGAACTATATAAGCAGTACACTGTCGGCCTTTTGTATTCCTGCTTTGTATTCCCCAGGGCTTAACCAAATACTGAAAGATTTTCATCAAATACAAAAGAAGTCGACGTGGCTGGTAGAGTTCTATTCTTACAAATGAAGGAAGGGTGCAAGGTGTCTGCATCCTCAATCATGATTCAACATGGCTTATTCTCTCTCACTCCGATTATATCTTAAACTCGATCTAATCGTTTTTTCAATGTTTTCTTTGTGCTCATTTGTTACAGGGTGTGGCAGTCATGGAGAAAAGATAAAACAGATAGGGCTTAATAATTTAAAAACAAATTTGTTCAGAGGATGCTGCAAAACACAAAGACAAGGATATGATATTAATTAAAAAATAAAAAGAGTACATAGTAATGTATTTTTATCTAATATAGCCTGTTAATTTAGCCGTGTTATAATAAATGAGTATTTCAAATTGATAAATTGAAAAAATGTATATATTTAAGGCTCAACTGAACCCTCCCCTCCGGTCCCTGCGTTCTATACTTAATCCTTCAAGCTACAATATTTGAATAGTGTCATTTTGGATAGGGTGTTAATCGAAAGGATGTGGATTAATTAGAA
>NC_090884.1:48107850-48120350 GCF_036669925.1 Montipora capricornis
GTTGGTGTTGTTTTTGCCAATTAAACCTATCGTCTTGTGACGTTCTCGTAGCCCGGCGTCGTCGTTGTCCTTGCTTAATTTAAGTAAGCTCCCTATTATACATGTATATTAGAACAACCGAGGCAAAGATCAGTGCTTTTAAAGAGAAATAGGACTAGCCTCTCGGCATTATTCTCTTAAGAAATAATTTCTCTTCTTCGGCACGTCATACATGGTTCTCTTTTAGTCATCACGCATCTTTAAATTTACTTATCCTGGTGTTTCAAAAATATCATTATCAAATGTAGCTTTTATTACTCACCCTTAACGTAACCCATTCCACCAAACCTCTTGAAGTTCCCCTCGTAATTAATTCGTCTTTGCGAACTGTGGGTTGGAAGTGATGCAATATCAAAACCAACATGAGCGCTTTTTTGTACCTTAATTAAGTAAATAAAGACTGGTTTTACAAAGTATATTTTAAACAGAATAGTCATAGCGGGGCGTTTGAAATAACTATAGGAGGCTAGCCTGGTTGAGTGTCTGTAAAATAGTGCAATATTGCATTTGTAGGTCAGATAGAATACATCAATAAAATACTAGGTAATTAGGTAAGTAGGTAAATAAATAAGGAATTGAACAAACGAACAAACTTGTGATATGCAAGGCCCGTTTCAAACGTCGAACTTTACATGAGCTAAATCTAATGCAAATGAGCAAAAACAATAGATTTTTCTTATTTGCGTTAGGTTCGGCACACGTAGAGTTCGATGTTTGAGACTGGCCTAAAATGCCTTATGGATAGAGTTTATAAACTACAACTAAATTAATACTCACAGGCATTTAGTAAGAGCCACAGAATAATTAATAAAGACTAAAGATTTTCACTTGAATTTCTTTTTTGAAAGCACGATAACCTCAAGTTTTAGTTAATTCAGCGATTTTATTCCAAAGTTTCAGAGGGCGGCCTGAAAATCGAATATCAAATTTACCATAATTAGTTCGGACTTTTCGGAGACAGAAAGTTGATCGAGTAAGTGGTATTGCGCATGTGTGTATTGGTATGATGCAAAACCCGGTTATTGGCCGAAGCCGAAAATACCATAATACTCTTTGTTATCCACCCAAATTTTGAATAAGCATTGTTTTTGTTTTATCTTAGACCATTGTAAGTCCCAAGAGAAACAGGAAACAATGCTTATTCAAAATTTGGGTGGACAAACAAAGAGCATTATGGTATTTTCCGCTTCGGGCAATTACGATAAAAGATGACAGCCTTTAATAACCGAATTAACTGGTTAGAGTGTAATGTGAAGTGCTAGTTTTCTACCCCATATGAACTATGTGAGCGTTAGCCCTACTAATTGTAAATGGGCCCACACAAGGACAAAGAAAAACTCTGATCAGGGTGGGAAATGAACCCATGACCTTCGGGTTAGTTCACCGCTGCTATACCGACTGAGCTACGAGGGCAGACGAGAGCAAGCCATGGGAACTGACGATGTTAAGGTCACAAGTTGGTCGTGTAGCACTTATATTTGAACAGACTTGACTGGTTAGAATGTAATGTGAAGTGCTAGCTTTCAACCCCATATGAACCATGTGAGCGTTATATATAGACCTACTAATAGACCATATTCGTATTCTCAGTATTGGACTGGAACTAGCTTGCAATGGAGGCTAATGCGGGGGAATATATTAAAAATTATTTGCATTTGAAAAGATTCCCCCGCATTAGCCTCCATTGCAAGCTAGTTCCAGTCCAATACCGAGAATACGAATATGGTCTATTGCAAATGGGCCCACACAAGGGCAGAGAAAAACTCTGACCAGGGTGAGAAATGAACCGACGATCGACCTTCGGGTTAGATCACCCCATAACGTAAATTTGGTTTTCTCATTTACGTTATTTTTCGGTGAGCTCCACCGGGTGACACGAGAGTGCGTCTAAAATTTGTTTGTTTAGTTAATACACCAACAGAAAGGTTTTCTTTCATCCTAGAGACCTCTTCATCTGCAAGGCGAGACTGGCTGAGATGTTTCCTCATTTCTTGTCTGGTAATTTATTATCTGCTTAGTAGTGTCGCTGCTGCTGAGACGGCCGGCGTGGCGTTTTCCTGCGGTGAAGTCTGTCAATGCTATGAAGATCCAAATCTTGGTCTTACAGCTGACTGCAGTGGACGAAATTTGCGATCTCTACCATCACGACTTCCCGAGAAAACACAATATATGTAAGTTTTGAGTTGCATTTTGTGTACCGTTGACATTTTTTTTCGTGAAGTTCAGGAGAAGTCGAGTTATTCCACGTGACGATCGAGTAGTTGGAGACACAAATGATCCGTTTATGATCCATAGGTTCTCCTATTCTCTTAACTTGCCAGCACCATTATGGATGCAAAAGAAAAAAAATCGCTCAATTAAGAACAATGCAAAAGCTATAGGCCCAGTTTGGATGATATCGACGCTCGATCACTGGCTAATCGTTCCTTAATTTGCTTTCCGTTTTATGATATGAAATTTAGGGTTTAGCTTGTAAGTTATGTAGATCGTATAATTCGTCAAAGCTTTTTCCGACACGTTAAGTTTGGATACTTGTACCAGATCATAGAGTTCACCCGTTTTCAGAAAATTTTGTTACCTTCCTATTGTATTCTGGTGTGATTTGATTTATAACTTTAGTAAACGTATGTAGTAAACCTAACCCAACGGCTTTTTCGAGAATTTGTGAAATTGAAGAGGCTCGAAAGGGTTTTCCACAGGTAATCGTGGGTTTCCAAGGGAAAAAGGATTCAAACACTATCCGTGATCCTGTCAGTAGAGAAACGTTTTGATATTTCTCTAATAGTTGCGGCCAGGATAACGGTATAATTAACGATGCCTCTACGAAACTTAATAACATGGTTTCGGATAAATCTCTTAAAAACTAATTCGATGACTTAGGATTTTTCCAAGGTTTGAAAGCGCAATTAAATTCTTTTTCTAATACGCGATATATAAGGAAAAACAATCCAGTAGAGTTTGACTCAGTTACTCATGAAAACGCTGTTGGAAGATGAAAAACAACAATCCAATGATTTTTCTTAAATTTTCTCTAATAATACAAAAAAACGAATATAAGGGCCAGGTCGCACTAGTGCAAAAAGTTGTTTATTTTCCAAAAAAATCTTTCATCATATAATGTTTGGTGGTGCGACCGTTCTGTCCAATATTTAAAAAAATGAGCAGAATGCACCAAGTGTTCAATGCCAACATTTAAAAATTGGCGGGCTCTAGACCTCGCCGAAAGGTCACAAAATGTCAAAAAAGCTTATAAGATGTCAACCAAAAGCGGGGTAACAGGTAAAACAGTCTTCAGCTCACCATACGCATTCAACCCTTGCTTAAGCACTTCCAGTAAAACGTCTTCGCCCATTACAATACAATACCTACTTCATTGACCGCTCCCTATAGGGGTTTTTCAGGGCCAATGAAACACAACGAAACGACAGAACATAACAACAACAACTGTTGGCTATTTACAAGTGCGGCTGGGAAGTTCAACCAGGGATCACCGGATCTCACGGCAAGCGCCCTAACCACTGGGCCACACTGCCTGCCCATTGCATTCGAAGAGGACGAGAGGCAAACCAGGAATGGTAAAAAGTGGTTACGCGTTGTTTGACATGACCTAGTCTACTGTACGAGCCCAGATGTACAAAACAGCGTTTTGCAGGAAAATGAAATTTGAGTGAAATGTTATCTCAACAAAATCATTTTTGTATACAAAAAATTCGGGGTCGGTTTCGATCATAGTTCACCACATCAAACAAAAGCGATTTCCAGTTTTCGCGATTTCAGGTCCCTTAAGGGAACATTAAAACCCACAAATGACCAGCTCTCAACGTCAGTGGCTTCATAGCTCAGTTGGTTAGAGCGTCGCACTGGTCTCGCGAGGTCACGGGTTCAAATCCCTTTGAAGTCCTGAATTTTTCAGGCATCTCCACGCAATTGCAAAAATTGCGTTCATAATTGCGAGGATCATAGTTTCACTTGATTTCATATCCGCAGTTCAATATATGATCCATTTCATACATCATTTTATCGTGGAATAGAATCAGTTACTCTAACGATGGATATGTAGTTTATTTATAAAAAAAATGTAAATGATCACTATATTGTGGAAAGTAAACTGCTTACCTCGCTCGCAGCATCATTAAGTCAGTCATACAACACAGTTGAATCAGATGAATCAAGGTAGTAGGAAGGAAAATATTTTCATTAACAGCCCGTGGCTTGGAGTAAACAGAGGTAACATGTACCGACATTCCGATGAAAATTCTCTCAGATCTATTAATAGCTCTGTATCAAGGAAGACCCCTTATTGGTAAGTTGGTGTGAAAGTAGACCCCACGGAGTCATGGGAACAACAGATTAAAATAACCTTTGCAGATTCCAAGTGATTATCATGGGATATAGGGATTCGCCCTCTTAACTCATATTAGAGAATGTTAGCATCGATAACGAGTACGACTTCAAGTACGAGTTCTGGGATTTTTATCATTGTGCAACCGTTCTGCGCAGCCCGGCGTGTTCAACTCGTCCCTGCAAGTTGGTCTGCGACGACTTTCCATCGAAAAGTCGGAGCGGTAAGTACGAGTTTGTCAAAAAAAAAATTTAGTTTAAAGCTGTAATAATCATATACTAACAATTCTCAAGTGTTGGGTGAACAAATTGGGGTTTTTTTAAGCCTTAAAAGAGGCTTAAAGTACTAATATATTATAAAAGAACTAGTGGAGTGTTCTGCAGACTGGAACTGATATTACAGCTAAATGCGTAGGCGGCACGACTTCGCGAACGAGTAAAAGTTGCACTTGTTCTCGTACTCACAATCGTTGCCGATGCCAATATTCTGTATTCTCTCCTAGATGCGAACACTGGAAACCTAGTTTGAATGATCGTTTTCAGAGATCTAGTTATATTATATTCCTATATCCCGCATTAATTCGGGATAAGTTAATTCATGCATTCATGCAACTGTGACGTAATTGTAACAACAGACATCGCGCGTTCCTTCAGAGACCTCTCAGACAATCCTTTGAGATGCGACGAGAACACCTTAAGGAATGCGAGGTCTTCTATCACTATCAAGTCCGACTGCCTGGAATCAAATTTTGTGATGGACAATAACCATAATTCAGTTGAGATAAGAGGTAAAAGGAATTCTCTATTAAAATTTGAGATCGGAGTACACTACGGGACAAATGCCACGAATACGATTAGGAGAATCTCTCTCGAGCTTTTGTTAAAAGCTTCACGGTTTTAACTGGTCAGAATTCGTGAGAAGTGAAGCCCTTTCAGGAGATTTCCATGTTTCTAATTTGAAATCCTTATTTTCTTTTGTTTATTTCCTTATTTCAAGTCTTGCAGACAGCCTCAAACCCAGGCTTTCGTTCTTTTTTCTCCCGAGCCTGGGCGCAAGGGGTTAGGTTTCTTCAACCACTGCTCAGTCACGCATTATACAAATGAGATAGTTGAGCATGTTACGCTAAAATACGAAATGTCCTTGACAAGCTCCAATTCTGCAGATTAGAGCTTAAGGGGGAGGTCTATGTCCGGTTTAGTTATCCGTTCTACGTATTCCATAGTATACAGCCTGTTGGGGGTTGCTTCTAATGAACAGAAGAAACTTTTTTTGCAATACGTACTGTTCGCTTGTCCAGAAAGGGGTGTAAGTGTTACTCCCTCTCGGCAGCTGTGGCGTTCAGTGCACTTGACAACAGCTCGTCGTTATGATTTCTTCTGCAGGAAAAGGTGATCATCTTCGAACAAGAAGAGCGGTGCCCGGTAGGTTTTTCGATTTATTATGCATACCTTTCGAACTGACATTTTATATGATCAACTGGGACTAGAAGGCAACGTAATCTTCTTGAAGAGAAGTTAAAGGTAACGTTAGTCTGTCGTTAGAGTGGATGCAATTAGGCGATGATGGGATACAAAGTTGGCCCATTTTGAAACAGTGGCTATGTTGGTAGCTTTGGCCGAACTGAATTCTACTGTCGTTTTCATCCAAGCGTGGACATGTGACGGAAAAACGTGCTCTAATTGGCTGCAAACGTGAAAAGGTTTTGTCCTCAATCATTGGTGGCAAGACTGGATATTGAAGACTTTCTCAAAGAAATTGACCCTGACCTGATAAAATATGCTTTAAATACTTTCGAACTATCGTGCGCAAAAGTTTGCTGAACGACTCCCAAACGCAAACTTCAAAAAACATGTTTTCCCGTCACGTGTCCATGCTTAGATGAAAACGACTGTACTTTTATACCAATGCTTCTTCTGTTGCAGAAAACCAATATGACGGCTTGCTGTGTAGTCTGTACTTTTCGTCATCGCTGTCATGTATTTCCGCTCAGTTGTCAGTGGACGAAAACAATCCATCGTTTATTTAATTTACCATAATGATTGTTATCTATGCCTCTGACGATTGGTTGAAAATCACCTTTACTCGTTTTTTGGTAATCATATCTGCATCTAGCTCAGGTATCTGAAAATGATTCAAATTTCAAGGCTTTCTGTCTTGGGACAACTCACGTTCAGATGTAGCAATGGGCATTGTATCTCGAACCACTGGAAATGCAACCTTGTAAACGACTGCCAAGACGGAAGTGATGAAACTGACTGCAGTCCGTACATCGAAACCGGCAATTTTCGCTGCCTGAACCAAAACTGCATTCCGCAATCTTTTGTTTGCGATACATTCAACGACTGCGTGGTGATGGCAGCGATGAGACATCTTGTCGCTTGTTAAATGGAGGGAGGTGTAAACGAGAGGAATACCGTTGTCCATCGGAGTATTGTATTCCTTTTGCGGAAGTGTGTAACGGAAGAGCAGATTTTGTTGCAGATCATTCTGACGAAATTGAATACACTGTGTGTAAGATGTAAGGGTTTGAATGAAATGAATGATGATGGACTCTTTTCAAGTGGCAATCTTCTAGTGCTGGTGCTCTAATTGGGGATACTGCACATAGATTTAAAATTACATCGATCATGATTGACTCAAATCAAGTCAAACATTGGTTTTCGAGAGAATTAACTATTGGAGGGTAATGTGAAGTGCTGGTTTGCAACCCATGTGAGCGGTTAGCCCTACTAATGGAATTTGGCCCACACATGGACAGAGAAAAACTCTGACCAGAGCGGGAAATGAACCCACGACCTTCGGCTTAGATCACCGCTGCTCTACCGACTGAGTACAAGGTCAGACAGGAGCGGGCCGTGGGAATTGGAGATGACAATTTCACGGCAATGAATATGTACAAGTACAAGGAAGGGTTACATTTTTGCAAACGTTGACCGTGTAGCGCTTATATTTCAACAGAAATATCAGAGTTTTTCTCTGTCCGTGTGTGGGCCCAATTCCATTAGTAGGGCTAACGCTCACATGGCATACATGGGTAGAAAACTAGCACTTCACATTACCCTCCAGTAGTTAATTCTGTTGAAATATAAGTGCTACGCGACCAACGTTTGCAAAAACGTAAACCCTTCATTGGTTTTCGAGGGCAAGGGAAAACCGGAGTACCCGACGAAAAACCGCTCGGAGAAGAGTAGAGAACCAACAAACAAGAAATGAAAGCCGAATCAACTTTGCACTAATACTTGATATTTATCTTTGCACACTAACAGGAAAATGCTAAAAAATCACAAAAACATAGTTAAATTGCGATCTGTTTTTAATTGTTGTTTATTGTTATATTTATTTTTGCCAAAGACCAGTAAATTTAACTAGTTCATCCAAACAGACACATGTTATTTACCACCGTTCAATAATTGACGTAAATGATTAACTTACTGCGTTTTCCATTTTTTTCTTTTCAGCCTGTGAAACTGGCTGGAATAAGTACTTGTCTTCTTGCTATAAGTACTTCAATGAAAACCACAGGTGGCAGGACGCTAAAGACCATTGCAGTAGCGAATTTGGAGCCGATCTTGCCAAGATTACGAGCCAAGATGTACACAATTTTGTCTACAATCTGGGCACTCATCAGTCTTTGGACATTTGGATTGGTCTGCGGCAGAATGCAGGATCAAGTGACTTTGTTTGGACTGATGGATCTCAGATTGGCAACTTCTCTTTCTGGGATACCGGACAGCCGGCACCCATTCCTGGCCACGACCTCTGCACGCGCATGTCTTCTAGAGAAACTTTAACAAACGGACGATGGATAACTGGCGACTGTGCAGACGGACATAGCGCATACGTGTGTGAAAAAGGTTTGACTTGTGTTTTAAAGCGTCTCTTCGTTCGAAATTCATTTTCATGTAAAACAACTCAGTTTACTGGAACTCACATATTCTCAATGCTGGATTTGACGTCCCTCCATAACCCTTATTACGATGTCTTTGTATCGACCTTCGGGTATAAAGCACACAGATGACAAGACCATTTCATCGTACGCGTGTAGCATGCGTTTATAAACTAATAGAGAAGTAATTACTGACGCATTTTAACCAGCTCAGTATCCGCTTTCTAACGACGACGGCTAGCGGTTGAGTGTGTTTGACATGCCACTAAAGTAAAGATAATTCTGTTTTGTAGCAGTGACAGGGTGTTTCGCCACTCAGATGGGAGATAACTGTCAAAGTGTTGGTAAGTGTTGAAGTTACTGAACCTGTAATGAGCAGTAAAAGTAAAGTCATTTTCGCGGCATGAGCAACAACTGGAGGTGAATATCTTTTCCAATTCCTTAAAGGGCCTTCAACTCCAATGTTGTCTGGGCCAGGAAAAAAATCTTGGTATTACACTCAACGGAGTAAGATACTACGATAGGTTTTTCATTCGGTTGAAACTTCTCTTTTTTAATTTTCAAAGTTGCACGACCGAGTGGGGCAAGTGACGTCATTTTTAGGATGATGACCTACAATCGTGGTCAAAAGTTGTTGGGAAGGTTGCGGGCATCAGCTCACTTCACACCTAATTCGATTTTTCTAACTATTGGCTGAATTGTTTGGGAAATACCATGCTCTTGTGGCCCCCCTCCCCCATATTCAATGTTGGAGTTCTTCAGGTTAGAAAAGTCACCATTTCTTTCCCCTGGAAAATCCAACATTGAAAAGGGGGAGGGGGGTATCTGTAAAATGACGTTACCTTCCCAACACTTCTGTCCATGATTGTAGTTATAGAAATCAGTAACACGCGTTTAAAAAGGGTTACCAAGTTTAAATATCAAATATCTTGGGGTCCAACACTCTAACTTGGAAGGACCACTTAGAATATATTGGTAACAAGATCAAGTTCTCGTCCAGATTAGGTGTTCTGCGTCGAGCGCGTAATGGTCTCCCCAAGCCAACTTGCCAAATACTCTAGAATACTATAGTCTTGCCACTGTTCGATTACTGTTCGCCTGTATGGGACAGTTGTGGGGCTGGGAGCAAAGCTTACCTATAGATAAGCTAAATAGAGATGCCGCATGTATTACTGAAGGTCGGTCTGTCAGAGCTGAGAAGTTAAAATCAACACTTGGCTGGCCCAGCCTACAAACACGCAGAAATCAAATGCGTTTTAGTCCATAAATGTCTACACGGAAGAACGCCTTCGTACATACTTTAAGAGTTTGAGCACGCGCACTTTTTTCCATGGCTATAACACCAGAAGCCGTGATTTGCTGCGCCCTCCCTTCGCAAAAACTGCTAAGTATCAAGGGAGCTTCGGAATAAACGGTACTCGGACCTGCACCACCTTTCCGAGGAACATTAGACAAGTAGAGACGCTTAGCGAATTTAAAGTCAGAAATTGAAAGCGCCATCTTGAACAGTAAATGCCTGCGATACATGTCCCTTTTTAAATTATTGATTGTCTAGTTTTAAATGTTTTAATGTCTCTGTTTTTGTGTTTTGTCAAGGCTCCATTTAAACTAATTCTGCTAATTAAATTGGATACCCCTGGATAAATATTGAATTAAATAATTAAAATAAAACAAGGGAAATCCTGGGATGTCGTCAAAAATCCTGCTCAACTCAAACCCATTTTGAAAGTTCTTTGTCTCGGTAATGTTTCAAATATGAGCAATTTTTCCCAACTTTAAAAAAATGCAATGGCGTAAATCTCTGTATACAAACGGATGCATTTCATTCTTCAGTTTCGTTCTTTGTTTGTTGTTTCCTTTACCACTCAGGGGCACCCAACGTCAATTTTCGGAAAATATCTGTTCGGAAGACGATTTGAGATCTAGAATTTTCGGAACATTTATTGTAAAATTTCTTGCTTGCCTGCCTGTCCTAGGATTTTCGAACATCTAAAACATGGTAAAATTGCTCATCTTAAACGGATTTTTACCCTAAAAATGTCACCTAGAATTTTCGGGAGCCTTTTTTCTCCCTGCGCTTTTGAAAAGGTAATCCCTATAATTTTCGTATCACTAGACTTTCAGCTAAGGAATCCGAACACATGATAACTTTTAAGGGATAAAAATATGCCTATATCTATGGTTTAATATTAAAATACGTTTAACAATGCTATGTTTAAGTGAATTAAATTCTCGTTGGGTGCCCCTGACCACTCTCGAGAGGTCATGCAAATCGTGCAGATCCACATGATTTTATTTAAAAGCAATGTACTCCGGGATTCTGTTTACTTTTGGAACTAACTTTTCTGTCATTAAAACTGAACACTCTAATCATTTTGCTTTTGTAGAAGAAAAGCCAAACATTACTTCTTTTCGAAGGGTTGAGAACACATCAGCACACTACGGCGCCGAGGTGACGTTAGAATGCAAAGTGTCTGGCATCCCTCGTCCTAAAGTCACTCTGCTTGTTAACGCTTTCAAGGCCAACAAAATAGATAGCGGTCACTCAATCATGGCGTCATTAAAGATGACGTCAGAAGTGGAATGTCAGGTGTCAAACAGGATGGGAATCGACTTTTTAAGGACGAGAATTGAGATGAGAGGTATTTTTGCCAGCCTTTTTCATTGTGTATCGTAGTTTCTGTGCGATGGAAAAATGAAGAGTAAGAAGAAGGAAAGAAGAACACTTTATTGTATGTCGCTTTTCAAAGTTCAGAAACTTCGTTTCAGAAACCACTTTGGAAAGGGACTGTGTTGTAATAACGGCATTGACATTCAGATGCAAAAGAATACCCCCGAATCATAAATGAGATTAGGCAAAAAGTAAAACTTTGCAAAAAGACCATTTGCATTCAAAACTTTCTTGTGACGTACAGCATATTAAAGTCCCATCTTGATGTGCTGAGTAAGAAGTAAATACATGTAGTCTTTTTAGCTATTTTCTCGCTGGACACGGACTCCAATATATCGTGTTTACCTTGAAAAAAATACTTTGTTAAGTAAGACTTTTCACAAGTTGGTCCTTTTTTAAGTAAGGACGCGAGGAGGCTCGTTTCCACCATCTTTAGCTTGGCCGACAAAAAGAACAAATAAACCAGAGTTTGATAAATTCTATGTTTTCCCTCTTCGTTACAACCGTTTGGTTATTGCGAACATCTCATAAATCAGCAAGTTACTGTTGCAGTCGTCCTCTAAGACCAATTATTGGAAAATTAACAAAGTAAGAAAATAATAAATTGATTAAGAAATTTAATAAACAACTTAGTTAAGAAATTACAGGAATCCGGACCCCAGACCGGACGCTGGATCAGGGATATTTGTTTGTCTTATTTTAGCAAAAGGTGATTGGCAAGTTGCTGAATTAACGGATCATCACATTCATTTTTGTCTGACATGAGACAAGGTGTCGTTCGGCCGATGTTTATATGGGGACCTTTGGTCGTCCCAATACCCTCGTTCTCGTTCCGCTGGACAAGAGTAACGAGGGCTCTTATTTTGTTAGTCGATTGTAATCCAGTTAGCTATTACCATTATGCGTAACGCATAATCTAGAGGGAATAGAAACAGAGAGGGAGGGTAAGAGCGTTTCTATTTCAGCTAAGAGTGTCTTCACTGAAATTTACATATATAAAGACCTGGATTGGGTGGGTCCCTATCTGTATTCCTCGTTTTCTGTTTGCAGAATTGGAAACTACATCGATGATTATTCTCAGGAGGTATGCGTTCTGTCTTATCATAAAGTGATAATGATGATGACAAAACCCTGATCGGCATCTCGCATCTTTTGTTTTTCTCAGATGATAAATCAACTTATCTCAAAGCTGTTTTGAGACTAAATGACTATAAGTTTAATGCGAGCCTCAAAAATCTATTATCCGAAGAATCCAAGACACTTGCAGATTGGTTAGAAGATCGAATGAAAGATTTGTTTGGAGATGTTATCAGAGGTGCGAATGTGGTTGGTTTCAGGTATGGCCATATTTTTATTCTAAGAGCAAAATTGTCAACGTCTTGTTGTTTTTGGCAATAGGATTCTTAGTTTAAACGCCCATTTCTTGGTGTTTACAAGTCAAACACAGACGAGGCAAACTCACTATTTGAAAGTTCAGTTACTCGTTAATTAGAGGATATTTTACATGGCTTATATTGGAAAATCAGAAATTATCAAAAAATGGGCTGTTCTTAGCTTATTGC
>NC_090884.1:48127850-48140350 GCF_036669925.1 Montipora capricornis
AGCTTACACAAGATGTTATTTGATTGATTTTTTTAGAATATTTTTTGTAAGACCCTGCTTTGAAATGTTAGCTTAATTGAAGAAGGTTCTAATGTAAAGAGGGTCTAAAAGGAAAATCTTAGCATGACACTGAGGTTCTGTGACTCTCAGTAATTGTAAGAAAATTTTAACTGTATAGCTCTTGATACAGTGTCTCAATTTTTGCTAGATCAACAAGCTGTTCAACTTATCCTTGCCATCAAGCGACCAAATAACCAATGTGATTTCTGAGTTAACTGTTCTCACTACACCGAAACGATACGATGCGATGATGGCTGGAGATATCAAAATATCAACTCAGATACTCCGCGAGGTTGTTGAATATAACAAGAAGTTTGCAAACGGCAGTGAAACTAATCAAAGAAACATTGAAGTAAGTTAGAACTTTTTTTACTTTAATGAGGCTTTATTTAATAATTATTGACCAGTCAGGCAATCCCGTATGAGCTCTTCTCGATAGCATAAAATTGAATGTAATGTCGAGATTATGCCTTACTCTGTTTACTCATAAACAAAGCTTACGACGTGAGTAGTATATAAATTGCAGAGGGGGGGGGGGGGGGGGGGGGTGAAAGAGGCGGATCGATCCGCATCCTTAGTGGCTCACGTTAAACCCTAACCGGGGTCAAGGTAGGAGAATTAACTGGTTAGGGTCTGTATCGTTGGGGCGTTATTGTAACAAGCAGGCCAGATGACGCTTAATTAATATCCTTTAATAGACCGAACAGGAAGCTACAGGAAACTAGCTTAGGGAGAAGAAGTGTCATATAATATTATTGCCTGGGCACTTAGATATCACGAGGATAAAGGGCTAATTCCACACTAAATGACGATCTACATGATCCTGCCCATCGCAGAACCCTTCCCCCCTCCCCCCTCCTCTTGTATACTACTGGTATGCGGTACCTCCCTGAAGATTGGTTGGCCCGGCAAGCTTAGAATACCTGGGATTGGTGGACGGGGAGAGTTTAGCCTTTTTGCACAAACTATCCGGCGTATGCCAGACGAGAAGCCCTTGAAATGCAAATTTCCTTCAACCCCTTTCGTTGTAATTTTTCCTTCTATTCGCTTATTGTATCAATTTATACTTCTGTGCGTTTACTTTTCTCAGGGCTTTCTTCAGATTGTTAGCAATCTCCTTACTTTAAACAACCTGGAAGATTTTTCACAGCTTCAAAAGGTGAGTGATCATTACTTAATTTATTACTTTTATTTCTGTCGTCAACGAAATATCTCGCGCCTTTTTACGACCTGATCATCCTTTTTTGTTGCGAACAAATCCCTACTTATAAGAACTACGTATTTATGGACTGACCATGATGAATTGTCTCTCTGTTTAGAGTGATAGAACCGCAACTGGTTTGGCTCGGATAGCAGAAGACTTTGGACTTCAAGTAGCTAATGGTCAGAGTAACTCAAAGGAGCCGTTTTATCTGGTGAAGGAAAACATAGGTGAGTAACAACTTGTGCCTGTCTTTCGGGTGGCGTAAACATGTCTCTGTCTTTAAACTTTAATGCGACATATTTCGGTAAACATGATCCATTTTCAGATTTTGTGTTCGACTGGAAATCTGGAGATTTAGATTTTAAGATTTAAATGCGGATTTCCGAGTTGAACACACCCAAATTATCTCTTTGCCTAGGTGAACATGTACAATTACAAAAGACTAAAATTTCAATGAATAAAGTCTGCTCTCCTCGGATGCCTTATTTAAGTCTTGTTAGAACTTTTATTATTACTGTTATTATTAGTATTATTATTATCATGGTTAGTGCGCTCGACTCCTGATCGAGTGGTCCGGGTTCGGGGCCTGGCCGGGGACATTGTGTTGTGTTCTTGGGCAAGACACTTTACTCTCACTACGGTGCCTCTCTTCATCCAGGTGTATAAATGGGTACTGGTGTAATGCTGGGGGTAACCCTGCGGTGGACTAGCATCCCATCCAGGGGGGAGTATAAATACCCCTAGTCGCTTCATGCTACGGGAACCGGAGATGAGCGCCGGCCTGATGGGCTTTCTGGCTCGTAAGCAGTGACTTTCACTTTACCTTTATTATGGTTTAGGAAGGTTGCTCAATTGGCGTAACTCACAACCGCGATTCTCTCTTCCGTCAATAGAAAAAAATAACAACAAACAATCGTATCAGTTCTGTCACCAGAAAAAGGTTAAATCATCGGACGATTTGTTTGAGCCCAGGCTTCAGGCTTAACTGTGACGGGCACTTCCTCTTAGAATTCAAATTACATAAATGAAGTTGAAATACACGAAATTTCATTTATTCCCTATGACGGGATATAATACGAACTTGCAAGTCATCAACTCACTGATGGCTCTTTAGCTCAGATGGTAAAATCAACCAAGTCTCTCCCTCAATTGAAGGATTATTCTTCATTGTCACTTTCTTCCAAATGAAGTATTATCATTCATTTTGGACACTGAAAGCTTGATAGGGATCATGGGAAAATGAACATATTTCTTTTAAAAGCGGAACCCTAATGTCGGGACTCGCAGGACTCGAACCTGGGAACATGTAATTAATAACCCCTTCACTTAACCACTAGACTACCACGTCACTAACTGCGAGGATGCCATTTTTTATTAATGTCAATAATTTTTTCTTCCAAAAGTGCCTCTGTAAACGTGTATTAACACCCGCTAAGAAGCAAGCTTACACAATGAAAAATGTCGGTTACCGAACTTCAAGAGGAAGCTAACCATTTTAAAATCAAGCTTTAGACTTAACCATTATTCAGGAATGATTTTATATATATACAAATTAATTTTGGTAAATAATCGGCACATTTTCAGTCAGGTGATCGTTAGTGGTTAAGTGGATAAAAACAGTTCCTTCGAAGAGGGTGCTCCGGGTTCAAATCCTGTCCAGGGGCTGCTTTTACTTTTTTCTTTTTATTTGCTACCACAAGTCCTGGGACAGAGTGGTCAAAATGGAGGATAATACTTCATTTAAGGCAAAGTGACAATGAAGGATAATCTTTCATTTGAGGAAGAGATCGTGTTGGCAGAATAGATGCAGCGCTGTCGCGTGGTCATGGGTTCGAGTCCTGTTCAAGCCTTCTTTCACAATAGGGGCCCGTTTCTCGAAAGTCCCGGAACTATTCGGGCGTGTTTCGGGTGACATAAAACGCCTTGTATCTTGAAAAGGGAAACGTTTCAAGTCATGAAACTTTGTGATAGTTTACTCTGATAACGAAAACATGTTAACAGATCAGTTTTTCAGGATAAGTGGATCGTAGTTTTTCAAATTGCTTTTCGGGCCCGAAAAGTTTACGGGACGTTCGAGAAACGGGCCAGTTTCTCTACTGGAGTCCGTAACGTTTTGGACCCGAAAAGCCATTTACGAAACTGAATTCCGCTTGTTTTCATAAGCTGGTCTTTTAGCACGTTTTCAAGTTAACACGAAGCAAAATGATTTGAAGTTTGTTGACTTAAAATCTCTCCGTTCTTAAGAAATCTTAAGATATGGAGGAAATTGTGACACGCGAAAACGGCCCAAAAAGTTTCGGGACTTTCGGGACAATCTTAAAGTCTCGTGACCTGAAACTTTTTCTTTCTGAAGATGCAAAGCGTTTTATGTCAACCGAATTACGCTCGAAAAGTTTCGGCATTTTTAAGAAACGCGTTCTCCCCCCACCTCTTTCACCGACGGAACAAACACGGCTCTCGCAACGCCTGGCCCATTTGAAAAGCGACAGTACGTTTCAAACAGACTTAAAAAGTCTCGGGTACAGCACTAATCATGTTGCTTATAACTCGATCTTGAACACCAGGGAGCATTTCATCTGTTACCTCGATGTTGTTCTGAGTTGCTTAACAAATCATTATCCCATTTCTTTTTATTAGCAATGGAAGCAAAACGTGTTCCTAAAGACATTAAAGGCCCAGTAACATTCCCTAATTATTCCGATGGTCCTCTTTCAACGCCAGTGTGGACGAACGATGGAAAGCAGTCCATCACCTTACCAAACTCCTTATTCAAGATGATTGAAAATCAATTTACAAACGGTAATAATATATTTTATGTACTTATTCTATATTGACACCTTAATGGTTAAGAAGACTGAAACCTTCTTTATGCAAAACACTAGTCTTATTTAAGTTTCCAAAAGGAAAAAAATGTGGGGTTTTTAAGGAGCGGGGTCACTTAAGACACTAATCATCCTTTTCGGTATTTCTTTTGCTCGTTCTCGTTCCCTCGCCTGCACTATCTGAGAGCCTGGAACAGGCTACTTTTTTGGAGGGTGACGATTTTTAATATAAACTCTGAATTTGCACTGCCCTCTCTAGGCCTGGTAAATGCTAACGCTAAAACGAAGACGGCAGCTAGGAGGACGTCAATCCAAAATACAAGTTCACATGCACCATTTTTGTTATAAGAAATATTGTCCCAAGTTGTTACGAATTCAAAATGTGCCTTGATTGGCTGCAAATCACGCAGAATGGGAGTTAAAATGTGGAGAAAGCATCGAAAACCGGCAGCTCTGCGTAATCATGTTATCCACCGGACTTCAAATTCAGTCATTTCCCGTTGTTCTTTCGTGGAGGGTGGAAAGGTACTTGAAATGTACTTGCGCAGCGGGGTGAGCTTTTGGTTTCCCCCGCGGCATTCGCGTTGCTGTCGAGGTGGTTATTAGTATTTGAATGTCGTTGTCTTTTCGGTAATATATTTTTCCATACTTTGTTCTTAGGTGAATCTTTCATCTCCCCTAAGAACGCCTGCCGTGGACCCTGCCAAATTCCGGGAAGATTATTTTCCTCCATTTTGCCCCATTTGTTCTTGTTAGCTTTTCAGAGGAAAAAAAGGGAAAAACGTGTTTTGTTTTTATTTTTTCAGGGACGAAATTGGCAAGCTTTCTGTTCAGAACATTAACTTCTTTTTTACAACAAGAGAGGTAAGCTACAAAGCGACATTACTCCTCCAGTGAGCAAACAAATCAGTGCCCCAGCTGCAGTATCCGCTTTATTGGGAGGCTTTTTTTCATTGCCCTCTCGATCTTACATTTATTTGCTCACTGGAAAACAGATGAGAAGATAACTTAGGTTTGATTGCTTCAGTATACTTCGCGGAAAAAAACAACGACTTAACGGCTAATTTGTCTAGTGCACAGATTTATGATTTTTAGTGCGTTTCGCCCAATCAAACATCAGGGACCTGAGTACCAATAAGAGATTAATTATGACTACAAAGTGGATCTGAAAATTGCTACTTGTCCTGTGATCTCGCACTTGAAGTGAATCTTCTACCTGGCTGTTTAATCTTCTCAAATATTTAGCCCCAGTTCTCAAGAAACCCTACCTGATGCAATTATATATATATATTCATTTCCTCAGCACGGATGATGGAAACATTGGCGATCATTATCGAGTGGTGTCGGGTATTATTTCCAGCTGTGTGCAACCACCTCCCGGAAAATTAGCTGACCCAGTTGTGATCGAGTTCAGCGGTATTGAGGAACTTCTTGAATCCATGGTAATCGATTAAATTCTTCGTATAAATAAGAAAAAAGTGGTCTTATTGGTAAATTACGCTATGCTATTTTATAAGCGAGCCCTTGCCTGAAGCCAGGTCTCCCTCAACCTACCAAACTTTTTGTGTAAGTTGCCACAACGACATGTTAGGAGCTAAAATTTATGACTGGAACTAAAATCATGGCTTCATATGAAGCGTGGATAGTATCAAATCAATGAATGACAGGGCTCGATCTAGGGCTTGCGCTTTCCTGGACAATTTGTATCGGGTATGTCCAGCACTTGCCAAAGCCCCCTTAAAATTATGGCTGCAAATGCTCACATAGCCTCATGGACCATAAGCTTCTTTAAGATATCATTACCAAGATGGCCTCATTTGCTGGTGAGAACAGGACAGACCACAAAACCGGGATCTTCGAGGCCTACTCTTGCCAAGCTGGCGTGAGGTATGGGCCTGTTCTTCAAAAAAGACGCCACAAACTGATTTGCATTGGAAAAATTCTTTCAAAACTGGAATGTAAGACAGTTAGTGACGTCATTTCGGGAATAGACCCAGGCCTCTCACTATCTGGGCAGTGGGATAAGCGACTGCCAATTTTGTAAAGTTTACGCAACTCGAGCTCGTGTAGCCTTTTAGAGCCGAGATAGCAAGCAGTTGATGTAAAATACATCTTTTGTAGGGCTGAAATTTTACTTTTCCGGAATAAAGAATTTTGAATTCAAGGGCACGCAAATAATTTTTTGGACAATGGTTGATAGATGGAGTCTATGGATGATTTTTTATTCCTTGTTCGAAAATTTAAGATATCTTCTTTTAGTATCACCCAACTAGTTGACTAATGCAAATCCTGCATTTTGATTGGCTACGCTACTAGAGGACTATTAGTAATAGTCCTCGAGTAGCGAAAAGCGTGACGCTTTCTTTCGTTTTATTCCCAAATAAATATTTCTTCAACTTTCATTTGCTAACTTTATTATTGCCTTTTCTGTCCGACTAGTTTGGTGATACTAAAACAATTAGACCCTTCGCCCTCAAGGGCCACGGGCCAATAGCCCATTCGGCTTCGCCTCATGGGCTATTGACCCGTAGCCCTTGCAGGTTACGGGTCTAATTGTTAAATAGAAGCCTGAAACATACCTAGCATTAATAATTGCGGTAAGTGAGAAGAAAGTTATTTTCTTGTTTCGTTTTATTTATTATCTGTTCTTTCGTGGCAAACAAAAACGCGCAGTTCGAACGTGTACTGCTAATTAGCTCATCTCGTGGAGCAATATACCGGTATTGCAAAGGCAGGTGTGGTAGCAGAGAATGCAAGGATCACTGATTCTTCCCGATTGATTTCATCTGTTTCTCTCGCAGGGTACAGAAAGCTCTTTGAAATGCGTTTACTGGGATTATACCGTGTGAGTAGAAGTGAACTGGATGTATCATTAAGGAGCTTTAGCACGAAAAACAACATTACATGAATACTTCCGTAAATATTCCAAGTTCAAGTGTTCGGCATGTAAAATGTTAACCAACTTTACAGGACTGGCGGGTGCGTCTTTCAAGGGAAAATTGCAAATGTATCGTTAAGTGCTGACGTTCTCATAACCTTATCTCGCTAGGCAGCGTCATAAAAAACAAAAACAAAATTGATTTGACTTGATTTACAGTCTCCTTAATTAGTAGAGCACGAAGTCTATACATTTAGTTATTAAACAGTCGAAAATTGGAACATTTTGAAGAACTATCAGGCCAAACCATCGAAATGATTCTCCACGGGAGAGCTACAACTCGTTTGATGAGTACCAGAGATTTTGTGTCTGCGTGTGTGGGGTAACCACAAGAAATAGATGCGCAGAAAGTTCTCTTCCGCCTAGGCTATTTCAAGCTCGTCTAATAACAGAATGGCTTTTAATTCTCAGAAACTCTGTGGGTGGTGGTTGGTCCACTAAAGGCTGTCGACGTTCAAGATATGTTAATGAAACTGTTACGTGCGAGTGCGATCACTTGACAAACTTTGCAGTTTTGTTGGACACTTCTGGCATATCCTCTGTAAGTAAGCATGGCTTGCAAAGTGCAGTTAAAAGCCTAACTTTTTGGGTCTTTTGCGCAATTCACTCTATTTTGGACATGTAAGAAAACACTTCTCGAATTTTGAATCAACTGAACTAGAAAACTCAGTGTGTCGAAGTTTACCACTCTTCCACAAAAAGATGAAGCTGATAAAAGAACTTCAATAAATTCGGAAGTTTTTATTATGAAACATCCTCCGTTCGAAGCAACAACGGTATATATGACACATCCTAAATGCTTCGGGGATCCAAGAAATGCATATTAATTTCTCAATAGCAGATACGACAAAGGACTCTGGGTAATCAGCGCTTGGCAGTTTTCCTTACTCGCGCACCAAATTCGTTCCCATGGCTTTTTCGCAGCCAAAAAGCCCTGGGAACGTGGTTCACACACACAGAGCCCCTTTCGGTCTTCGTGCGTGCTAACTTTCTAATTCTCTCTCGGTGTCCGAATTTCATCTTGTTATTACTGTTATTGACGATAGTTTTTCATTTTTTACTCTAGCAACACCCTGGACACAGTGAAACGCTGAATTATATCACACTTGTAGGATGTTCGATGTCGCTTTTCGGAATTTTCATTACCCTCATGGTTCACTATCTTTTCTGGAGGTTAGCACCATTAGAATGTCTCTATGAATATGCGTTATTGTCAAAGGAGGGAGGGGTCCCTGTCATAGCTGAGAAAAACCGGGGATAGCAATTTCGTGGTTTTCTAGTCCCTAGAAAATCCAACTTCAAATTAATTTTTTTCATGCACTCTTTGCAATATTTACTGACTAGCAATATATAGCTTATATAAAAAATGAAAGTGAAAAAAAAACCATAGCATCGCCAAAGAAGATCTTGAGTGTGCGCAGTCTTCAATCCATCAAACAATCAATCAATCAATCAATCAATCACTTTATTAACGTTTCAAAGCATTTAGCGTACCAGAAGTAGTATACTGACCGATGACACCTCTAGAGTACACAATACTAGCCATTGCGTTTTATGCAACAGTTCAAAGTTGGCGCAGTGGTGAGAGCACTCGCCTCCCACCAATGTGGCCCAGGTTCGATTCCCGGACTCGATGCAACAAATGGATTGGGTTTGTGTTCGCTCTCTTCTTCTTCTTCTTCTTCTTCTTCTTCTTCTTGTTCTTCTTCTTCTTCTTCTTGTTCTTGTTCTTCTTCTTGTTCTTGTTCTTCTTCTTGTTCTTCTTCTTGTTCTTCTTCTTCTTCTTCTTGTTCTTCTTCTTCTTATTATTATTATTATTATTTTAATTACAAGTTCACAATGCTTTCAAAGACGAAGTCCTTATTCATTTATGATTGCATTGATACGGTTGCTCGTTATCTGATCAATTATAATAGCCAACGTGTTATTAAGAAATACGGATTTGTCATATGACCTCTAATAGTTAATGAAGTTGGAAAACGGAACAATGGAAAACCCGTAAGGCGGAATGACTTTTATGAATATTCGTCAACTAATTTCTAGTATGCAGAACGTCACCCCGCGTGCAGAACCTCCCTAAAACTCACCATTGGGCGAGCAAGAGAGCCTCTGCAGAAATCGTGTCAAGTCTTTTAAGTCGCCGCAGCCCAAGTTTCTGGGCTAGTCACTCCGTTCAAAACGGTTGAGGCATCGCGCGCATTATAATTTTGACAAGGCTAAGGCCATCAGCTTGGCATGGGTTTGAAACTGTCTCCAGGTAACGGTTTGCGCATACTCAATAAGACTTAACAGGATTTCTGCAGAGTCCTTTCTCTCTCGTCGAGTTAAGAAAGGCTCCTTCTGGGAGGGTGGCAGAAGGTACTCATTCTAAACAAGCATTTAAATTCTTTGAAATAGTTTTGTTCAAATTCTAAGTTGTCGAATGTCTGGGAGGCCTTTTTCCAAACAAACATTCCTTTGAATACTGAAAAGGCAACCAAAGCTAAGTTTGCACAAAAGTTGAGAGAATATCTAGTTTGGAATCACTTATGCAAAGGAATATGTTATCTTTTCCTAGAAATTTGAAGTCTCCGAAGACAACGATACACGTCAACTTTTGTTTTGCTTTGCTGGCTGCCAATATTTTTCTCCTGATTGGCTCACGTGCAAGGGAAATTAAGGTAAACGACGTAACCACGCAAGCATAAGCAAGGCGCTCAAACTCAATAACCTTATTCCAAAATGGCCGTCAATGCAGTATTCGTTTGTTTGCTTGTAAATAGTATCAATATTCAGCTTGACAGCGAGGTAGAGAGGACAAAAACAACAGAAACAAACACGTTGGAATGAATGTTACAATTATGACATTGTGACAATTATTTTATGTCATCCACTTTTCTTTGTTTTTGTTCTCTAAGCTTCTCTTTCAAGATGAATTTTAAAGCATGGAAAATGGCCTATTGCCTCTTGTTGCCTCGTTCTTTTAATTGAAATTTAAAAGGATATTTAATCTTGAACGAGGCAACAAGTTCTAATTTGCAAAAAAAAAAAAAAAAGAAGAATACTAAAGGTGTATAGAGTCTTTATCGTTAGTACTTCTTTTTAAGACAAAAGTCGACGATAATTAACTTTTTTTTCTGTATTTTTCTTTTTCACTTAACAAATTCGAATTATAGACAAACATTAAAGAATAAAGTCAAACGTAATGGCTTTAATAATGCACGTGAAAAAATTTCAGCGCGTTGATTGGCTGAAAGTACGTCAATTAATCCCAAACGGAAGTGCAGTAAAGTGAAATTAATGCAATAAAGGTAAAATTTTTGCATCGATAGCCAATAAAATGCGAGCCCTGGCATAATATGACCTAGAAATAAATTGTTTTTCAAGTTTCATCCAGTTCCGTGACCTCTTACAGCATTTTGAATTTCCGAATAGTCACCTTCATGATACCACGATACAAAGCTATTTGGTTGGAAAAAAAAATGTCTATCTCTATGAATATCAGCAGTTTGAGCCTTTCAAGTACATTAGGAAATGTGTTCATACACATGTATTTTATCTTTCATCGTAAAGTGAACTCCAGATGTTTTCGTTGATTACCGGCCGCCATACTGGTAGACCACATGGTGTCTCCATACAAAACTACAAAATTGCGTGAAATGCTTCGACTAATAACTCAGAAACGATGTACCGCACATACCCGAGAATTGGAGAGGTGGTTACAAGACCTGTTTCCTACAATATTCCAAGTTCTTGAGCTTTTTCATTGAACGATTTCGGATTTATTCTTTTGTTGTTGCATGGCGGTAAAACTATCTATAGAGCGTTTTCACTTACGTGACCAGCAGCCATATTGGATTACTGAAAGAAAAGAAAGTATTTCCATAAAAATAGAGTTCAATTTCCGGAGGTTAGTTTGGTAAACCATCGCAGCTGCTATTTCTTTGTTTTGGAACAGCAACATGGCTGCGGTGACGTTTGAGGGTTTGCGCATATTTCACCAAATTCCTTGTGCCTTTGACAACAACCCCATGCGTTCCGAAGAAAAATGTGTTCTTCTCCCGATAATTCGTTCGCTTCAGGACAGGAGAGGAAAGGAAAGGAACTTTATTTAAGTGTCAAGTCGTTCTGGCGCTGGAGTACTAATCGGGGACACTGTAAACCGAAATTAACAATCAACTTAAATCAAGTCAAATTTTGGTTTTTGCTCACTCACTGCGGCAGCATTTAACATCTGCGGTGTTATACTTAACGCGTGTGGGTTCGAAGCCCTTTGACTAAGCCACCTGGATATTTCAGGTTCTATAAGAGCCAATAGCTTAAATTTTCCAGATCGATAAGCGCGAGGATAACTTTCCTTTTAGTGAATAGTTTTGCTCAGATATCGTTCGATTGTGTTCCGGCCGCGTACATCTTTATGTGGTTCATAAAATTGAAGAAGCCACCAACTTTCCTCAACTCAAAAGTAAAAAACTTTCGGGAAGCACTTTTCGTTTAAATGCGTGCGATCCCATTCACTCATTTATTTGCCTTAAACCGATGTTTTCGCCTGTTTGATTTTCTGTACATAGGTGCTTTGCACTGTGATCTCCATCTTTCTTCACTACCTTTTCTTGAGCGCCGTATTTTGGATGCTTGCTGAAGGCTTACAGATATACCACGCCATAGTACAAGTTTTTAGCGGAGAGTGGCGGTGGAAATGTTTCTACATTCTTGGTTGGGGTAAGTTTGATTTGCATGATGATTTAAAGCCAGGTAGTTTACTCACCGATAAAAAGAATCGTTAAAATAATTCAGGGTAGATAAAATGAATTATTCGGACAAAGAGAATATATCCTTCATCGCTAAAATGGCCTAAATTTTCCGACTACTTGATTCTAATAGCTGATTATCAGCTATCTGAAAAATAAGAGCTGTTTGAGCCCTGTTACATCATCTTTCCAAGGGGTTCCATAATATAGCAGTGTGATCACGTGTTCAAATTTCATTTATCTGATTGGTTGCATTGTAAATCTTCTCTGACAACTCTAAGAAAGTTTTTCCCGACAATGTTCCTGTTAATGTCGTTTAATAATACATTGTGTTTTTTGCAGCTGGGCCCTTAGTTATTGTGGTTCCATGCTTGTGTATCACAAGAACAGAGGGATATGGAGAGGATAAAACGTAAGAGAATTAAGTTTTTAAAAATAAGCGAATAACGGGGCTGCGTCACGTTCATCATGATATAGAATTCCTTTATTCATTAATTTAAAATTATGCTTTTACCACTATTGCTTGTATTCTCACGATCTGATTGGCTTATCTGCCGTTGTCTATAAGAGTCTCGCGTCAACTTTTCCTTGTTGTAATAGCCAATCAGAAGCACTCGTTTTGAAAAATAAACCAATCAGATTGCTAGGAAGTTATAGACAACGCTTGCTCTTCTTTTGTGTCATGATCTTGCACGCGCATTGAAATAAACATTTTCTTCGACGTTGAATATTGTGGTAAAAAAAAT
>NC_090884.1:48142850-48145350 GCF_036669925.1 Montipora capricornis
GGCCCGGGTTCGATTCCCAGACTCGGTGTCATATGTGGGTTGAGTTTGTTGGCTCTCTACTCTGCACCGAGAGATTTTTCTCCGGGAACTCCGGTTTTCCCTGTCCTCAAAAACCAACATTTTGACTTCCTTTGCGTTAATTTGTTGATTCCAGTTTACAGTCTCCCCAATTATAATTAGGGCTCCCAGAAGTACATGACCTGAAGCGTGTAACTTGCAACTCGTTTCCTTGAAACAAAGCTGGGGATTTTTTGGACACCAATTTTATGCCCAAATATGGACAGAAATAAGATCGAGGCTGCACGCGCAAGAAATTGCACTAGCTACGTTATATCCAAATAAGTAAATTTTAAACTCTAAAAACCCCAGCTCTGAACCAAACTTAAACGCTTCTAGGTCATGAGCTTCTGGTGCTCCAGCACTAGAACAATAACACTTAATGTTCCTTTCCTTTTTTTGTCGTGGTTTCTGTGTTCTTGTAATAATAGCGAAACCGTGAAATTGCAGATTAACGCCGTCATATTTGTTTGGGTAATACGAGCTATGTTGACAAGTCACAAAATGACGAGTGCCTCACACAAAGAAAAGATCAAGTAAGTATGGACCATTCATAAGCTCGGTGTAAAAATGAAGTGTATTTGCTTTGTTTTGCAAGGATTTGCAGTAGGAAAGACTACAAAGGATGAGAAGAAGTGTAAGTACCGGCGTGGAAAAACTTTGCAGGGACTTTGCAAAATAATAAATAAATAAAGTGATTAGTTTGTAAGAACCGCGACCGTGTGAACTGATGGGAGAGTGGAACAAGAAAATTTGGCTTTATCACTGTTGATAAACGTCAAATGTTTTTACCACAGTGAAAAAGATTGACGGATGACGTTTCGAGCGTTAGCCACTCGTCAGAGCGATTGGTGAACTGTGGTTTGAGTTTAATATAGTAAGTGGTGGAGTTATGCCATTGTCTTTGGTGCAAGAGACATGACAACGACAAAACACGAATAAAAAATAATTTGTCGAATTGGTGAACTGTGGTATGAGTTTTATATAGTAAGTGGTGGAGTTATGCCATTGTCTTTGGTGCAAGAGACACGATAACAACAAAACACGAATAAAAAATAATTTGTCAAATGTATAAGCGCAAATTGATTCCATGAGTGTGCCGATTTAAAAAATGAACGGAAAGACCACAAATGAAAGTTGAAATGGCGCGCAATGGCTTTTGGTACATATTTATGATATTTTTTTCAACATCGCAAAGATGTTCGCGGAAGCAGTCGGCCAGTTTTCTGTCTGTTTCGCCTATGCAAATCATTTTGCCTAATGTACACGTTTCTCTCGGCGTCTCTCAAATCATGATCTATGGAAAGCCTCTTCTAACGGAAATGTTTGACAAATTTATTCCTTTTACAATTGATTATGATATGCCTGTCAGCGATTTCGACCTAGCTGTCGAGGGGACAAGAAGAAGAGAGATCATGAGATCGAAGTTGTTCAGCTTATTTTTATGGCGTGTTGACCAACTCACATTATTAGTGTATCGCTTTCTTTCTCATAGGCGCGGAATCAAATCTTCTATTATACTTTTTCCATTGCTTGGTTTGACGTGGGTGTTTGGAGTCCTCGGCTTTGATCAGCATACAGTGGCTTTTCTTTATTTGTTTGCAATCTTCAACTCGCTTCAGGTTTGTTTGTTATGAATAGCATGCACCGGATTTATTCTAACTTATAAGGCACTTGTCACTGAAAAGTGAACGTTAACTAAAAATTTGAACCTTTTATAATAACATAAGTAGCTGATTAATGCCAAAACAATTAATGTGACAAATAATAGTAAATACAACGCAAATCAAATCAAATGTTGGTTTTTGAGGAGAGAGGAAACCGGAGTACCCGGAGAAAACCTCTCGGTGCAGAGTAGAGAACCAACAAACTCAACCCACACATGACGCCGAGTCTGGGAATTGGCCATTTCCGAGTTCATGTCTGCCTCTTCTTCAAAGCGAGTCTATGTGCGAAGTTTTTGTGATGGTAATTAGTTCTACTTAACATATGAATGAAAACTAATTTTCATAACAAAAACTTCGCACTTAGACTCGCTTTGAAAAGGAGGCAGACACGAACTCGGAAATGGCCTATTGAACCCAATCCACATTGGTGAGAGGCGAGTGCTTTCACCACTACGGCATCCCTGCACCCCACCGATATCAAAATCCTGACAGTCCCAACAACTAGCCCTCTAATGACTACCTCGGACATTTGAGAAAGACTGAGCTTGTCATATAAAATGTTCAAATTTGTAGTTAACGGTCATTTCTGAGAATGTATGTCGATGCACACGAAACATCAAGTAAGTAATTTTAAACTATGCGCTTGTTCATAATGGTTGTTACCGCTGTTTGCGTCTTTATTTTGATTTGCATCCTATTTCCAACAATAAGGCAAGGGTAAAGGTTAGCGTTATTTTTAGCTAATAATAACAATAAGGATAATAATAATAATAATA
>NC_090884.1:48155350-48165350 GCF_036669925.1 Montipora capricornis
AGACTGTTCAGCGATTCCGTAAACAGTGTCAAATTTCTCTCTCAAGCTCGGCTGATTCACCGAATGTGGCAGCCCTAAAGTTCTATTCGGTTCTTTTTGGATTCGCAACTTGTTGCTTCCGAATATATTCCAACGGACTTGCCACAACTATAAACGTTTTCGAGTTGGTGGAAGAAGAGCGATGCATTTTCTTCTAGAATGTTCGGGCCTGTATTAATAACACTATTGCCAAACCCCGTAGGAAGTACAACTGTAATGTCTTCTTTTACTCAAACCATTCTCCGGATGCATTCTCTCCGCTCTTCCTTTAAAGGTTTTTGAGAAAAAATCAGAGGTCGAAGCAACAGCAGCTGTAAACAGAGCCTAAACATCACTTGTGTTCAAATCCTTCGCGGCGGCCATAATTTAATCAGCAATTAACCGATTTACAAGAAGTATGATTTGCAATTCTGTAACCAATCGGAGCGAGGCTCCAAGAGCTCTCTTGTTTTTCGGCCAATCAGAGTAAAGTCCAGATTCTGGACTACCGACAGACGACTCGTTAAGAAATTGTATCAGGCGTACCTTTTCGCACCACGTCTAAGGAAAAGTACGCCTGATCGCAGGTTACTCACACCTCAGTGTACTCACTGTCTTTCATATATAAATGATCTCAAGAGTCCATTACCCAAGATTATAAGAGTCTGGTTTGTTCCGATCAGCGTCAGAAAAGTGTATATTTTTAGACCAAGTTTTGCGGGAAAATCCACCATCTAATGTGGCTAGCCGCGCGAGCAGGCTTTCTCTCTGTCTCAGTCCCTGGGAGAGCCTTGCAAGAACGTAGCTTGAACGCGTTCTGGATTGTGCGAATTGCGCTGCCCTGACGTGGGAATAAATATTTTTCTTGTTCGAAAAGAAGGAAATGCAGGCTTCAAATGACAGCTCTAAAAAACTATATAATGAGGCGATAACTGAAGTCGGTCTTTGGCCGAGGCTTATTCCACTTTCCAAGACTCACTGCTTTCACTTTCCTCTGAATATGATCACAAAACCGAATCCAACGAGTGATTTCTAAATAGTATTGGTTGATGTAATTATTTCCGGTTCTTGTGTCTGGCAGTAGTAATTTCTTCGACTTTGTTGCTATGACGGCACTCAGTGAAAGTTACTAAGTCAGTTTAGCAAGGAAGTGTTGTTGCTGCCTAGACATATCGGAATTGAAACTGTGTCGTATAATGATTTTTCTTCATTTTCTACAGACCAAGAAAATAAACAGTTTGGTCATTGACAAGTTACCGTGCTCCAGGTTGAAGACTGTGTAATTTGACCGAGTGGGACACTGGACCCAGTTCAGCTCTGTAAAGGTCAGCGAAAGCCTAATAATGCTAATCTATGCAGTTTATTTAACAATTAGACCCATAGCCCTTGCGGGCTACGGGTCAACAGCCCATGAGGAGAAGCGGAATGGCTATTGACCCGTGGCCCTTGAGGGCGAAGGGAGTCTAATTGCTTTAGTATCATCCAACGAGTCGGGCCAGAAAAGGCAATGATAAAATTAGCAAATGCAAGTTGAAAATATATTTATTTGGGAATAAAACGAAAGAAAACGTCACGCTTTTCGCTACTCGAGGACTATTACTAATAGTCCTCTAGTAGCGTAGCCAATCAAAATGCAGCATTCTAATTTCGATTAGTCATCGCCAAGGTTCACTTCCTTCAGGCAACGAATCGCGGCACCTATTTAGTGAGTTATTTCTAGCAAGTGGTCTAGGTTGAAACCGGTTTTAATTAGACTGGTCTCCAACTGGACTGTCTGATCCGTTTTGGTGCATGGACAAACAGCCTAAAATAATATATTTAGTTTGCATGGGATAACACACTCTAAACGTATCACCATGGGCGGTAACTGAAAACAGTCTGAATCTTTGATCGATTTAGAAGTTCCTTTATCATAAGTCAAGTCATAGCTTATTATTATTAGTAATTCTTGGGATTGTATATTTTATATATTCTAACATCAAGCCGTAGTATATCTTAAGATGTTTTTGTATACATATATAACTGAAACTTATGCCATGCTTGTATTTTTTCCAGGATTATTTTACAAATATTTATACTTACATACTTATAATATTTATTTTGTATACTTTCCTTTGCTGCACGCAATTCGGTCTTTGGCTGCAAAGTGTAATGGTTTATCTATCTATCCTTTACGCAACGATTTCATTAATCTATAAATCACTATTTAAGAACGTTCCAGATTTAATCAGTCTGTTTATTCTTGGAAGACTGACGAGATACTTACTCTAAGAACTTTCCGAGTCGAACTATATAAGCAGTACACTGTCGGCCTTTGTATTCCTGCTTTGTAATCCCCAGGGCTTAACCAAATACTGAAAGATTTTCATCAAATACAAAAGAAGTCGACGTGGCTGGTAGAGTTCTATTCTTACAAATGAAGGAAGGGTGCAAGGTGTCTGCATCCTCAATCATGATTCAACATGGCTTATTCTCTCTCACTCCGATTATATCTTAAACTCGATCTAATCGTTTTTTCAATGTTTTCTTTGTGCTCATTTGTTACAGGGTGTGGCAGTCATGGAGAAAAGATAAAACAGATAGGGCTTAATAATTTAAAAACAAATTTGTTCAGAGGATGCTGCAAAACACAAAGACAAGGATATGATATTAATTAAAAAATAAAAAGAGTACATAGTAATGTATTTTTATCTAATATAGCCTGTTAATTTAGCCGTGTTATAATAAATGAGTATTTCAAATTGATAAAGTGAAAAAATGTATATATTTAAGGCTCAACTGAACCCTTCCCTCCGGTCCCTGCGTTCTATACTTAATCTTTCAAGCTACAATATTTGAATAGTGTCATTTTGGATAGGGTGTTAATCGAAAGAATGTGGATTAATTAGAATTGGTCCCCTGCGGTAATTCTGTATCACCCCGCGAAATCTACTGAGTAGTTAGCTCTGCACACGTCATTTATTCGTTTGTTCATTCGTTCATTCGTTCGGGTATACTGCAAGTTCAATCTGAAACTATTGCAGGATCGTGTACTCACGCACGATCATTTCTTCAAAACCCTCGATTTCACTCCATTATCAAGAACTGATCGCACTCCACTTGTACTTTGTCAGACACTTGCTGTAGGAGATTTAAGTTTTGATGTTGACGACTGCTCGGCTGGCCTCTACGCTAAGAATACAGACAATTGACATCACAAAGTGTCCCCTAAATAAGCCAGTTTCGTATTCTCACGGCTTGACTGGATCTAGCATGAAATGGAGGCTAATGCGGGGAAAATAATTTGCATGTGAAAAGATTCCCCAGCATTAGCCTCCATTTCATGCTCGATCCAATCCAACCCGTTAGAATACGAAACTGGCCTATTCCGGTCCTCAAGTAAAGAAAAACAGCTGCATTTACAACAAACTGAACTGGAATAACGCTAACACCGTGACACTGTCACCTTATTGTTGAAAACAGGAAGCACATGCTTAGACTTTAAGGGACACTTTGTGAACTTGCATTTCTGGTCATAAGTAAAGCATTGGATGTTTGGTTCGTCGATAGTCGCAATGCTTAATATTCTGCATGCAAAGTTTGATTGTTGCCGTTTTCTTTTAAATAAATTCTGATACTGGAGAAGAATTAGTGATTCTATTTTATTTGTGAGTGCGTATCCGTAATCCCCCACTACAGGATTTTTGTATTTCCGGCCGCTCCGCAGCATTCGAATTAAGACGTAGTTTTCCAGGTTTTCATGCTTGGATAGATTCCATATAGCGCATGCATATGTCCTTCTCCCGTCTTTGTCCAAGCGCAAGGCGAGATGCTCTCCTCTGGACTTTTTCAAGTGCTAGAATATCTTTGAAGGACACCAAATCGGAGCCAAATATTCGAGGATAGGGGGCACTAAGGACTTATACAGGATGGAGATTTAGCTTCCAGATTTGAGAACCCAAGCTAGCGTTCTGTAGACTACACTCAGGATCATTTTATTTGCCTTGTTTAAAATGGGTTCAACGTAGGCGCTCCACCACAAGTCAAAGAAAATATAGATTCCTAGGTCTTTTCACACACTTAACAGGCATGAGTGTTGATCCCATTGCATGGGAGGGGACCGACCTATCACGTAAGGTTGTGGGTGAAGCGCACAGTTTCGCATTTCTCTGGGCGCGATTAAACCTAATAGTCTGGGAACATCTGTAAGCCCGTGGGAATTTCGTGGGGAAAGCAAGCCGCCCATCTAGATGTGTTAAGGGAACCCTAAGGAACATGCCAAATGTTGTTGGCAATTTTGTAATTAGCACCGACGGCTTTTACGAGGGGGTTAAAAGTGTGACCCTCAGAGTCCAACATGGAAACGAGGCTTGACCTTCAAACGCTTTGTAACCATCGTCAATGGTGCCGAATCTTCGACAAAAATTCTCATACTTTTAATTGGGGTCTATCTTACACGTAAATTAAATTTTAAAAAAATACGGTGAATTTACGATAATAAAATTAAAACATCAAAAATATAAGAGGCATTGCACAATTTAAATACTTAGGGTTTCGCAGAAAAAAAAACTAACGAGAACATCATCTATTGTTTAAATTGCGACTTGTCCTCAGCACAATGGACTTCATGTGCCGATAAGTCCTAGAATGTGTGTCTTAAGGCTTAACGAAATTCATCACTCGAGTATAGTGGCTATTGATAGTTGGCATTGACATCAGTGAGTAATTGGGATGGCTCTTATCACATAAAATTCTCTCGAGCTCGCACCTAGAGGCTGCATCTCTGCGCTCTTAAAGGTAAGGAAGGCTAGCCTTCATAATGCCAATAATTGAAAGTCTGCGATTCTGCGCACCCTGGAGATCTTCAACAAAGTATTTGAGGATACCACCCCACACCGGAGATGCATACTCTAACACTGTGAGAACACATTTTCAGTTGTGACTAGGAAGACGAAGCATTATAGAAAGGTACATCTCAACCCTATTATTCTTGCTGTAGCTCTTGGACTTGCAAAACTGCTGCGCTTCCTGGATATAACAGGACGCTTTGCGGGTGTGGTAAGTAAAATGTTTTACTTGATCACTTTCCTCTTTCGTCTATAACCCATACTTCATATTTCATTCATCACGTCCCTCACGGGAACGAATGAGACCAACAAATTGACCCGCTAAGAGCAATGAAAGACAACTGGTGGAATAAGAAAGCGGAAGAAATTGAAACGTTTGGAGACTGTAACAACTCACAGGGGCTGTACTCCGCACTTAAAACTGTGTACGGCCCCAAGAAAAACACTGTTGCCCCGGCTAAAAATGCAGATGGAACTCAGCTATTTACAGACACGAAAGAAATATCAGACTGATGGGAAGAGCATTTTCACCAACTGCTGAATCAGGTAACGTAGACATTGATGCAACTGACCACCTAACTGCTTGAGAGACAATAATGCATTTGAAAGATCCAATAACCATGGAAGAACTAAGGAAAGCTGTAAAAGCTGCTAACACTGGTAAAGCGCCTGGTCTGGATGGCATACCAGCTGAAGTCATAAAGCATGGCGATGATGGTCTACTACAACAAATGCTTTTCGTAAAGTGCACTAGGTGAAACCGCTTGCGTAGATCCAAATCTGGACTAACTGCACACCTAAGAAGGTACAATGCGCAACACCGGCGCTGATTACTCTCCGCTCAGTCAACATCGAAATCGATTAACTGCCGGAGAGGTAGAGCATTGCATCAGCATCGCCGAGGTCATGGGCTCGAATCCCGTTGGAACCATCTGAATTTTTCAAGTGTCAATGAGAGACAATTGCTTTCAGATAAGTGCGAGGATCATTCCTCTCTTTCGGAAGCTATGGTGTTGGAAAGCATTCCTAGAAGCTGATGAGGATAGTGTAACCGCACTTGCAGATCTGGGTAAAATCGTACAACCCACAGCAAAGACCGCTGCCGGAATTTAGAAATTAGCCTCCCTGCTGTACCAGCCTAAGACACTTATTTCCAACGTTAAAGACCAATGTAATCCTCCATCTGATTAAGGAGCAATGTTCTACAAATCGATGTCAATTTCGCGAAGCGGGACTTAAATGTGACGATCTCCGCAGCGGCAATGATCCTGAAGACGATAGAAGCTGTGATAATGATGCTGATGGCGATAACTATGAGTCATTTGATGTTGATAATGTTGATCAAGATCATGACGACGATGATGATGAAGAGGAGGAGGACGACGAAGACGAGGGAGATGAGTAGGATACCTTTTATCTTGTCAGGGAGTTGTAATAAAATTGCATTTGGCTGATTGAAAGTAAACGGTGCAAAATATGCCACAAGGCATTCCATGAAAAAACGCTCCTTTACTCGTTGTAATGGACACGAGATCAGATTTATTACGGTTATATTACAGAGTTGTCTAAGTTACACTCTGTCGATACAAGCAATAGCTACAAGGTATTATGTGATCTAGCCTCGTTTTCACGTTAGCGTGGTCACGTGATCCGTTCTATTAGCGTTACGTGTCAGATACACTCCAATTAAAAGTATGAGAATTTTTGTCGAAGATCTGGCACCACTGACGATGGTTACAAACCATTTGAAAGTCAAAGCTGCCATAGAGTTGCCCAATTCGCCAGACAATTGATGTCATTTTGAAGGCCTGAGCGTGATTTACAATACCAGAGAGCTCTCTGTACACCTTTGTGCCATCAGGGAACGCTTTAACACAGGACGATATGTTAGATGTATATGATACGTCGTTAACATAGATGAGGAATAGGATGGGCCCCTAGAATTGTTCCCTGGGATATACTCTGGATCTAACATGAGACCAACAGGAGGAGATGCTACGCACTACCACGCGTTGTTGGCGATTTATCAAAAAGTTTCTGAACCATTGCAACAGGTTTCCCTCTATTACATTACTTTTCAGTTTGAGAAGCAGGCGTTCATCAAAAAGCGAATCAAAAGCTCAAACTGAAATTAAGAAACACAACATCGGTAGGTAGGTGTAGATTTGTTTCTGGGTGAGGCCCAGTCGTGTAGCAAGCATTGTGTCATGGATGATTTCTACTCATGGAACCCTACCTGAATTGGATTCACATTTTTTGAAACTCCCAGATCTTGCCAAACGTTTATGACACACTTTTTCTTACAATATTTTCACACACTTTGCATGCTATTGAGGTAAGGGATATTTGGCGATAGTTTTCTCTCTCAGTTTTGGGCTCTTTTAATTTTGTGGCCTGGTTCAGTTCAGATTTGTGGGACTGAACCAATAGAAAAGGATCTATAGTGTTCGTCGAGTTTTCGTGTATTAGGAGAAATGTTTGTACACGCAGCACCCTTAAGTAGCGAAACTCACGCTGCCCGGGTGAGGGTCTTTTTAGACAAAAGACAATAATAACAATAATAATGATCGACTTTATTAACGCGTCAATAGTACTTTTCACGGTTTCTCACGCCATATTGATTTGGGGGAGGGGGAAACACTGCTTAAATTACAGTGAATGTATGGGGATTTTGCCGACTTTAAACCATTATAAATCCACTTTAACGTCTGACAATTGAGTATAGCGAGAATACCTCTCAAAAAGCACTTCCATTGAGATTGTTTTCGTGAAGTATGACGATCGGAATCAAGCTGTAACGACCGTAATCGACATTTGTAAATTTGTATAAACCCATGTAAATAAAATTATGCAAATTCCCGCGAAATTTAAAGAGATATGAGGAAACTTTCAGTCGTTGTGCCTTGTGCAATGATCTAATTTTCCGTTGAATGAATGATATTAATGAAATGACTAAAAATGTTTTAAAATTTTTGAAATCTGCCTTTTTGTAACGGAGTTAAAGATCGGGTTTGAATTCGGCCAAAATTCCATACAATCACGGTGATTTGAGCCGCGTTTGCCCCCCAACCAAAATGGCGTCAGAAACGTTAACCATGAAAAGGTCTATTGAAATGATTGAATTTGTTCATAACGGCCATGAACAACGCACATTTCGTCGACAGCCACAATTCCAGCTCAGCTGCTGAGTGTAATGCCTTCATTATAGATCTAGGAAAACAAAGCAATGAGTGGAGTTCTCAGCGTTGGGTACTTTCAGATCTTGCCTGGTTCCGGTAGCAACAAACGTCCTGGCGATTATTAATCATACTGAATGGAAGGCATTATTCATGCGAACTCATGCGAACAATTTGAAGTGGAGCATTTGAACACAATTTCTGGCCCGAGCAGGCAGGAATTTAAGCAACTCGTAAGGACTTCAATATTTGGAGTTACAATACGTCAGGAGCTCCGGAGTACGTTCACTGCATTGAAAAATAATAAATTTTCAAGAATAAAGAATAATTTAATAGATAGTAATCACCATATAATAACAATAATAACTTTATTTACATAGCCGCGGCACATATCCTGAGCACATGGCGCTTTAAATATAATCCACTCACAAGGACATAGCCTGCGTAGAAAGCGCTAATGGGGAGGGAAAGAGGGGGGTAGAGAGAGTTCCGAAATGGAAGGGGAATATGCCCTGGGGATCTTAGGTGAGTGACACACTGTTTCTGACCCAGCCCCTGTCACGTAATTCTTTTTTTTTTTTTGTCACCAGTTTGTAGGTAGTTTTTAGCTACTCGTCTTCTTCGTTAGTGTGAGTGTTAACTACCTATTGTACGATTTCCTTGTGTATTTAACAATTATTCCATGAGCGCGCGTTGGATATGAGTTGATAGATAGATAGCCAACGAGGCGCGTAGCGCCGAGTTGGCTATAATCATCTCATATCCAACAAGCGCCAGTGGAATAATTTTTTTATGAAAAACGTCCCCAAAATATAGAAAACTAGACTACAATAAAAATAAAAAAGCCCAAAAAATCACGCATATGCTTGCCGTGTTTGTGGTATAATGGCTCATAACCCATGATGGCTTAGCCAATCAAAACTCTCGAATTGCATTATCCAATGATCCAGTTTTTAATAATATGTATTATCTGATTTACTGTTATAGAACTTCTTTTAAGTGTTGTAATGTAGTCATCTACAAAAAAAAAAACATGTTTTGTCGTAATTTGAATAAATTAGTTTAACTATATATACATAGATATAAAAAGTTATGGGCGTTGGTTGGTTGTTGAAGTGGCGCAAGGTTTGTTGACAAGAGGGAAGGCCAATTTTACAAGAAAGTGGAAGGCAGAAACGCTCAAACAGTCAATGCTGAAAGTCTTTAGCAGACCCCAACCGTACATTAAGACAAAACCCCTTTGTCTACGGTGGAGGAACGAGCGAGGAGAATATTACTGTACGACTCTTTAGTGAAAAGGAAAACGAAAAAGCTAAGTGCCGAAGTTGACAAAAGAGGAACAGGAAAAGTAAAGTCCGAGAAAGATAGAAGGCGCCGGAGAGCATAAGCAGAAGCGGACCGAGAAGCAGTTGGTTTAAGGCTGCATTGTTGGCTGAGGTTTGTTGGTTTGTTGGTTAGTTGCTTTTTGGAGTGAAAGCAAAGAACTGAACGGTTTAATATTGTAAATATTCAAAGTAAAGTATTTAGTTTATTTAGTGTTGTCATTTAAATATATAATTTTGCCTACACTACCCAGAGAAACACACACACAACGATGTAGATACAGGGGCCTATCGGTCAATGAGGACCTCAAAGCCAGTTTATTTCAAAACCACCATCAACGTATCAGTATACGCTTAATTGTAATACTCGCCGTCGGAAAAGATCAAACTACGCAAAAAACCTAAATACGGAACCGCCAGATACGAAAACCCAAAACCACTTTGTGGAAAAAAGGGAACGTATACCCCCACCTGCTGAACTCAACTGCAGTGCCGCCAACTCGGGGGGCTGAGGTACGCAAAAAATAACAAACACAAAATATCTAGAAAACAATTTGAAATTACTCAAAATTAACAAAACAAAATTACCAGATTACGGAGCTCGATTTAGTGCTGACCTAGACTGATTCAAAATCGTAACGAATAACATACATATCTC
>NC_090884.1:48172850-48175350 GCF_036669925.1 Montipora capricornis
CAAAATGCTTCACATCCTTCCGACAAAGGTTAGAGATGAGCAAAGGGAACAGCACTTTTTATTATGAGTCGAAATGATTAAAGCGGCCATCAAAGTCTGGTACGTGATTCTAGCTAAATTTGACCGGCGGCAAAAGATTATTATGGTCTTTTTGGCCGCGCAATGCTCGAAGTTCAAAAAAATCTCGTCTTAATGGCTAATCAAATGGTCTACTCGTAATTTTAGGGAATAATTTCACGCACGTTTTGTCCAAAATCAAATAATTTCCCGAGCCTTTATATTCCCTAATTTCACTCGTCACCATTTGATTATTGATACAAATTAAACAAAATTACAGGACGCAAACATTGGGCACGGTTAGTGAACATTTGTATTGCAGCGAAAAAGCGACAGCGACAATTATTAGGCTAGCTAAATAGGCGACAGGTGGGCTGGAAAATGAGCGACAAAGCGACATCAGAACCTCCCTTGGAAGGCCTCTAATATATTCGGACATAAACGAAAAACATTTTCTTCAAAGAGGGAAAATCGTTAGTAACCTGTAAGCTCCTAACAACACTTTTTTCCAAGAAAAACGGATCATTTGAGGCGAACCATGGGAACCGCAGGTATACATTAGGGTTTTTATTGTAATTCAAAGTTCATAACAAAATTTGCTCATAGTCTTCTTCACTCATGAGTCTCAAGTCGGTGCGGATTAATGGCTCGAAAGACAATGGCCGATATCTATGTCATTTTGAAAGAAAACTATCGAGATATATTTGGGTACCATCAAAACGAGATATGTCCAGAAATGGACGAAATCACAAGAATAATAAATATACCAAAGCATTTGTTAAGTATTACGTAAACGAATATAGCAAAAATAACAAACGAAGCAAGTGCCAGCAGCAAGAATCACAATTCTTTAAGGCAGACAAGGGAAGGGGGCCCCGCAAATATAGCGAAAATAACAAAAATAACGAATTTAGCAAAAATAACAAATGAAGCAAGCGACAGCAGCAAGAATCACAATTCTTTAAGGCAGACAAGGGAAGGGGGCCCCGCAAATATAGCGAAAATAACAAAAATAACGAATTTAGCAAAAATAACAAATGAAGCAAGCGACAGCAGCAAGAATCACAATTCTTTAAGGCAGACAAGGGAAGGGGGCCCCACAGATATAACGAAAATAACAAATTTAGCAAACATATGAAATCAAGCAAGCAACAGCAAGAAGAATAACAATTTTTCAAGGCAGACAAGGGAAGGGCGCCCCACAAAGATAACGGATAACGAACACAACGAAATCACAAATTTAGCAACAATATCAAATCAAGCAAACGAGAGACACAAAAATAGCCATTGTTGAAGACGGACAAGGGAAGGGGGCCACACAGAACATCAAAAATAACGGATAAAGCAAGCCATAGCAGCAAGAATAACAATTCTTCAAGGCAGTCAAGGGAAGGGGGCCCCACAAATATAGCAAAAATAAGAAAAATAACAAATATAGCAAAGGTAACAAATGAAGCAAGCACCTAGGTAGCAGCAAGTAAAACACTCCTTCAAGCCAGACAAGGGAAGGGGCCCCAACAAATATAACAAAAATATCGAAAATAACAAATTTAGCAAAAAAATCAAATCAAGCAAGCAACAGCAACAAAAATAAAAATTTTTCAAGGCAGACAAGTTAAGGGCGCCCCACAAAGATAACGAACATAACGAAAACCACAAATTTAGCGAAAATACCAAATCAAGCAAGCGAGAGACACAAAAATAGCAATTGTTGAAGACGGACAACGGAAGGGGCCCCACAAAACATCAAAAATAACGAAAATTACAAATATATCAAAAATAACGAATAAAGCAAGCCATGCATAGTAGCAAGAATAACAATTCTTCAAGGCAAACACAGGAAGGGGGCCCCACAAATATAACAAAAATTACAAATATAGCAAAAATAACAAATAAAGCAAGCCATAGTAGCAAGAATAACAATTCTTCAAGGCAGACATGTACAAGGGAAGGGGGCCCGACAAAGATAACGAAAATAACAACTTAATAACAACTTATAGCTGAAATATCAAATCATGCAAGCGAGAGACACAAAAATAGCAATTGTTGAAGACGGACAAGGGAAGGAGGCCCCACAAAATATCAAAAATAACGAAAATTACAAATATAGCAAAATAACGAATGGAGCAAGGAATAGCAGCAAGAATAACAATTTTTAAAGGCAGACAAGGGAAGGGGGCCCACAAATATAACGAAAATAACAAAAATAACGAATATAGCAAAAATAACAAATCAAGCAAGCGACAGCAACAAAAATAACAATTCTTCAAGGCGGAGAAGGGAAGGGGGCCCGACAAAGATAACGCTAATAACAAAAATAACGAATATAGCAAAAATATCAAATCAAGCTAGCAACAGCAACGAGAATAACAATTCTTCAAGGCAGACAAGGGAAGGGGGGCTGAGAAATTCAATGATTTCTTAGTGGTTACTTGAGGATTCC
>NC_090884.1:48180350-48195350 GCF_036669925.1 Montipora capricornis
GAGAGGAAAGAATAACACTTTCTGTTCAAGACGAATTTTTCGATCATCGATGGAATATTGGTTCGCGCACAGATGAGAAAGAGAAATTTATGATGTCGGATTATTGCTCAGTTATATTTGAAAATAAAAGGAAAAGATAAAAATTAGGGAATTTAAAGCAATGTGTTACAGATATAGACAGTAAGTAAGACATGCGGGAAAATGTGAGGTTGCTGATGAAACTTCACTTTCTGAAGACAGGCTCGTCCGGATGTCTGTTCCACGTGCTCGACATTGCTTTATGTTGTCGTTTTGTTAAACCTTCGAATTAACGCAGTGTTTCCTCTTTATTGGCGTGGTGGCAGCGCTGAACTCACGCCTCTAATTCCCTAAAACAAGTGTGGACTTTGGATCCTGCAACTTCTACTCCTGCACAAGGTGACAAAGCCGTTATTTCTGGTGAGCGATTTGTGAACTTTCCAGCATGGCCGCCTCGCCTCGAGCACCCAAACAGTGGCAGTTAACAAAGATCGGGACGATTACTTCGTACGAAGGTTTGTGGTATGACTTGATGTATGTCCTTTCACACGACATAAACTTTGTTCGCTTGCTTGATGCAACCTTGCAGAAACAAATCGCCTCCAATCCACGTTGAGGCCTGACCGACGATGGCACCGCGACCCCTGAAGCTCAGCATCTCACTGCCGCCCAAAAGAACGTCCATCTGGACCTACTACTCGGCCAAATAGCCAACTTCTGTCTTGTAATCTCAAGGAATTCCATCGTTAAACACTGAACTTCGCTGAACGACATAAGGTAGAAAATACGTCAACATTATGGTTTCCAGTCCTCCGGAGCGCACTTTCTTGACTTGGCTAGCATACGCCTACAGCCTGATGAGAGACCTGAGGACCTGTTTCAGCGTCTTATGGCTTTCTTTGAGGATAACCTCCTTTCTGTTCACGGCGGCTTAACACACCATGGAGATCAGGTAACTGCCGAAGAAGACCTCTCCCCCACACTGGAGAGCACTGTTGTCTTCCTCTGGCTCCAGTTGATACATCCCGGCTTACCTCTCTTGGTGAAACAAAAATACGGTTCTGACTTACGCAATAAGACCCTGGCTTCACTAAAACCTGAGATCTCTCAAGCTCTAGGATCTCTCCTTGATGAGTTACGTAGCATTGAAGATACCAAGGCCATGCGTATTGGAATTCCCAACCAAGGCGGCACCCTAATGCTGCTCAAGGCCAACCCCGACGACGCCCCTTCTTGTCTTGCATCCTCTGCAAAACTGCCGGTCGCCCACATACCACTCACAACCTGTCGGATTGTCGCTACCTACCTGACCGTGACTGTCGACCATGGGCTTGGTCACGCATGATGATGGATGATCCTGTCGACCTCGGTGCTGAGGAGTGCGAGCCCTTGGATGAGAGCGGTGACCTTGTAGTCCCACCAGTCCAGGGTGAAGAGCCAGCAGCCCTTCGTGTGAGCACTGTCCAATCACCCGTCCTTAACACCTTCTATCAGGAACACCCAGTGCAGCTCACCCTGGACACCGGTGCAACTTCCAACATGGTCCGCGCCTCCGCCGCCCAACTGTATGGTTTCTCCATAACCCCGGCCTCCCAAATGGTTCGTCAGGCTGATGGAGTTACCCCAATGGATGTCACTGGCAAAGTCCACTGCTCCCTAACCCGCGGACAGTGGACATTTGACTTAGATGCCCTGGTCATCCGTCAGCTAGACGTCGATATCCTGGCGGGTAACCCCTTCATGACCCGCAACGACATTGGTGTTCGACCTGCCAAACGTCAGATTGAGATAGGTGGCACTGAGATTATCAGCTACAGCTCACCCTCCAGGCATACACGCCAACTAAACGTGCGGCGTACACAATCCTTCCTGCTACCCAACCCCAACCGCACAGTCGTTCTGCCAGGGGAGTATGTCCAGTTCAGTACCCCTTCCGACGTGGACTCTGACACCCTGTGGGCCCTGGAGCCCCGGCTGGATTGCCCTTCTAACATGCCCCGTAAACCTGAAGATGCGTGGCCTCCGCCCCAGAAAATTCAATCTGTCAATCATGCCGTACGCGTTCCCAACACGACCGGCTCCCCTATTCTCCTGAAGAGCGGTGAGCCGTAATGCTTCACCTCCCACCACACGTACTGCTGCCTTCCCCTCTCCAGCCACCTGCAAGCCCTTCTCCCCCCCGTGTGATCCTTGATCCTGATAGGTGCCTAGATCAGGACATTCGTGACAAATTGATTGCTCTCAATCTGGAGTTTGACGATGTGTTCAATCCTTCCATCTCTAAATACAACGGTGCAAGCGGCAAAATTGAGGCTGTTGTCAACATCGGCCCACTCTTCTTCCTCAGCGCAAAGGCAGGCTTCCACAGTACAACAGGAACACCCTCGAGGAATTACAAGACAAGTTCGATGAACTCGAAGCTGTCGGCGTCTTTGCAAAACCTGAGCAAGTCAGCGTCCATGTAGAGTACCTGAACACCTCGTTTCTCGTTAAGAAGCCCAATGGTGGTAGCCGGCTCGTGACATCATTCGGAGAAGTCGCCCAGTACAGCAAACCTCGGCCCTCCTTAATGCCAAATGTTGACAGTGTGCTGCGTGAAATAGGGAAGTGGAAGTACATTGTACACCGATTTGCTGAAGTCTTTCTATCAGATCCCCCTGGCCAATTCATCGATGAAGTACTGTGGTGTTGCGACACCATTTAAGGGCAACCGTGTTTACACTCGTTCTGCCATGGGTATGCCTGGGTCCGAAACTTGCCTTGAAGAACTGATGTCCCGAGTTCTGGGAGACCTCATTCAAGAGGGCTGTGTTGCCAAAATTGCTGACGACCTGTACGTTGGGGAAAACAGCCCCATTGAGGTCCTCAACAATTGGAGAAGAGTTCTTGCTCTACTCCAAAGGAACAATCTTCGCTTATCCGCAGCCAAAACTATCATCTGCCAAGGAAAGGCCGTCGTACTAGGCTGGGTGTGGTCTAATGGCACCCTGCACGCTAGCCCCCACAAATTGGCCGCACTATCCTCGGTCGCGCCTCCCTCCACAGTGCAAGGCCTCCGCTCCTTTGTCGGAGCTTACAAGTTTCTAAGCCGAGTGCTTCCCAGATTTGCGGAGCTGCTTGATCCCCTCTACCAAGCCACTGCAGGGAAAGAATCCAGAGACAAAATTGTGTGGTGCGATGAATTACTGCTGGCCTTCAAAACCGCCCAACGTGCATTGGTAAACAAGCGGACCATCACCATCCCCCAGCCTCAAGACGCCTTATAGATAGTGACTGACGGCTCCGTCAAGAATAGAGGCATCTCAGCCACACTTTACGTACACTGAAATGGCTCGCTGCTCTTAGCTGGGTTCTTCAGCGCCAAGCTTCGTAAGCATCAAGTGACTTGGTTGCCCTGTGAGATTGAAGCCTTGGCTATTGGCGCGGCAATTAGACATTTTGCCCCCTATATCATTCAGTCTCCACACATAACCGAGGTACTCACCGAGAGCAGACCTTGTGTTCAAGCTTACGAAAAGCTCAAGAGAAGAGAATTCTCAGCCAGCTCAAGGGTCGTCACCTTCCTGTCAACAGTCAGCCGCTATTCTGTCCACATAAGTCATATCGCCGGAGTTTAGAACCTACCCTCCCATTTTGCAAGCCGTAACCCAAAGGAATGTTTGGACTCTAGTTGCCAAATTTGCAAATTCATCATCGAACTCGAGGATTCCGTTGTTCGCAGCCTCTCTGTTAGTGATGTCCTTCAAGGCTCCGTCAAGATGCCCTTCACTAGCCGTGCTGCCTGGCAGGCTACCCAGCTGGACTGCCCTCACCTCCGGAGGACACACTCGCACCTTAGCCAAGGTACCCGACCCTCTAAGAAGGTCACCAAAATTATTGACGTGAAACGCTAACTTAAGGATGTCGTAATCGCCGCTGACGGCCTTCTCGTTGTGCGAGACCATCAACCCTTCCAACCCCGTCGTGAGCGCCTGGTTGTCCCTCGCTCCGTCTTAGACGGCCTATTAACAGCTCTTCACATCCGGTTTAGCCACCCGTCAAAGTACCAAACAAAGCGTCTCTTCAGCCGATACTTCTTCGCTCTAGATGCTGACAAAGCCATCGACCTTGTATCTTCCTCCTGTCACATCTGTGAGTCCGTAAAATTAATCCCTAAACACTTTCAGCCCCAGTCAAGCGTAGAAGCTCCTCGGTCCATTGGCGTCTCATTCGCTGCTGATGTTGCCCGACGTCACCGGCAATTAATCCTCGTACTAAGAGAGACTGTCTCCTCGTACACTTTAACCACCCTTGTCAAGAGCGAGAAACATGAGGATCTCTGCAACGCCCTCATAGTCTTATGTTCCCAGCTGCGTCCCTTACACGATGGCGGTGTGACAGTCCGCGTCAATCCTGCCCTTGGTTTCTGTGCACTTGCCTCCGACCCAATTATCTTCTCCCACGGAATTACCTTGGAGATCGGCAGGGTCAAGAATCCAAACAAGAATCCCGTCGCAGAGCGTGCCATTGAGGAGCTTGGTTTAGAGCTCCTCAACTTGTCCCCTGAGGGAGGACCTGTGTCTGACGTCACTCTCGCCCTAGCCACGGCAAACACAAACTCCCGCATCCGGCGTGATGGCCTCTCGGCGCGGGAGGTCTGGACTCAACGCGACCAGCTAACTGGCGAACAGCTCATCCTTAGTCAGAATTACTCCCGCCAGCAGAATCACGCATCCAGTGCAAAGTCTAAGGCTCGCGGCCGTACCAACCGACCCTCAGCTGCCGTCTCTGTCGGCGACTTAGTTTTCTTGAAAGGTGACCGAGACAAATTGAAAGCCCGTGAGAAATACCTTGTGGTCTGCGTTCGTGAGGTCCTCTATTGCGAGCTCCGAAAGTTCACTACCTCCCAGTTTCGCACCAAACTCTACTTGGTGCCTATGTCTGAATGTTATCCAGTGGCTCCGACAGTTTTAGCTCTGTCCCCGCAGGGCCCCATTCGTGGCCTTCTCAAGCCCTCCCCATTTGACTCTGATGATGACGCCGACCCCGTTAGTCGGCCACCAAGACAGTCCACTGTCCCTGCACCTTCTCCAGTGGTTACTCAGACTCCCGCCTATGAACAACCCACGGTTCCGCAACCCGTGCAAGATGTTGACCCCACTCAGGAACTTCCTCCAGTACCTGCAGCCATTGTGCCACCACCTTGCACCCCAGCCTCTTCTCTAGACTGCTCGAATCTTTCACATGCTCCACCAGAGTCTGCTGCTGTCGTTCCTCCCAGGAGGTCTGGCCGTCATCGAAGCGCCCCGTTTTGGCAAAATCAGGACTGGGACGTAAAGTAGTGTGCTCGGCTTTTGCGTTCTTTCTAGTAACACTAGTCCGTGGCCTTTCACCTTACTGTGGTGATTTTATTTTACTCGCTACATTTAGAAGGACAAATCTAATGAACCAAGGACTGCACCCGTTGTGCGTATACCTGTTTAGTTTCAGGTTCGCTTTCAGTGTTGTTGTTCTAGGTCAGCCTCTGTACGTTCCTATATTTAGTCGTTTACTTTGCACGCATATTCAGTTTACGTCTGTGCCTAGGTGCTAGGGAGACCGCTAGGAGGCAACCACGCCACTACGTTATTTACTTTGCACTCAGCGGTTGTTAGCACTGCGCAGGCTCGTCCGGATGTCTGTTCCACGTGCTCGACATTGCTTTATGTTGCCGTTTTATTAAGCCTTCGAGTTAACGCAGTGTTTCCTCTTTATTGACGTAAGGTGGCGGGTCTTCAATCTCTTCCATCAAATAGCAGAAGTCAGTCCCCCCGTGTGCAAAATGTTTTAGTCGACTTATTTTCCCACAAGACGACTAATTCAATTACGACTGATGTAATGTAAATATCGCCGCGTTTGTTGACATTTTTTAATCTTTGCTATGGTGTTACACGACTCACCATGGTGTTTGGAAAATTCTTTGCCTTTTTTAGGAACCAAAAACAAAAGCTACTGCATCTACAAGTGTTTTAAGTGATAGAACACATCACGGAACATGCACCTTAAGGATAATTTTTTTTGATTAAGCTATTCAATAAGGCTATTTGTAGGGCTTCACCATGGTGAACCGATAGTTCTTAAAGTCTATGGTAGCATAATTACTTTACTTTAGAACACAGTGGTGAATCGTTGAGTTTCAGCGCTAAGAAGGTCGACAGGTCGTTACAGCAAATGATCGCTTTTAATAATGTAATTTTCTACAAAGTGAGCTTATTTTTGTACATAGAACTGTTCAGATTATAGCAAGAGAAGGAAAAGGTTTCGTGGTCCTTTGACACCATTGTGTAGTTATTTGAGATAAGGACTAAGAGGCAATGTACTTCACTATTCTCTTTCAGGAACTCCAAGAGAAATCATGTCACAATGAATAGCGAATCAATTTCATACAATGACCGGAAAAAATCAATTTTTGCTCTGTAAAAATCGCTAAACGTCGTCTTGATGGCCATCGGAGCAATTTTCACCTCCTTCTGTTTTGAAATATGCAACACCACCCCTCCCCCCTTATTTTTTGGCGAACAGTGCGATAGTTATTATTGTCTCTGAAAGTTTACATTTTGCGAGAAGAAATCTCACGCAGTTATCCTCAGAATCAAAATAGTGGTAATTCTTTAATATTTTATACGCTTCCCCTTATTTCTAATCACCATATCAATTCGTTACGGCATAGAGCGTATCAAATTGTTCACAGTCTCAACAGATATAGAGTAAAATGTATTGATAACACGATTCATAAACTGATCAAATGCTTCTCGGCGTAGTTGTTGTTGCACTGCTTGTGTTTTTAACATCCTACTCACCATGGGAAACACATTTTTAATGACCGCCATATCCGGAGATCTTGGACACAGTTTGATTAAGGTACTGTTTGTGCGTTGCATCGCTGCCCGTGCTAATGCCGAATTTTGAGAGGGATCCCCATCTTGTAAAAACGTTCGGCTACATCCTTTGTCAGCAGCTGCGAATAGGCGATCAAAATTGTTATCCATAAACGCAGCGAAATAACGACCATTCAATTTCTCGTATGGTTCACAGCAGATAACTCCTTTATTGTAAGAAATTGCCACCATCAGTAGTAGTACTTTGCCCCCAGTTCCCTCTTTGCGGCCCTTCGCTATGCATCCCGGAGCCAAACCCTCTGATTTCTTTCTCCAGACACGAGCTTTTGGTGCACGAGCCTGATCTAGTGGATTTCTTTTGTACGTAAATCCTGTTCCATCCAGATAAAAGGAAATTCGTTCTGTCCAAATCTCCTGGCTGTAGTTGGCTTTGCAAACTTAACTCTTTTGCTGTGGTCTTCCGCTGTCATGAGCCCCTTTCTGGGAGTCTGCAAATAGTAGTAATTTTGAATCTGGAACAAAAATTCATCTTTCAAATCGGCACCCTTAATCCTCACGGTATTAACGAACGCTTTTCATTTAACTAATATATTCCTACTTTTCACGTTGCCATGTTACCACCAATAGCGTAGCTCCTACTCTACTATAAAAACTACACGTAACCCATAATCCCTCGATTCGCTCTGACGAAGGGCTAACGCTCGAAACGTCAGCTTTTAGAATCTCTGTACGGTGGTCAATTTACATTATCAACTCCGTTGATAAACCAAATTTTAGTGAACTTTTATCCTGGTATTTAAGGCACAGGGCACCCAAATGTCAAGAATAATAAGCTGCTCACCGCGCTCGCAGTAATCGTTAAGTCAGTTTCCAAGTAATTATCATAGGATACAGGGATTCTCCCTCTTACTCATATCAGAGAATGTTAGAATCGACAACGAATGCGACTTCGAGTTCGGATTCTGGGATTTTTATTATTGCACAACCGTACTGCGCAGCCCGGAGTGTTCAACTCGTCCCGGCAAGTTGGTCTGCTACGACTTTACATTGAAACATCGTAGCGGTAAGTACGAGTTTGTCAAAAAAAAAAAAATTCGTTTGATTTAAAACTGTTTCTTTTAGTTTAAAGCTGTAATAATCATATGCTTACAATTCTCAAGTGTTGGGTAAATAAATTGTTTGGTTTTCAAGCCTGAAGAGAAGCTTAAAATGCTAATATATCTCGAGTTGGGGTATCCTCCCCGAGAAGAGATGGCTAGACGCGTGAGCAATAGATTAGGGACTTTAAGATCTATGACGGCGACGTCGACTAAAACGTCACCTCAAAATAGAACTTTGCAATATCGTAACTCTTTCGCGATTATTCCATATCGTTCACGTCGCAGGATGTGAAATAAGTATCCCAAAAATAAAATGGTACGAGCGGTTTCAGAGTAAAAATAGAGAATGAAAGATTAACATTTGTACGCTCGCGTTTTCGTCAAAACCTCAAATTTGGTGATTTCACGTCGTGGTTATGAAGAGTAACGCAAAAATATGTACTCAAATGCGTGCCGCACGTGCAGAACGATTATTTTTCCTCTTTTAACCAATGATATTGTTGCTTTGTGCAATTCTCGTTGACGATCGCGTCATATATCTTATAGTCCCTAATATCCACCGCTAGCCACCTCCACTTCGGTAAACAGTTGTTAACTATCACACTCTTCAATTGGTGGTTAAAAGCTGCAACTAAGGTTGGTGAACTCAAACTGGTCCATACCTGGAACCAATACATAAACAGCGGCGACAAAAACATCAGATGTAATTAACGTTTCGCGGTATGCTTCTACATACATCCTCAGAAGTGACGGTTTCCGAAAAATTTGAATTTGTATGTGTGCACGATTACTAACTTATTAACTGTTAGTTGACAATAGTAACAAAACTGATATGGCCAAAGAAAAAGAGTATTTACGACTTAATCCTTAGCCATCCATAGCTAATTAATTGACAATACGTGGTGAACAATTTTCAATATAATCTGTGTGATGCAGATTATGTTTGCCATTGTTAGTAGTCGGCATTTGCTCGAAGGTATCGATGAAACCCTCTTCTTCGAATCGCCAAACATGTAAAAGAACGATCATCCTTCTAGAATTATTGGCGACCTTTCCAATAATTAATCCGTGCTCGAGAAACTTCAATGAAAAAATATACGGTCTGATTTAGGGTGCAGGGATGGCGCAGTGGTGAGAGCACTCGCCTGCCACCAAAGTGGCCGATTCCCAGACTCGGCGTCATATGTGGGTTGAGTTTGTTGGTTCCCCGACTTTGCACCGAGAAATTTTCTCCGGGTACTCCGGTTTCCCTTCTCATCAAAAACCAACATTTGACTTGATTTGCGTTAATTGTTAATTTCAATTTACAAGGTCTCCAATTTAAGTGCTCCAGCGCTACAACTACCAGACACTTAAATAAAGTTCCCTTTACTTCCCTTATTTACGAGTTGTGATTTACAAAGAGAATAAAACAAAGCCTTTAGCAGGCCACACAATTTTAGTACGAGTATGGCAGTGCTTCACGTATGCTCGGGCAACATACCGGCAGGTACACCCTGCGGGAAGCGTAGGAGAAACCAACTGCTCGCAGGGTAGGTACGCACGTGTTCTTCGTCTCTAGTATAAATTCGGCCAATTGTGGATGCATTTTTTGATTGTACCATTTACGAATTACTAGTCTTAGACGAATTAACCATTTCGTTTGCGAGACGAATCAGATGAAGACGAATTTTGGTCCTTAATTCCTCTAAACACCGAGTTTATATCTAGCCGAATCGCAGACGAAATATCCCTCTTAGAAGGATAATTCTTTTGAGGCGAGTCATCCGTCTCTAGTATAATTTGGCCAATCTCTTTAGATTAAAAAGCACACCATTATCAAGTTGTTTACGGAGCGAGCGAAACGGGTGTGCAGCAATGATAACAGGAGTTTAAAATGAATATACCATGCAAAATCTGGATTATTTTGCCTTACTGTCATCGTACTTTCGACCAGAATGCACTGTGCAGCTACAAGAATAATGCATTTGCTCTCACGTTATCTGTCGAAAAAAAAATTAACCTTCCTTTGCACCATTCATCAGGCATTTTCACCGTTTTAACCCGATATATTTTTCAACTTGCTTAACACTTTAACCAAGAACGTCCGCTTTTGTTAATGATAAATTTCAAATGCATCAAAAGTTTTGAATACTCCGTCTTTTGGACAGTTAAACGGGAGATATTCAAAAGTTCATGTTTTAATAGTTTGTAAGTTACGCATTGCGCAATGACATTACCCTTCTCCTCCGATTTCCCTTATTTTTACTTTGTCAGTAATGTTGAACTCTTCGTTCTATATGCACGTATAAAGAACAGGCCGCAGCAAACATCAAACATAAATCAGCCAGTTATTCGGCAAAGGAGCAGTCGGAAAAGAATTTTGGGTTGAAACCAACAAAAACCAAAAATGGGCCTCTTTAATTAGACGACGCAGTACCTCGTGTATGTGCATGATATTGGAATGCCGACACCTATTATTAATACTGGACCCGCGGCTACAGTGTCTGCCCCACACAACGCTTGAAGGGGTATCTACGTTTTTCCTCATAAAAAAAAAAACAAACTAATTCTCTTGTAAATTCTCACGTAGTAATATGTAAGAAAACACGCAACGTTCCCTCTCCGTGTTTCATTTCCGTGGTCTGTTTCAAAAGATAACTAGTGACTCGTCATTACTTAGTGAAGCATCGTTTAGGAACATAGTACTTGACAAGGGATTTTGACAGTGAAGCTCTGACGATACTTACGACTCCGACAGCTCCTTTTTTTTGACCAGCATTTTGATGCATTCTGAGTAACTTGCTCACCGATTGAAAATTGGTTCATTAAGGAAAATCCTGAGGTCGCAAGCGTTATTTTTACAGCAAAACTCGCGTGAATTAATTAAACTACTCAGCATTCTAAGACGGAACCGCCGAGTACAAACCAGCAATTGATATTTTAACTTAGTTCACACTCCGTTGCTATTTTGAAATTGAACACTAAGATCATTGTGGCTTTGGGAAAACAACCTTAATATCGCTAGAAGAGGAGTATACCTTTTAGCTGATCCAGTAATTCTTCCCCATGCATCCAAAAAGCTATTGGACTGATCGAGATTTTTATTTATCCCATTATCAGCCGAATCTAGCCTCTTGGGTGACATCCGGCCGGCTGGTTATTTTAAAATTGTAGTATTATTCAGTTCCGATCTTGAATGTTCACTGGGTCTAAAATAGTAAATTACTTAACAGAGAAATGTCTAGACGGCAGACATTTACACATGATTGACATAATTACATGTATATTTTGTATATAAACAATGGACAGTGCTAATATCTTCGGACATCAACAATAAACATTTTCTTCAAAAAAGGAAAATCGTAAGTAACCTGTTAGCTCCTAAAACAAGTTGTTTCCAAGAAAAACGAATCATTTGAGCCTAACCACGGGAAACGCAGGTACATGTAATAAGCGTTTTTATTGTAATTCAAAGTTCTTAACAAAAAGACGATGATCGATTTACTCTTTTTCAATCATAAGTCCCAAGTCGGTGCGGATTAACGTTTGGCTCGAAAGACAATGGCCGATATCTATGTCATTTTGAAAGAAATCCTATCGAGATCTACTTGGGTAACATCAAAACAAAGGTCTATCGATATTTTAACTTAAATTTAGTTTTCTCATTCACGTCATTTTCTGGTGAGCTCCACCGGGTGACTCGAGAGTGCGTCTAAAATGTGTTTGTTTAGTTAATACACCAACAGAAAGGTTTTCTCTCATCCTAGAGACCTCTTCGTCTGCAAGACGAGACTGGCTGAGATGTTTCCTCTTTCTTGTCTGGTAATTTAATCTCTTAGTAGTGTCGCTACTGCTGAGACGGCCGGCATGGCGTTTTCCTGCGGTGAAGTCTGTCAATGCTATGAAGATCCAAATTTTGGTCTTATAGCTGATTGCAGTGGACGAAATTTGCGATCTCTACCGTCACAACTTCCCGAGAAGACACAATATATGTAAGTTTTGAGTTGCATTTTGCGTACCGAAGACCTTTATTTACTTAAATTTCATAATACAAGCCCGCTGTGTACTGACTGGCGAAAAAAGCATAAGGGAGAAGTCGAGTTATTCCACGTGACGATCGAGAAGTTGGAGACACAAATGATCCGTTTATGATCCATAGGTTCTCCTATTCTCTTAACTTGCCAGCACCCTTATGGATGCAAAAGAAAAAAATCGCACAATTAAGAACAATGCAAAAGCTACAGGCCCAGTTTGGATGATATCGACGCTCGATCACTGACTAATCGTTCCTTATTTGCTTTCCGTTTTATGATATGAAATTTAGGGTTCAGCTTGTACGTTATATAGATCGTATAAATCGTCAAACTGAGCTTTTTCCGACACGTTAATTAAGTTTGGATACTTTTACTAGATCATACAGTTCACCCGTTTTCAGAAATTGTTGTTAACTTTCTATTGTATTCTGGTGTGATTTGATTTATAACTTTAGTAAACGTATGTAGTAAACCTAACCCAGCGGCTTTTTCGAGAAATTGTGAAATTAAAGAGGCTCGAAACAGTTTTCCACAGGTAATCGTGGGTTTCCAAGGGAAAAAGATTACAACATTATCCATGACCCTGTCAGTAGAGAAACGTTTTGACATTTCTCTAATACTTGCTGCCAGGATAACGGTATAATTAACGATGCCTCTACGAAACTTAATAACATGGTTTCGGATAAATCTCTTAAAAACTAATTCGATGACTTAGCATTTTTTCAAGGTTTGAAAACGCAATTAAATTATTTTTCTAATACGCGATATATAAGGAATAACAATCCAGTAGAATTTGACTCAGTTACTCATGAAAACGCTGTTGGAAGATGAAAAACAACAATCCAATGATTTTTCTTAAATTTTCTCTAAGAATACGAAAAAACGAATCTAAGGGCCAGGTCGCACCAGTGCGAAAAGTTGTTTATTTTCCAAAAAAATCTTTGATCACATAATGTTTGGTAGTGCGACCGTTTTCTCCAAAATTTAAAAAATGAGCAGAATGCACCAAATGTTCAAAGATGCCGCCACTCAAAATTGGCGAGCTCTAGACCTCGCCAAAATGTCACAAAATGTCAAAAAAGCTTTTAAGATGTCAACCAAAAGCGGGGTAAAACAGTCTTCAGCTCACAATACGCATGCAACCCTTGCCTAAGCACTTCCAGTAAAACGTCTTCGCCCATTGCATTCGAGGAAGACGAGAGGCAAACCAGGAATGGTAAAAAGTGGTTACGCGTTGTTTGACATGACTTAGTCTACTGTGCAACCCCAGATGTAAAGAACAGTGTTTTGCCGGAAAATGAAATTCGAGTAAAATGTTATCTCAACAAAATCATACACAAAAATCGGGAGGGGTTTCGATCATAGTTCACCACATCTAACAAAAGTGATTTCCAGTTTTCGCGATTTCAGGTCCCTCAAGGGGAGATTACAACCCACAAATGACCAGCTTTCAACGTCAGTGGCTTCATAGCTCAGTTGGTTAGAGCGTCGCACTGGTATCGCGAGGTCACGGGTTCAAATCCCTTTGAAGTCCTGAAATTTTCAGGTATCTCCACGCAATTGCAAAAATTGCGTTCATAATTGCGAGGATCATAGTTTCACTTGATTTCATATCCGCAGTTCAAATTGAATATATGATCCATTTCATACATCATTTCATCGTGGAATAGAATCAGTTACTCTAACGATGGATATGTAGTTTATTTATAAAAAATGTAAATGATCACTAAATTGTGAAAAGTAAACTGCTTACCTCGCTCGCAGAATCATTAAGTCAGTCATACAACACACTTGAATCAGATGAATCAAGGTAGCAGGAAGGAAAATATTTTCATTAACAGCCCGTGGCTAGGAGTAAACAGAGTCATGGGAACAACAGATTAAAATAACCTTTGCAGATTCCAAGTGATTATCATGGGACATAGGGATTCGCCCTTTTAACTGATATTAGAGAATGTTAGCATCGACAACGAGTACGACTTCGAGTACGAGTTCTGGGATTTTTATGATTGCGCAACCGTTCTGCGCAGCCCGGCGTGTTCAACTCGTCCCTGCAAGTTGGTCTGCGACGACTTTCCATCGAAAAGTCGTAGCGGTAAGTACGAGTTTGTCAAAACAAATTTTAGTTTAAAGCTGTGATAATCATATACTAACAATTCTAAAGTGTTGGGTAAATAAATTGGGGGCTTTTCAAGCCTTAAAAGAAGCTTAAAATTCTAATATTTTATAAATGAACTAGTGTAGTGTTCTTCAGACTGGAACTGATATTACATCGAAATTACTTCGGAACGAGTAAAAGTTGCACTTGTTCTCGTACTCGCAGTCGTTGCCGATGCCAATGTTCTGTATTCTCTCCTAGATGCCAACAATGAAAACCTAGTTTTAATGATCGTTTTCAGAGATCTAGTTAAATTCTATGCCTATATCCCGCATTAATTCGGGATAAGTTAATTCATGCATTCATGCAACTGTGACGTAATTGTAATAACAGACATCGCGCGTTCCTTCAGAAAGTGAATCTTTCTATGTTGCTTTATAGAGACCTCTCAGACAATCCTTTGAGATGCGACGAGAACACCTTAAGGAATGCGAGGTCTTCTATCACCATCAAGTCCGACTGCATGGAATCAAATTTTGTGATGGACAATAACCATAATTCAGTTGAGATAAGAGGTAAAAGGAATTTTGTATTAAAATTTGAGATCGGAGTACACTACGGGACAAATGCCACGAATACGATGAGGAGAATCTCTCTCGTGCTTTTTTTAAAAGCTTCACGGCTTTAACTGGTCAGAATTCGAGAGAAGTGAAGCCCTTTCAGGAGATTTCCATGTTTCTAATTTGAAATCCTTATTTTCTTTTGTTTATTTCCTTACTTCAAGTCTTGCAGACAGCCTCAAACCCAGGCTTTCGTTCTTTTTTCTCCCGAGCCTTGGGCTCAAGGGGTTAGGTTTCTTCAATCACTGCTCAGTCACGCATTATACAAATGACATAATTGAGCATGTTACG
>NC_090884.1:48205717-48213217 GCF_036669925.1 Montipora capricornis
ACTGTGGTAAGTACATGTTTGTAGGAATCAAGAAATTACCAATCGTAAAATTTACCAATAATATTAAAAGAAGAAATGTTACACAGATGGAAACTCATGACTGCAATACACGACAAGCGCTGGCCATGTCTACTGTGAGCTCGCCTAGTCAGCGTTTATCCTGGTATTTAATGCATATGGCACCGCAAATGTCAAGAATAATAAGCTGCTCACCGCGCTCGCAGCAATCGTTAAGTCAGTTTCCAAGTAATTATCATAGGATACATGGATTCTCCCTCTTACTCCTATCAGAGAATGTTAGAATCGACAACGAATGCGACTTCGAGTTCGGATTCTGGGATTTTTATTATTGCGCAACCGTACTGCGCAGCCCGGAGTGTTCAACTCGTCCGGCAAGTTGGTCTGCTACGACTTTACATTGAAACGTCGTAGCGGTAAGTACGAGTTTGTAAAAAAAAAAAAACATTGCGTTTGATTTAAAACTGTTTCTTTTAGTTTAAAGCTGTAATAATCATATGCTTACAATTCTCAAGTGTTGGGTAAATAAATTGTTTGGTTTTCAAGCCTGAAGAGAAGCTTAAAATGCTAATATATCTCGAGTTCGGGTATCCTCCCCGAGAAGAGATGGTTAGACGCGTGAGCAATAGATTAGGGGACTTAAGATCTATGACGGCGACGTCGACTTAAAAGTCACCTCAAAATAGAACTTTGCAATATCGTAACTCTTTCGCGATTATTCCATATCGTTCACGTCGCAGGATGTGAAATAAGTATCCCAAAAATAAAATGGTACGAGCGGTTTCAGAGTAAAAATAGAGAATGAAAGATTAACATTTGTACGCTCGCGTTTTCGTCAAAACCTCAAATTTGATGATTTCACGTCGTGGTTATCAAGAGTAACGCAAAAATATGTGCTCACATGCGTGCCGCACGTTTAGAACGATTATTTTTCCTCTTTTAATGAATGATATTGTTGGTTTGTGCCGTTCTCGTTGACGATCGCGTCATAGATCTTAAAGTCCCTAATATCCACCGCTAGCCACCTCCACTTCGGTGAATAGTTGTTAACTATCACACTCTTCAATCGGTGGTTAAAAGCTGCAACTAAGGTTGGTGAAACCAAACTGGTCCATACCTGGAACCAATACATAAACAGCGGCGACAAAAACATCAGATGTAATTAACGTTTCGCGGTATGCTTCTACTTACATCCTCAGAAGTGACGGTTTCCGAAAATTTGAATTTATATGTGTGCACGATTACCAAATTATTAACTGTTAGTTGACAATAGTAACAAAACTGATATGGCCAAAGAAAAAGAGTATTTACGACTTAATCCTTAGCCATCCATAGCTAATTAATTGACAATACGTGGTGAACAACTTTCAATATAATCTGTGTGATGCAGATTATGTTTGCCATTGTTAGTAGCCGGCATTTGCTCCAAGGTATCGATGAAACCCTCTTCTTCGAATCGCCAAACATGTAAAAGAACGATCATGCTTCTGGAATTATTGGCGACCTTTCCAATAATTAATCCGTGCTCGAGAAACTTCGACGAAAAAATATACGGTCTGATTTGGGTTGCAGGGATGGCGCAGTGGTGAGAGCACTCGCCTGCCACCAAAGTGGCCGATTCCCAGACTCGGCGTCATATGTGGGTTGAGTTTGTTGGTTCTCCGACTTTGCACCGAGAAATTTTCTCCGGGTACTCCTTCCCCTTTCATCAAAAACCAACATTTGACTTGATTTGCGTTAATTGTTAATGTCAATTTACAATGTCTCCAATTTAAGTGCTCCAGCGCTACAACTACCAGACACTTAAATAAAGTTCCCTTTACTTCCCTTATTTACGAGTTTTGATTTACAAAGAGAATAAAACAAAGCCTTTAGCAGGCCACACAATTTTAGTATGAGTATGGCAGTGCTTCACGTATGCTCGGGCAACATACCGGCTCGTACACCCTGCGGGAAGCGTAGGAGAAACCAACTGCTCGCAGGGTAGGTACGGCACGTGTTATTCGTCTCTAGTATAAATTCGGCCAATTGTGGATGCATTTTTTGATTGTACCATTTACGAATAACTAGTCTTAGACGAATTAACCATTTCGTTTACAATTCGTCTATACAGATATTAAATCCGGTGTTTCGAGGAATTAGGGACAAAAATCGGTCTTCGATTGAGGCGCCTGTCAGCACGTCTGTGAGACGTGCAAACAGAGCGAGACGAATCAGATGAAGACGAATTTTGGTCCTTAATTCCTCTAAACACCGAATTTATATCTAGACGAATCGCAGACGAAATATTCCTCTTAGAAGGATAATTCTTTTGAGGCGAGTCATCCGTCTCTAGTATAATTTGGCCAATCTCTTTAGATTAAAAAGCACACCATTATCAAGTTGATTACGGAGCGAGCGAAACGGGTGTGCAGCAATGATAACAGGAGTTTAAAATGAATATACCATGCAAAATCTGGATTATTTTGCCTTACTGTCATCGTACTTTCGACCAGAATGCAGTGTGCAGCTACAAGAATAATGCATTTGCTCTCATGTTATCTGTCGAAAAAAAATTAACCTTCCTTTGCACCATTCATCAGGCATTTTCACCGTTTTAACCCGATATTTTTCAACTTGCTTAACACTTTAACCAAGAACGTCCGCTTTTGTTAATGATAAATTTCAAATGCATCAAAAGTTTTGAATACTCCGTCTTTTGGACAGTTAAACGGGAGATATTCAAAAGTTCATGTTTTAATAGTTTGTAAGTTACGCATTGCGCAATGACATTACCCTTCTCCTCCGATTTCCCTTATTTTTACTTTGTCAGTAATGTTGAACTCTTCGTTCTATCATGCACGTATAAAGAACAGGCCACAGCAAACATCAAACATAAATCAGCCAGTTATTCGGCGAAGGAGCAGTCGGAAAAGAATTTTGGGTTGAAACCAACAAAAACCAAAAATGGGCCTCTTTAGACGACGCAGTACCTCGTGTATGTGCATGATATTGGAATGCCGACACCTATTATTAATACCGGACCGCTACAGTGTCTGCCCCACACAACGCTTGAAGGGGTATCTATGTTTTTCCTCATAAAAAAACTAATACTCTTGTAAATTCTCATGCAGTAATATGTAAGAAAACACGCAACGTTCCCTCTCCGTGTTTCATTTCCGTGGTCTGTTTCAAAAGATAACTAGTGACTCGTCATTATTTAGTGAAGCATCGTTTAGGAACATAGTACTTGACAAGGGATTTTGACAGTGAAGCTCTGACGATACTTACGACTCCGACAGCTCCTTTTTTTTGACCAGCATTTTGATGCATTCTGAGAAACTTGCTCACCGATTGAAAATTGGTTCATTAAGGAAAATCCTGAGGTCGCAAGCGTTATTTTTACAGCAAAACTCGCGTGAATTAATTAAACTACTCAGCATTCTAAGACGGAACCGCCGAGTACAAACCAGCAATTGATATTTTAACTTAGTTCACACTCCGTTGCTATTTTGAAATTGAACACTAAGATCATTGTGGCTTTGGGAAAACAACCTTAATATCGCTAGAAGAGGAGTATACCTTTTAGCTGATCCAGTAATTCTTCCCCATGCATCCAAAAAGCTATTGGACTGATCGAGATTTTTATTTATCCCATTATCAGCCGAATCTAGCCTCTTGGGTGACATCCGGCCGGCTGGTTATTTTAAAATTGTAGTATTATTCAGTTCCGATCTTGAATGTTCACTGGGTCTAAAATAGTAAATTACTTAACAGAGAAATGTCTAGACGGCAGACATTTACACATGATTGACATAATTACATGTATATTTTGTATATAAACAATGGACAGTGCTAATATCTTCGGACATCAACAATAAACATTTTCTTCAAAAAAGGAAAATCGTTAGTAACCTGTTAGCTCCTAAAACAAGTTGTTTCCAAGAAAAACGAATCATTTGAGCCTAACCACGGGAAACGCAGGTACATGTAATAAGCGTTTTTATTGTAATTCAAAGTTCTTAACAAAAAGACGATGATCGATTTACTCTTTTTCAATCATAAGTCCCAAGTCGGTGCGGATTAACGTTTGGCTCGAAAGACAATGGCCGATATCTATGTCATTTTGAAAGAAATCCTATCGAGATCTACTTGGGTAACATCAAAACAAAGGTCTATCGATATTTTAACTTAAATTTAGTTTTCTCATTCACGTCATTTTCTGGTGAGCTCCACCGGGTGACTCGAGAGTGCGTCTAAAATGTGTTTGTTTAGTTAATACACCAACAGAAAGGTTTTCTCTCATCCTAGAGACCTCTTCGTCTGCAAGACGAGACTGGCTGAGATGTTTCCTCTTTCTTGTCTGGTAATTTATTCTCTTAGTAGTGTCGCTACTGCTGAGACGGCCGGCATGGCGTTTTCCTGCGGTGAAGTCTGTCAATGCTATGAAGATCCAAATTTTGGTCTTATAGCTGATTGCAGTGGACGAAATTTGCGATCTCTACCGTCACAACTTCCCGAGAAGACACAATATATGTAAGTTTTGAGTTGCATTTTGCGTACCGAAGACCTTTTTTTTCGTAAAGTTCAGTATACATGCCGGCTGTGTACTGACTGGTGAAAAAAGCATAAGGGAGAAGTCGAGTTATTCCACGTGACGATCGAGAAGTTGGAGACACAAATGATCCGTTTATGATCCATAGGTTCTCCTATTCTCTTAACTTGCCAGCACCCTTATGGATGCAAAAGAAAGAAATCGCACAATTAAGAACAATGCAAAAGCTACAGGCCCAGTTTGGATGATATCGACGCTCGATCACTGACTAATCGTTCCTTATTTGCTTTCCGTTTTATGATATGAAATTTAGGGTTTAGCTTGTACGTTATATAGATCGTATAAATCGTCAAACTGAGCTTTTTCCGACACGTTAATTAAGTTTGGATACTTGTACTAGATCATACAGTTCACCCGTTTTCAGAAATTGTTGTTAACTTTCTATTGTATTCTGGTGTGATTTGATTTATAACTTTAGTAAACGTATGTAGTAAACCTAACCCAGCGGCTTTTTCGAGAAATTGTGAAATTAAAGAGGCTCGAAACAGTTTTCCACAGGTAATCGTGGGTTTCCAAGGGAAAAAGATTACAACATTATCCATGACCCTGTCAGTAGAGAAACGTTTTGACATTTCTCTAATACTTGCTGCCAGGATAACGGTATAATTAACGATGCCTCTACGAAACTTAATAACATGGTTTCGGATAAATCTCTTAAAAACTAATTCGATGACTTAGCATTTTTTCAAGGTTTGAAAACGCAATTAAATTATTTTTCTAATACGCGATATATAAGGAATAACAATCCAGTAGAATTTGACTCAGTTACTCATGAAAACGCTGTTGGAAGATGAAAAACAACAATCCAATGATTTTTCTTAAATTTTCTCTAAGAATACGAAAAAACGAATCTAAGGGCCAGGTCGCACCAGTGCGAAAAGTTGTTTATTTTCCAAAAAAATCTTTGATCACATAATGTTTGGTAGTGCGACCGTTTTCTCCAAAATTTAAAAAATGAGCAGAATGCACCAAATGTTCAAAGATGCCGCCACTCAAAATTGGCGAGCTCTAGACCTCGCCAAAATGTCACAAAATGTCAAAAAAGCTTTTAAGATGTCAACCAAAAGCGGGGTAAAACAGTCTTCAGCTCACAATACGCATGCAACCCTTGCCTAAGCACTTCCAGTAAAACGTCTTCGCCCATTGCATTCGAGGAAGACGAGAGGCAAACCAGGAATGGTAAAAAGTGGTTACGCGTTGTTTGACATGACTTAGTCTACTGTGCAACCCCAGATGTAAAGAACAGTGTTTTGCCGGAAAATGAAATTCGAGTAAAATGTTATCTCAACAAAATCATAAATCGGGAGCGGTTTCGATCATAGTTCACCACATCTAACAAAAGTGATTTCCAGTTTTCGCGATTTCAGGTCCCTCAAGGGAAGATTACAACCCACAAATGACCAGCTTTCAACGTCAGTGGCTTCATAGCTCAGTTGGTTAGAGCGTCGCACTGGTATCGCGAGGTCACGGGTTCAAATCCCTTTGAAGTCCTGAAATTTTCAGGTATCTCCACGCAATTGCAAAAATTGCGTTCATAATTGCGAGGATCATAGTTTCACTTGATTTCATATCCGCAGTTCAAATTGAATATATGATCCATTTCATACATCATTTCATCGTGGAATAGAATCAGTTACTCTAACGATGGATATGTAGTTTATTTATAAAAAATGTAAATGATCACTAAATTGTGAAAAGTAAACTGCTTACCTCGCTCGCAGAATCATTAAGTCAGTCATACAACACACTTGAATCAGATGAATCAAGGTAGCAGGAAGGAAAATATTTTCATTAACAGCCCGTGGCTAGGAGTAAACAGAGTCATGGGAACAACAGATTAAAATAACCTTTGCAGATTCCAAGTGATTATCATGGGACATAGGGATTCGCCCTTTTAACTGATATTAGAGAATGTTAGCATCGACAACGAGTACGACTTCGAGTACGAGTTCTGGGATTTTATGATTGCGCAACCGTTCTGCGCAGCCCGGCGTGTTCAACTCGTCCCTGCAAGTTGGTCTGCGACGACTTTCCATCGAAAAGTCGTAGCGGTAAGTACGAGTTTGTCAAAACAATTTTAGTTTAAAGCTGTGATAATCATATACTAACAATTCTAAAGTGTTGGGTAAATAAATTGGGGGCTTTTCAAGCCTTAAAAGAAGCTTAAAATTCTAATATTTTATAAATGAACTAGTGTAGTGTTCTTCAGACTGGAACTGATATTACATCGAAATGCGTAGGCGGCACGACTTCGGAACGAGTAAAAGTTGCACTTGTTCTCGTACTCGCAGTCGTTGCCGATGCCAATGTTCTGTATTCTCTCCTAGATGCCAACAATGAAAACCTAGTTTTAATGATCGTTTTCAGAGATCTAGTTAAATTCTATGCCTATATCCCGCATTAATTCGGGATAAGTTAATTCATGCATTCATGCAACTGTGACGTAATTGTAATAACAGACATCGCGCGTTCCTTCAGAAAGTGAATCTTTCTATGTTGCTTTATAGAGACCTCTCAGACAATCCTTTGAGATGCGACCAGAACACCTTAAGGAATGCGAGGTCTTCTATCACCATCAAGTCCGACTGCATGGAATCAAATTTTGTGATGGACAATAACCATAATTCAGTTGAGATAAGAGGTAAAAGGAATTTTGTATTAAAATTTGAGATCGGAGTACACTACGGGACAAATGCCACGAATACGATGAGGAGAATCTCTCTCGTGCTTTTTTTAAAAGCTTCACGGCTTTAACTGGTCAGAATTCGAGAGAAGTGAAGCCCTTTCAGGAGATTTCCATGTTTCTAATTTGAAATCCTTATTTTCTTTTGTTTATTTCCTTACTTCAAGTCTTGCAGACAGCCTCAAACCCAGGCTTTCGTTCTTTT
>NC_090884.1:48220717-48243217 GCF_036669925.1 Montipora capricornis
TTTTTTTGCTGACGAGAAAATTTCTAAGTATACGGTAAACTTCATGTAATTGAAGTGAAAGAGGAACCGCATATTTAATGAGTTGCTTGGATGACTCGGATGATCATCTGAGATGGCTTGCACCCACTGATCTAAATTTAGATTATATGGGTATTACCCATTTAGATTGTGTAACACGGGTGCCCAAAAACACATCTGTTGCGGGCACTCGCGAGTGGTCCACTTCCTCCCGACGTCTGCGAAGGCAAGTGACATGGAAAAGCCTACCACTTCCGGCTGCCGTCCTGTCATCACAAATGTTTCATTACAGATTCCCTTTGAAACGAATTATGAATTTGATGCACCCGAAATGCAATGGCGTAAATCTCTGTATACAAACCGAGGGCATAAACTTCGTAACGCATCTCATTTTTAAGTTTCGTTCTTTGTCTGTTGTTTCCTCAACCGCTCTCGAGAGGTCATGCAAATCGTGCAGAACAACACGATTTTATTTAAAAGCAATGTATTCCCGGATTTTGTTTACTTTTTGAACTATCTTTTCTGTCATTAAAACTGAACACTCTAATCATTTTGCTTTTGTAGAAGAAAAGCCAAACATTACTTCTTTTCGAAGGCTTGACAAAATATTAGCACACTACGACACCAAGGTGACGTTAGAATGCAAAGCGTCTGGCATCCCTCGTCCTCAAGTCACTCTGCTTGTTAACGCATTGAACGCCAACAAAATAGATAGCGGTCACTCAATCATGGCTCCCTACGTCACTACTGTGACGTTCAAGTTAAAGATGACGTCAGAAGTGGAATGTCAGGTGTCAAACAGGATGGGCATCGACTTCGTAAGGACGAGAATTGAGATGAGAGGTATTTTTGCTCTTTTTCATTACGTACCGACCGTAGTTTCTGTGCGATGAAAAAATGAAGAGTAAGAAGAAGAAAAGAAATGCATCTTATTCGACAGCTACTTTGACAATGTTGTGACGAAATTCATGATCAATAACAGGACAGACGCATGAAAAACTGACATCAATTTGTTAAATTTAAAGACCTGGATTGGGTGGTCCCCTCTCTGTATTCTCGCTTTCTGTTTGCAGAATTTGAAACTACATCGATGATTGTTCTCAGGAGGTATCCGTTCTGTCTTATCATACCCTCTTTCATGCAAAAAAGCGATAATGATGACAAAACCCTGATCAGCATCTCGCATCTTTTGTTTTTCTCAGATGATAAATCAACTTATCTCAAAGCTGTTTTGAGACTAAATGACTATAAGTTTAATGCGAGCCTCAAAAATCTATTATCCGAAGAATCCAAGACACTTGCAGATTGGTTAGAAGATGGAATGAAAGATTTGTTTGGAGATGCTATCAGAGGTGCAAATGTGGTTGGTTTCAGGTATGGCCATATTTTTATTCTAAGAGCAAAATTGTCAATGTCTTGTTATTTTTGGCAATAGGGCTCTTAGTTTAAACGCCCATTTCTTGGTGTTTACAAGTCAAAACATATGCGAAGCAAACTCACTATTTGAAAAATCACAGACGTTTCGGGTGTAGAAGCCTACTTCAGTGTGAAGAAAACCGTTGAAATACGCGATCAGAAGGAAGCGCGCGGATGAATGGCGGTGCGCGCGTGTATGCATCAAGTCATTTTTAAATAAAGTTGAAATTGATGTTAAGTCCATCCGGCCGTATTTCAACGGTTTCCTTCACACTGACGAAGGGTTCTACACCCGAAAAGTCTGTGATTTTTTAAACAATTACTAATACTTTTTGATATTTATTTTATATCACTCTACTTGTTTATTCATTTTAAAGTGTCACGCATCTCCTACAAAAATTTTCACTATTTGAAAGCTCAGTTACTTGTTAATTCGCGGATATTTTACATGGCTTATATTGGAAAATCAGAAATTACGAAAAACATTGGCTGTTCTTAGCTTATTGCTACATCTCGTGCTCGTAGGAAAAAGAAGGCGGGAAAGCAGTCAAAGTCAGCAGCCATCTACTACATGTATTTGTAATGTACCTGAAGAAGGCTGGCTTGGCCAATCGAAATCATAATACATTACTAAATTATCAAATCTACGTTGTATCGGCTCTTGCCCAAAATATTAACTTTTTCAACTTGTAATTACGCCGATCAGATCAAGCCAGTTGGTCCAACGTACACTGGCAGGAATATTGTCCACGGTTGCTTGATCAAAAACTTTCTCTTCATTCAGCCAACGCTGCTCCAAGTAGCAGTTGCTGCTATCGCTAAAGGGGGGTTTAAAAATAAGGTCTCTTAGCGAAAAGGGACTGAAAAACTGCCAGGGTGTCAAAGGTCTTTCTATTGTTTAGAAAAACCAATCACGCAGCGAGTTTCAAAGTCAAAAGGGTTTGGGGCCTTGACAGGGGAACTAATTTTTAGTTGGGCTTTGTAAATTTCGGCTTAGTTGTTCCTTTTTCTTGGAGTTCCATAACAAATCGTATTCAAGCTTGTAAAGCACATGCGTGAAGTTAACATGGCTGGTTAATCCTTTATGGCGCATGCGCGAAGTTTAAGCCAAATTGCATAGACGTGGATACTTGGAATTGAATGAAAGTAAGCACGAATTTGGTGTCTAATATGCTCAAACCACATACAAATGTACTCACCGTTCGCGGTAGACCCATGCTAAATAGATGTCGAGCGTTTTCGGAACGGTTTGGCCTTGCGAACTACCAAGAGATTATCAAGGTAAGAGAGTGAATCCCCAGGAACTCTCTCCCCACATTGGTTTTGACGTTTTCGTTGTAGGGTGGTTTAAGCCAGATGACGTTGCGTTTTCTTTGTCGTTTCCCTGTCTTTGGTGCCGTTGGTCTAATGTAGTTGAGCTTGTAAACATATCCACTATCGCTCAGCGCCTTTTGATAAACGCAATGTTATCTGGTTCAACCCACCCTACAACGAAAACCTCAAAACCAATGTGGGGAGAGAGTTCCTGAAAATTATTTATAAATGCTTTCCGAAAAGCAATAAGCTGCACAAGATCTTCAACAAGAACACAATTAAGCTATCCTACAGTTGTATGCCAAACGTAAGAACAATCATCCAAGGAAATAACAAAAGAAATCTGGCAAAAGGCAGCAAAGGCAACGTCCAGAGACAATGTAATTGTCCGGGGAACACCAAGTGCCCATTACAAGGAAAATGTCTATCAAGAGACATCGTGTATCAGGCAACGGTAAAAACCAGCGAAAAGGAAGAAAAGTACGTAGGACTCACAACAACTGACTTCAAAGCAAGATACGCAAACCACAAGGCATCGTTTAAAGCAAGAGCGAAGAGCAACTCAACTGAACTGAGCAAATACATTTGGCAATTAAAGGACAGCAACACCGATTCTACGATCTCGTGGAAAATTCTCTGCCATGCCTCGCACTACACAAACGTGACAAAACGTTGTAATTAATGCATAGCTGAAAAGTATTACATCATATGCCAACCGCAATCAGCAACACTGAATAAACGCAACGAGTTAATTAGCAAACGCAGGCACAATGAAAAATTCCTATTGAAGAACGTTAAGTAAATAGAAACGTGCAACACGAACAGTCATGTATGACTCAAAGCTGTAAACTTTAATTAATGAATAAAATCACTCTTGGTTATACAATGATGAGTGCGGGACATATTAAACGTCCTGTACGAAACAGATCTGTATGGAAACCAGAGGCAAAAGTATAATCGTGTCGTAGTTATTCATTTATGTATATACATGTATATCTATTTATTCAGTATATAAATAAAAATCATGGACTTTTCTTCATGTTTTCATAAACTTAAGGAATGGAAGTGTCTTGGCAGATATTCTACTTCATACTGTAAAAGGAACAGCTGAGCTTGTCCGAGGTATTCTCGTAAAAGCTGTCAGAGACAAGAACTTTGGTGATGCTTCGCTCCGCTCGTTCGGCGAAGTAAAAGGTTTGTGATACATAAAAGCTTGTAAGAAGCCCTTTTTCTTAGGAAACACTTGTTTGCAAGGGCAGAAAATGTATCAGCTATTTACTTTATTTTTAAGATTCTTTGATAGTAGGATTGGTTTGTTTGTTGACTTAACCCACTCATCCCTGAAGCTGATACCCATTGACGAGTAAAATGGTCTGGCGTTAAACCAAGAGAAAATGAGGGGACAGAGAGGGAGGCTCAAGGCGTTGGCCGGGATATGTTATGTCCACGAAAGTTATTTTTAGACGAGTGGAAGTCTTTGTTCTAGGGGAAGTCTATCTTCTGAGACGTCCGCATGCAGTCTTGCCTCGCTCTCAGGTTCATAGCAAAAAGAGAAAATGACGGCGCACGTGGAAGGCTGATGAATATATATTTTCTTTCAAACATCGGACCGAGGTTGGCCTGCATGCGGACGTCTCGGAAGACTTCCGCTCGTCTAAAAACAACTTTCGTGGACATGACATATCCCAAGGGCTGGACCGGGAGCATCCTTCTCTGTCCCCTCATTTTCTCTTGGTTAAACTGAGTAAAATCTACAAGCCTCAGTCTCAGGACTATAAAAGGGTTTAGTATTAGATTAAGCGTACTACTCTGCTTACGCGAGTTTTCATCATTTTCGAACTTAATTCTTTTCCACTGCGTGTTTTTTGCAGCATGCCCAAGAGAATTTTTCAATGTGACTTGGGGGGCCACAATGGAAGAAGAAACCGCGACACAAGTCTGTCCAAGGGGGGCATCAGGTATAAGGGATCTTAAAAATGATGATCTCAGTACTTTTGGTTCTTCTTTAATTAAACCGTTATGAGAGAGGTTAAGTAAATTGACGTGTTTTTGAGCAACAAGAGGTAACCGGATGTGTGCCGACTGATGGTCAGAAATTTTTTCAAGTAAATCGAAACACTAGCTTAGTAGTACGAATACTAACTAAAGAGGGAAACCCCGCACTTATACCTGGACAATTTAAGTAATTGCCTCCGATAGACGCCTGAAAAATTCAGGTGGCTCCAGTGGGATTCGAACCCGTGACCTCTGCGATGCCGGTGCAATGCTTTACCCACAAAGAACTGAGCTATGAAGCCACACAGTTAGGAGCAGGTCAATTGGCTGGGCTCATTTGTTTCCGTGAGAGAACTCAATGAAAGAAATGTAGATATTGAGAGAAATGAAGATACAGAAAGAATATGTTGAAAATACTAACTCTCATCAACGTTAACATTTAAAACGACTTGCTTGTGCTTAAAGGGGCAGTGCCACGCTATTTTAGTCAAAATTCAAAACACTAAAAGACGTCTTTGCATAAAATGAATGAAGAGCAAACAATAATGCTGCAATTTTCTTGCCAATGGCCACGGAAGTCAACTTGAAAACGGGCCCTATGCTTCGAGCAGTTACGCCAGATTTGTGCGTAATCATTGTTATGTGAAGATGAATGCAACCGAAATAAGAAGTTATCCGCTTTTGTAGGCGAGTCCACAAGGAGGTGTTTAAAAAATGGCGTCTGGGGCTATCCAGATTATCGTCACTGCAGCAGTAAAGAATTTTATCAGCTGAGAGAAAAGGTTTGCTTATCACTCTAAGGTATAATAAGTGATGAATTTTTTCGACGATGGCTGCTTGGTTTTCGGATAAGACTAACGGCAGTCGAAGCTAAGACTTTCCAAACATTAGCTGGGATGCTTTACCACTGAGCTGTTTGGGACAGTTACAGCCTGTAGTACAGAAATCAACTTTTCATCATCTTCAGAAGTAATTATTGAGTGGGTGTACATTGGACATCGAAATCCAAACGGATTTCGCCCCGCGTGTTGCGCATTGAAATCTTTCGTAGAAAATGAGAATCTACTGAAAATTTGCCATAGAATACTTTTTTCGGGTTTTGCGTTCGATTTGCCAACTAAAGACTCAGAAATATTCTCACATTCACGCGCTTAATTTTTCCATACTTGTGATTATACCAACCACGTTTACAGGATTGGCTAATATGGTTCAATTTTACTTCCTTCTCCTGCATCCTTTTCCTAGAAGTAGTAGTGTATCCGTTCTGTTTTTTTTCGTGTTAAGTATTTTTAGCTTCCTTATTTGGGTATATGTTTTGGTTATTAGGTAAGCCTTTAGATCTGGCAACAAAGATCATTCATTCCTCATTCTTTTCTTTTTTCATTTACAGTATGAAAAATGATTTACACAAATAGAATATAGTACAAAAACAAACAAACATGAAGTAGGTGGAAGTAAATTAAAAGGATTTGATTTCGTCGGTATGCGGTCGCGAAAGTAGCAAAAGCTCTCTTGTTTGGCCACCTCCGAGGTCATGATACATAGTAGATTAAATTACTACAACATCTTACTAAACGATGTCGTTTGCTAAGCCAACAAGAAAATGATAGTATCGACATCCAATCGGCTACAATTGCCTAAAGTATTGAAGAAGCAAAAAATTGCCAAAGTTGAAGGCACAATTGGTCGGTGTAGTTCATCAAGGAACAAACTTGCTTTTGCTCTTTCAACGATGAATCGAATGAACAGAGGAATTCACAGGTCAAGAGAATGCTCTTAAAACGGGTTCTTACTTCCATATAAAAAATATTGACGTGATGATATGTTGTCTCCAAATGTCTGTGACAACGTGTTAGTGCGGTTGTAGCTTACACAAGATGTTATTTGATTGATTTTTTTTAGAATATTTTTTGTAAGACCCTGCTTTGAAATGTTAGCTTAATTAAAGAAGGTTCTAATGTAAAAAGGGTCTAAAAGGAAAATCTTAGCATAACACTGAGGTTCTGTGACTCTCAGTAATTGTAAGAAAATTTTACTGTATAGCTCTTGATACAGTGTTTCAATTTTTGCTAGATCAACAAGCTGTTCAACTTATCCTTGCCATCAAGCGACCAAATAACCAATGTGATTTCTGAGTTATCTGTTCTCACTACATCGAAACGATACGATGCGATGATGGCTGGAGATATCAAAATATCAACTCAGATACTCCGCGAGGTTGTTGAGTATAACAAGAAGTTTGCAAACGGCAGTGAAACTAATCGAAGAAACATTGAAGTAAGTTAAACTTTTTTTACTTTAATGAGGCTTTATTTAATAATCATTGACCAGTCAGGCAATCCCGTATGAGCTCTCCTCGATAGCATAAAATTGAATGTAATGTCGACATTATGCCGTATTCTGTTTCCTGTTTACTCATAAACAAAGCTTACGACGAGAGTAGTATATAAATTGCAGAGGGGGGGGGGTTAAAGAGAAGGGTTCCGACTGGCGGATCGATCCGCATCCTTAGTGCCTCACGTTAAACCCTAACCGGGGTCAAGGTAGGCGAATTAATTGGTTAGCGTTTGGGTCATGGATTATGTCCTAGAGTTGTGTATTAGGAATGCTTATCTATCTGTATCGTTGGGGCGTTATTGTAACAAGCAGGCCAGATGACGCTTAATTAATATCCTTTATATAGACCGAACAGGAAGCTACAGGAAACTAGCTTAGGGAGAAGAAGTGTCATATAATATTATTGCCTGGTCACTTAGATATCACGAGGATAAAGGGCTAATCCCAGATTAAATGGCGATCCACATGATCCTCCCCATCGCAAACCCCCCCCCCCCTCCCCTCCCCGTCCCCTTGTATACTACTGATATGCGGTACCTCCTTGAAGATTGGTTGGCCCGGCAAACTTAGAATACCTGGGATTAGTAGACGGGGAGAGTTTATCCTTTTTGCACAAACTATCCGGCGTTTGCCAGACGAGAAGCCCTTGAAATGCAAATTTCCTTCAACCCTTTTCGTTGTAATTTTTCCTTCTTTTCGTTTATTGTATCAATTTATATTTCTGTGCGTTTACTTTTCTCAGGACTTTCTTCAGATTGTTAGCAATCTCCTTATTTTAAACAACCTGGAAGATTTTTCACAGCTTCAAAAGGTGAGTGAACGAAATATCTCGCGCCCTTTTTACGACCTGATCATCCTTTTTTGTTGAGAACAAATCCCTACTTACAAGAACTGCGTATTTACGGACTGACTATGATGAATTGTGTCTCTGTTTAGAGTGATAGAACCGCAACTGATTTGGCTCGGATCGCAGAAGACTTTGGACTTCAAGTAGCTAATGGTCAGAGTAACTCAAGGAAACCGTTTAATCTGGTGAAGGAAAACATAGGTGAGTAACAACTTGTGCCTGTCTTTCGGGTGGCGTAAACATGTCTCTGTCTTTAAACTTTAATGCGACATATTTCGGTAAACATGATCCATTTTCAGATTTTGTGTTCGACTGGAAATATGGAGATTTAGATTTTAAGATCTAAATGCGGATTTCCGAGTGGAACACACCCAAATTATCTCTTTGCCCAGGTGAACATGTACAATTACAAAAGACTAAAATTCCAATGAATAAAGGCTGCTCTCCTGGGATGCCTTATTTAAATCTTGTTAGAACTTTTATTATTGCTGTTATTATTATTATTATCATGGTTAGTGCGCTCGACTCCTGATCGAGTGGTCCGGGTTCGGGGCCTGGCCGGGGACATTGTGTTGTGTTCTTGAGCAAGACTTTACTCTCACGGTGCCTGTCTTCACCAGGTGTATAAATCGGTACTGGTGTAATGCTGGGGGTAACCCTGCAGTGGACTAGCTTCCCATCCAGGGGGGAGTATAAATATCCTTAGTCGCTTCATGCTACGGGAACCGGAGATGAGCGCCGGCCTGATGGGCCTTCTGGCTCGTAAGCAGTGACTTTACTTTACCTTTATTATGGTACAACCGCGATTCTCTCTAACCCCTAACCCTAAACATAACAAACAATCGTATCAGTTCTGTCACCAGAAAAAGGTTAAATCATCGGACGATTTGTTTGAGCCCAGGCTTCAGGCTTAACTGTGACGGGCACTTCCTCTTAGAATTCAAATTACATAAATGAAGTTGAAATACACGAAATTTCATTTATTCCCTATGACGGGATATAATACGAACTTGCAAGTCACCAACTGACTGATGGCTCTTTAGCTCAGATGGTAGAATAGATGCAGCGCTGTCGCGTGGTCGTGGGTTCTAGTCCTGTTCAAGCCTGGAATGTTTCGGGTGACATAAAACGTCTTGTATCTTGAAAAGGGAAACGTTTCAAGTCATGAAACTTTGTGATAGGTTTCAGTGTTTTCTCTGATAACGAAAACATGTTAACAGATCAGTTTTTCAGGATAAGTGGATCGTAGTTTTTCAAATTGCTTTTCGGGCCCGAAAAGTTTACGGGACGTTCGAGAAACGGGCCAGTTTCTCTACTCGAGTCCGTCTCTCGGAAGTCCCGATAACGTTTTGGATCCGAAAAGCCATTTACGAAACTGACTTCCGCTTGTTTTCATAAGCTGGTCTTTGAACACGTTTTCAAGTTAACAATAAGCAAAATGATGTGAAGTTTGTTGACTTGAAATCTCTCCGTTCTTAAGAAATCTTAAGATATAGAGGAAATTGTGACACGCGAAAACGGCCCAAAAAGTTTCGGGACTTTCCAAAAAAGGACCCGAAAAGCAATTGGCAAAACTAAAATCTGCTTATTCTGAAATATGGAAAAAAACCAAAACAATTTCAAAGTCTCGTGACCTAAAACTTTTTCTTTCTGAAGATAGAAAGCGTTTTATGTCAACCGAAATACGCCCGAAAAGTTTCGGGATTTTTAAGAAACGCTTTCTCCCCCCACCTCTTTCACCGACGGAACAAACACGGCTCTTGCAACGCCATTTGAAAAGCGACAGTACGTTTCAAACGGACTTAATTAAAAAGTCTCGGGTACAGTACTAATCATGTTGCTTATAACTCGATCTTGAACATCAGGGAGCATTTCATCTGTTACCTCGGTGTTGATCTGAGTTGCTTAACAAATCATTATCCCATTTCTTTTTATTAGCAATGGAAGCAAAACGTGTTCCTAAAGACATCAAAGGCCCAGTAACATTCCCTAATTATTCCGATGGTCCTCTTTCAACGCTAGCGTGGACGAACGATGGAAAGCAGTCCATCACCTTACCAAAGGCCTTATTCAAGATGACTCAAAATCAATTTACAAACGGTAATAATATATTTTATGTACTTATTCTATATTGACACCTAAATGGTTAAGAAGACTGAAACCTTCTTTATGCAAAACACTAGTCTTATTTAAGTTTCCAAAAGGAAAAAAATGTGGGGTTTTCAAGGCGCGGGGTCACTTAAGACACTAATCATCCTTTTTGGTATTTCTTTGCTCGTTCTCGTTCCCTCGTCTGCACTATCTGAGAGCCTGGAACAGGCTACTTTTTCGGAGGGTGACGATTTTTAATATAAACTCTGAATTTGCACTGCCCTCTCTAGGCCTGGTAAATGCTTACGCTAAAACGAAGACGGCGGCTAGGAGGACGTCAATCCAAAATACAAGTTCACATGCACCATTTTTGTTATAAGAAATATTGTCCCAAGTTGTTCCGAATTCAAAATGTGCCTTGATTGGCTGCAAATCACGCAGAATGGGAGTTAAAATGTGGAGAAAGCATCGAAAACCGGCAGCTCTGCGTAATCATGTTATCCACCGGACTTCAAATTCAGTCATTTCCCGTTGTTCTTTCGTGGAGGGTGGAAAGGTACTTGAAATGTACTTGCGCAGCGGGGTGAGCTTTTGGTTTCCCCCGCGGCATTCGCGTTGCTGTCGAGGTAGTTATTAGTATTTAAATGTCGTTCTCTTTTCGGTAATATATTTTTCCACCTTTTCGCAGTACATGATACTTTGTTCTTAGGTGAATCTTTCATCTCCCCTAAGAACGCCCGCCGTGGACCCTGCCAAATTCCGGGAAGATTATTTTCCTCCATTTTGCCCCATTTGTTCTTGTTAGCTTTTCAGAGGGAAAAAAGGGAAAAACGTGTTTTTTTTTTATTTTTTCAGGAACGAAATTGGCAAGCTTTCTGTTCAGAACATTAACTTCTTTTTTACAACAAGAGAGGTAAGCTACAGTGCGACATTACTCCTCCAGTGAGTAAACAAATCAGTGCCCCAGTTGCAGTTTTCGCTTTATTGGGAGGCTTTATTTCATTGCCCTCTCGATCTTACATTTATTTGCTCACTGGAAAGCAGATGAGAAGATAACGTAGGTTTGATTGCTTCAGTATACTTCGCGGAAAAAACGACTTAACGGCTAATTTGTCTAGTGCACAGATTTATGATTTTTAGTGCGTTTCACCAAATCAAGCATCAGGGACCTGAGCACCAATAAGAGATTAATTATGACTACAAAGTGGATCTGAAAATTGCTACTTGTCCTGTGATCTCGCACTTGAAGTGAATCTTCTACCTGGCTGTTTAATCTTCTCAAATATTTAGCGCCAGTTCACAAGAAACCCTACCTGATGCAATTATATATATATTCATTTCCTCAGCACGGATGATGGAAACATTGGCGATCATTATCGAGTGGTGTCGGGTATTATTTCCAGCTCTGTGCAACCACCTCCCGGAAAATTAGCTGAGCCAGTTGTGATCGAGTTCAGCGGTATTGAGGAACTTCTTGAATCCATGGTAATCGATTAAATTCTTCGTATAAATAAGAGGAAAGTGGTCATATTGGTAAATTACACTATGCTATCTTGTAAGCGGGGCCTTGCCTAAAGCCAGGTCTCCCTCACCCTACCAAACTTTTTGTGTAAGTTGCCACAACGACATGTTAGGAGCTAAAATTTATGACTGGAACTAAAATCATGGCTTCATATGAAGCGTGGATAGTATCAAATCAATGAATGACAGGGCTTGTGCTTTCCTGGACAATTTGTATCGGGTATGTCCAGCACTTACCAAAGCCCCCTTAAATTTATGGCTGCAAATGCTCACATAGCCTCATGGACCATAAGCCTCTTTAAGATATCATTACCAAGATGGCCTCATTTGCTGGTGAGAACAGGACAGACCACAACACCGGGATCTTCGAGGCCTACTCGTGCCAAGCTGGCGTGAGGTATGCGCCTGTTCTTCAAAAAAGACGCCACAAACTGATTTGCATTGCAAAAATTCTTCCAAACTGGAATGTAAGACAGTTAGTGACGTCATTTCGGGAATAGACCCAGGCCTCTCACTATCTCGGCAGTGGGATAAGCGACTGCCAATTTTGTGAAGTTTACGCAACTCGAGCTCGTGTAGCCTTTTAGAGCCGAAATAGCAAGCAGTTGATGTAAAATACATGTTTTGTGGGGCTGAAATTTTACTTTTCCGGAATAAAGAATTTTGAATTCAAAGGCACGCAAAGAGTTTATTGGACAATGGTTGATAGATGGAGTCTATGGACGATTTTTTATTCCTTGTTCGAAAATTTAAGATATCTTCTTTTAGTATCACCCAACTAGCGGACAAATGCAAATCCTGCATTTGATTGGCTACGCTACTAGAGGACTATTAGTAATAGCCCTCGAGTAGCGAAAAGCGTGACGCTTTCTTTCGTTTTATTCCCAAAAAATTATTTCTTCAATTCGCATTTGCTAACTTTATTATTGCCTTTTCTGTCCGACTAGTTTGGTGATACTAAAACAATTAGACCCTTCGCCCTCAAGGGCCACGGGCCAATAGCCCATGAGGCGAAGCCGAATGGGCTATTGACCCGTAGCTGTTGCGGGCTACGGGTCTAATTGTTAAATAGAAGCCTGAAACATACCCAGCATTAATAATTGCGGTAAGTGAGAAGAAATTTATTCTCTTGTTTCGTTTTATTTAATATATGTTCTTTCGTGGCAAAAAAAAAAACGCCCAGTCCGAACATGTACTGCTAATTAGCTCATCTCGTGGAGCAATCTACCGGTATTGCAGAGGCGGGTGTTGAGCAGGAAGTACGAGGCTCACTGATTCTTCCCGATTGATTTCATCTGTTTCTCTCGCAGGGTACAGAAAGCTCTTTGAAATGCGTTTACTGGGATTATACCTTGTGAGTAGAAGTGTACTGGATGTATCATTAAGGAGCTTTAGCATGAAAAACAACGTTACATGAATACTTTTCCAAGTTCAAGTGCTCAGCATGTAAAATGTTAACCAACTTTACAAGACTGGAGGGTGCGTCTTTCAAGGGAAAATTGCAAATATATCGTTAAGTGCTGACGTTCTCATAACCTTATCTCGCTAGGCAGCGTCATAAAAAACAAAAACAAAATTGATTTGACTTGATTTACAGTCTCCTTAATTAGTAGAGCACGAAGTCTATACATTTAGTTATTAAACAGTCGAAAATTGGAACATTTTAAAGAACTATCAAGCCAAACCATCGACATGATTCTCCACGGGAGAGCTACAGCTCTTTTGATGGGTACCAGAGATTTTGTGTCTGCGTGTGTGGGGTAACCGCAAGAAATAGATGCACAGAAAGTTCTCTTCCGCCTAGGCTATTTCAAGCTCGTCTAATAACAGAATGGCTTTTAATTCTCAGAAACTCTGTGGGTGGTGGTTGGTCCACTAAAGGCTGTCGACGTTCAAGATATGTTGATGAAACTGTTACGTGCGAGTGCGATCACTTGACAAACTTTGCAGTTTTGTTGGACACTTCTGGCATATCCTCTGTAAGTAAGCATGGCTTGCAAAGTGCAGCTAAAAGCCTAACTTTTTGGCTCTTTTGCGCAATTCATTGTATTTTGGACATGTAAGAAAACACTTTCTCGAATTTTAAATCAACTGAACTAGAAAACTCAGTGTGTCGAAGTTTACCACTCTTCCACAAAAAGATGAAGCTGTTAAAAGAATTTCAATAAATTCGGAAGTTTTTATTATAATACATCCTCCGTTCGAAGCAACAACGGTATATATGACACATCCTAAATGCTTCGGGGATCCGAGAAATGCGATTTTCTCAATATCAGATACGACAAAGGACTCTGGGTAATCAGCGCTTGGCAGCTTTCCTTACTCGCGCACCAAATTTGTTCCCATGGCTTTTTCGCAGCCCGCCAAAAAGCCCTGGAAACGTGGTTCACACACACAGAGCCCCTTTCGGTCTTCGTGCGTACTAACTTTCTAATTCTCTCTCGGTGTCCGAATTTCATCTTGTTATTACTGTTACTGACAATACTTTTTCATTTTTCACTCTAGCAACACCCTGGACACAGTGAAACGCTGAATTACATCACACTTGTAGGGTGTTCGATGTCGCTTTTCGGAATTTTCATTACCCTCATGGTTCACTATCTTTTCTGGAGGTTAGCACCATTAGAATATCTCTACGAATATGCGTTATTGTCAAAGGAGGGAGGGGTCCCTGTCATAGCTGAGAAAAACCAGGCTCATCAATTTTGTGGTTTTCTAGTCGCTAGAAAATCCAACTTCAAATTTATTTTTTTCGTGCACTCTTTGCAATATTTACTGATTAGCAATATATAGCTTATATAAAAAATGAAAGTGAAAAAAAACCATAGCATCGCCAAAGAAGATGTTGAGTGTGCACAGTCTTCAATCCATCAATCAATCCATCCATCAAACAATCAATCAATCAATCAATCAATCACTTTATTAACGTTTCAAAGCATCTAGCGTACCAGAAGTAGTATACTGACCGATGACACGTCTAGAGTACACAATACTAGCCATTGCGTTTCATGCAACAGTTCAAAGTTGGCGCAGTGGTGAGAGCACTCGCCTCCCACCAATGTGGCCAAGGTTCGATTCCCGGAGTCGATGCCATAAGTGTGGATTGAGTTTGTGTTCGCTCTCTTCTTCTTCTTCTTCTTCTTCTTATTATTATTATTATTATTATTATTATTATTATTATTATTATTATTATTATTATTATTTTAATTACAAGTTCACAATGCTTTCAAAGACGAAGTCCTCATTCATTTATGATTGCATTGATACGGTTGCACGTTATCTGATCAATTATAATAGCCAACTTGTTATTAAGAAATGCGGATTTGTCATATGACCTCTAATAGTTAATGAATTTGGAAAACGGAACAATGGAAATTCGTAAGGCGGAATGACTTTTATGAATATTCGTCAACTAATTTCTAGTATGCAGAAGGTCACCCTGCGAGCAGAACCTCTCTAAAACTCACCATTGGGCGAGCAAGAGAGCCTCTGCAGAAGTCGTGTCAAGTCTTTTAAGTCGCCGCAGCCCAAGTTTCTGGGCTAGTCACTCCGGTAAAACCGGTTGAGGCATCGCGCGCATTATAAGTTTGACAAGGCTAAGGCCATCAGCTTGGCCTGGGTTTGAAACTGTTTCCAGGCAATAGATTGCGCATACTCAATAAGACTTAACACGATTTCTGAAGAGTCCTTTCTCTCTCGTCTAGTTAAGAAAGGCTCTGCTGGTAGGGTGGCAGAAGGTACTCATTCTGAACAAGCATTCCTTTGAAATAATTTTGTACAAATTCTAAGTTGTCGAATGTCTACGAGGCCTTTTTCCAAACAAACATTTCTTTGAATACTGAAAAGGCAACCAAAGCTAAGGTGGAAACAGTTTGCATAAAAGTTGAGAGAATGTCTTGTTTGGAATTACTTATGCAAAGGGATATGTTATCTTTTCCTAGAAATTTGAAGTCTCCGAAGACAACGATACACGTCAACTTTTGTTTTGCTTTGCTGGCTGCCAATATTTTTCTCCTGATTGGCTCACGTGCAAGGGAAATTAAGGTAAACGCCTCAGTTGCTCCTCAGTAACCACGCAAGCATAAGCAAGGCGCTCAAACTCAACAACCTTATTTCAAAATGGCCGTCAATGCAGTATTCATTTGTTTGCTTGTAAATAGTATCAATATTCAGCTTGACAGCGAGGCAGAGAGGACAGAAACAAACACGTTGGAATGAATGTGTCAATTATCGACATGTCATCCACTTTTCTTTGTCTTTGTTCTCTAAACTTCTCTTTCAAGCTGAATTTTAAAGCATGGAAAGTGGCCTATTGCCTCTTGTTGCCTCGTTCTTTTAATTGAAATTCAAAAGGATATTTAATCTTGAACGAGGCAACAAGTTCTAATTTGCAAAAAAAAAAAAACAAAAAAAGAAGAGTACTAAAGTTGTATAGAGTCTTTATCGTTAGTACTTCTTTTGAAGACAAAAGTCGACTATAATTTTTGTTTGTATTTTTGTTTTTCACTTAACAAATTCGAATTATGGATAAACATTAAAGAATAAAGTCAAGCGTAATGGTTTTAATAATGTACGTGAAAAAATTTCAACGCGTTGATTGGCTGAAAGCACGTCAATTAATCCCAAACGGAAGTGCAGAAAAGTGAAATTAGTGTAGAAAGTTGAAGTTAGTGCAATAAAGGTAAAATTTTTGCATCGATAACCGATCAAATGCGAGCCCTGGCATAATATGACCTAGAAATAAATCGTTTTTCAAGTTTTATCCACTTCCGAGACGTCTTACAGCATTTTGAATTTCCGAATAGTGACCTTCATGACACCATGATACAAAGCTATTTGGTTGGAAAAAAAGTGTCTATCTCTATGAATCTCAGCAGTTTGAGCCTTTCAAGTACATTAGGAGATGTGTTTATACACATGTTTTTCTTTGATTACCGGCCACCATACTGGTAAATCACATGGTGTCTCCATACAAAACTCTACAAAATTGCGCGAAATGCTTCGACTAATAACTCAGAAACGATGTACCGCACGTACCCGAGAATTGGAGAGGTGGTTAAAAGACCTGTTTCCTACAACATTCCAAGTTCTTGGGCTTTTTCATTGAACGATTTCGGAATTTTTTTTTTTTTTTTTTTGCGTGGCGGTAAAACTATCTATTATAGAGCGTTTTCACTTACGTGACCAGCAGCCATATTGGATTACTGAAAGAAAAGAAAGTATTTGCATAAAAATAGAGTTCAATTTCCGGAGGGTTAGTTTGGTAAACCACCGCGGCTGCTATTTCTTTGTTTTGGAACAGCAAGATGGCTGCGGTGACGTTTGAGGATTTGCGCATAACCACAATTTCTTGTGCCTTTGACAACAACCCCATGCGTTCTGAAGAAAAATGTGTTCTTCTCCCGATCATTCGATCGCTTTAGGAAAGGAAAGGAAAGGAAAGGACAGGAAAGGAACTTTATTTAAGTGTCAAGTTGTTCTGGCGCTGGAGCACTAATCTGGGACACTGTAAACCGCAAGTAACAATCAACTTAAATCAAGTCAAATGTTGGTTTTTACTCACTCACTGCGGCAGCATTTAACATCTACGGTGTTATACTTAACGCGTGTGGGTTCGAAGCCCTTTGACTAAGCCACCTGGATATTTCAGGTTCTATAAAAGGCAATTGCTGAAATTTTCCAGATCGATAAGCGCGAGGATCACTTTTCCTTTTGGTGAATAGTTTTGTACAGATATCGTCCGATTGTGTTCCGGCCGGGTACATTTTTATGTGGTTCATAAAATTGAAGAAGCCAACTTCCTTCAAAACGCAAAAGTAATGTACTTTCGGGAAGCACTTTTCGTTTAAATGCGTGGATTCCATTCACTCTTTTATTTGCCTTAAACAGGAACCCATGACCCGGAGCCTACAACTTTACTGTGTTCGTGTAACGGCGTTTTCACAGACCGACTTCTTTTTAGATTGAATTTCCCGCGAATGAGACTCCCACAGGAGCCCGATGACCAATTACAAGAAATAAAGCTGGCGTCATAGGGTCACCGAACCGGAACTGCCTTTGGTTTTTTACTTAATTCGCGGGAAGGGCTAGTCTAAATACAAACCTACTTGTGAAAACGCCGTTTCACAGACGCTGTATGGAAGTTGCGCGCTCCAGATGGGTTCCTGCCTTAAACTGATGTTTTATTCTGTTTGATTTTCTGTACATAGGTACTTTGCACTGTTATCTCCATCTTTCTTCACTACTTTTTCTTGAGCGCCGTATTTTGGATGCTTGCTGAAGGCTTACAGATATACTACGCCATAGTTCAAGTTTTTAGCGGAGAGTGGCGGTGGAAATATTTCTACATTCTTGGTTGGGGTAAGGTTGATTTGCATGATGATTTAAAGCCAGGCAGTTGACTCACCGATAAAAAGAATCGTTAAAATAATTCAGGGTACATAAAATGAATTATTCGGACAAACAGAATAGATCCTTCGTCGCTAAAATGGCCTAAATTTTCCGACTACCTGATTCTAATAGCTAATTATCAGCTATCTGAAAAATAAGAGCTGTTTGAGCCCTGTTACATCATCTTTCCAATGGGTTCCATGATATAGCAGTGTGATCACGTGTTCAAATTTCGTTTATCTGATTGGTTGCATTGTAAATCTTCTCTGACAACAAGAAAGTTTTTCCCGACAATGCTCCGATTACTGTCGTTTAATATACATTGTGTTTTTTGCAGCTGGGCCCTTAGTTATTGTGGTTCCATGCTTGTGTATCACAAGAACAGAGGGATATGGAGAGGATAAAACGTAAGAGAATTAAGTTTTTAAAAGTAAGCGAATAACGGGGCTGCGTCACGTTCATCATGATATAGAATTCCTTTATTCATTAATGTAAAATTATGCTTTTACCACTATTGCTTGTATTCTCGCGATCTGATTGGCTTATCTGCCGTTGTCTATAAGAGTATCGCGTCAACTTTCCCTTGTTGTAATTGCCAATCAGAAGCGCTCGTTTTGAAAAATAAATCAATCAGATTGCGAGGAAGTTATAGACAACGCTTGCTCTTTTTTTATGTCACGATCTTGCACGCGCATTGAAATAAACATTTTCTTGGACGTTGAATATTGTGGTAAAAAAAAATTGATTAAGTCCACAACATCTTAACCACTGTGATGACGAATACTGTTGTCGATAAGAGTACTGACAACGCTGAACCGCATTTTAATTTTAATCACAAGCAAAATGAATTGGACAAAAAAAAACATCACCCGGGCAGAATCTTCAGGCCGACTTCAAGATTACCCAAATACAATCAGTTGAATGTCTTTGGCTTTGCTGTATTTCTTTGATGTTGTTCTACACTTGTTAGTGGTTATTGAAATGCCCCATTGTATTTTTTTGGCAGGCATTTTGCTCGTCATGAAAATTTCATATAACGGCATGACATAACAAAATTTACGTTAATAGCGCGTGCTAGTACATAACCATTTGTCATTTAGCCATCTTGATGATTTCAGCTAGAGAAAGATTGTCATTTGTTGCTCTTCTTTGTCCCCATTAATGTTTTCTTTCCTTCTTATTCTCAGATGCTGGTTATCATTTCATTCTGGTCTCATCTGGGCGTTTATTGGACCTTCTCTCACAGTCTTATTGGTAGGTTTATGCAAGATGGTCATGATTAAAGACATAAGTGACCCTTATCATCAGGCGCCAAACCTGAGGATATCACGTGACCACGGTCTTGCAGTCGCGTTTACAGTTTGCAAATTTTCGTCCCAAGAGTCCGCTTTTCTTTTGGTCAGCAGCAAGAACACCGACTCTGGCCGCAGCCAAGAAGGCGCGCGTTAGCGGTAATGTTGTAATGTGATAACAGTTGACGACCGGTATTGTTTCAAATTTTCTTACAAAAAGTGGTCTCATTCGTACATTAGTGGACAAGGCCTTCAAAATCAACAACTCTTGGAGCGGCTTTCACACCGACATCCAACAATTAACATCTATTCTTATGAAAAATTGTTTCCCCTGTAACATTATACAAAGAGTAGTTAATCAATACCTTCATAAGGTCCACAACACCTCAGTTGATGCATCCCGGCAGGACCATTCTGAGGGAACGACCAAACGGTTTTTCAAATTACCTTGTATTGGACCCTTTTCCCTTTTAGCGCAACGTAAAATCAAATTTATCGTCATGAAATATTGTAAGGATTTAGAGATTAGGTTAGCCTTCACTTCCTATAAGTTAAGTAACATGTTTAGAGTGAAGGATTCGATTCCCAATGCGCTCCTTTCCCAGGTGGTTTACAAATTTACATGTGCAGGATGTCGTACCTGTTATGTCGGTGAAACCACTAGACATTTTGGCACCAGGGTTCGTGAGCACTTGTTCTCGGATCTATGAACATCTTCAGGTTTCTGAGTCGTGTAAGAATCTATGATCTTTCAATTGTTTTTCCATCTTAGACTCGGCTCTTACTAATTTCCAACTTAAGATCAAAGAAGCCCTTCATAAACATCCTTCAACTGAAGATGGATACTGAGTATCTGAAATATGTCTTGCAAATTTAAAAGTTGTGTTTTTTTTTAATGTTTGACATCCGACTGACCCAAAATAAGGAAACGCATAAAAAAAAGTTGACGTCTTAACTTGGGTGCATCTGCATGCCAGCTTCTCCGATTGGGATCACCACCTTATCGTGGTGGGGCAGTTTGTGTGTCTCGATGACCCCTAGAGCTATGTCGGCGGGAGTCTTGAACTCCTGGTAGGGTCACCCATGCCGAACAGGTCAAAGGGTAGAGACCAGACAAAGAGTGATCCCCTGGTCCTCTAGGTTCGGGGTTGGGCGCAAGGCTAACGACGCTGCCCCTTAAAAAAACTTACTGTTACAGAAACCGGAAACGTAGACAATGTCACAATGCAATCTGGGGGTGTTGCTGCTGGGACCACCATGACGCTCTTGGGTCAAAGCCGGCAGGAAGCCCAAAGGCCGATAGGCCCCATAGTAGCCCCCAAGAAACAGACGACCATTGGATGCTGGAATTTGAGGACTATGGCGGAGGCAAGAAGGGCAGCACAAGTGGGCAAGGAAATGGCGGCCTATGGAGTTGAAATATTAGGGTTAAGCGAGACCAGATGGAGGGGGATGGGATCAGTGACACTAGGGAGTGGTGAGAAAGTGGTGTATGTGGGAGATGACGGAGCGAGACAAGGAGGAGTAGCAATCATGATGAGTGCAAGGACCAAGAGAGCCTTGATGGAGTGGACGCCGATAAGCAAGAGAATCGTCAAGGCACGATTCTACTCAAAATATAGAAAGCTGATGGTGATACAAGCGTATGCACCAACGAATGAAGCGATAGACGAGGAAAAGGATGAATTCTACAACCAGCTACAGGATTCTATCTCAAGCTGCAGTAGACACGACATGATTGTAGTGATGGGGGATCTGAACGCCAAGGTTGGAAGCAACAATGCTGACAGGGAGGAAGTAATGGGGAAGTTTGGTGTTGGAGTTATGAACGACAACGGGGAAAGGCTATGTGATTTCTGTAATGTGAATGGGTTAGTCATAACTGGAACAATATTCCCGCACAAAGAGATACATAAACTGACCTGGAGATCACTATACGGGAAGACAGTAAATCAGATTGACCATGTTATGGTGAATGGACGCACGAGAACATCGATCATGGACACACGGGTGATGAGGGGAGCAGATGTATACAGTGACCACTACCTTCTGAGAACCAGAATAAGGTTGAAGTTGGCTCGGGTAGAGAGGGGGAAGATGGCAAGGGTAAGGTTTGATATACGTAAGCTACAAAGTGAAGAGATCAGGAAGAGATACAACATTGAGGTGAATAACAGGTTTGACGTGCTAGGAGATATAGAAGATCCGAGGAAGAGCACGATAAGCTTTTAGAGGCGTACAGAGGTGCCGCAGAGAAAGTTATCGGGAGGTCAAATAAGCAGAGCAAGTCATGGATAGGAGACAAGACTTGGAAAAAAGTCAAGGAGAGGAAAGACGTAAAACTTAAAATGGAAGGTGCTAGATCAGAGCGATTAAAGCAGAGATGGAGGGAGGAGTATAAGGTGAAAGACAAGGAAGTGAAACAGAGTGCGAGGGAGGATAAAAGGAATTGGTTGGAGGAGAAGGCTGCAGCAGCGGAAAAGGCTGCTGAGAATGGTAGAAATAGGGAGCTCTACAACATGACCAAGGCAATAGTAGGGGAACGGAAGAGACGGGAAGTAGGCGTGAGAAACAAGCAAGGAGAGCTTAAGACAGAAGCGCGAGAAAAACTGCAGAGATGGGTAGAGCACTTTAGTGAAAATCCAGTTGAAGAGTATAGTAGAGAAGAAACAGGCGAGACCGAGGAAATTGACCTTGGAAGATGGAGGGTACAAGAGGTTAAGAACGCATTAAAGAATACGAAGGCGGGAAAAGCAGCAGGGGTAGATGAAGTGGGTCCGAACTTACTAAGAGCTGACATGGAAGGCACGGCAAGTAGACTGGCTAAATGTTATAATAGGCTTTGGGAGGTTGAGAGGTGGCCGAAGGTATGGAAGAAGGAACTTATTGTTAAGATATTCAAGAAGGGTGACTTGCGCGATTGTAACAACTGGAGAGGGGTGACTTTACTACCCATCATTAGTAAGGTATTCTGTAGGATGATGCTAGAGAGGATTAGGATAGGTGTAGACAAGAAGCTTCGAAATCAACAGACTGGGTTCAGAGTAAAGAGAAGCACAACTGAACAGATCTTTGTATTGAGAAACATCTTAGAGCAGGCAAATGAGTGGAGGGTAGGCCTATACATACACTTTGTGGGCTTTGAGAAAGCCTTTGATTCGATACACAGAGAAAGCTTATGGAATATCTTGGGGAGTTATGGCATACCAAGCAAGATGGTGAGAGTGATTGCAGACGTTTATGAGGGCTTCGGGTGCGCAGTCATTGATGGAAGTGAAA
>NC_090884.1:48248217-48283217 GCF_036669925.1 Montipora capricornis
ATTCAAAACAATCTTCCTATTTCTTTGTAACTTTTCAGTCTCGAAGAAAATACTTGGTCTAACCATTCAGATAAAGCCTCTTCAGTAGAACTTTCACATGGTGCTTTTTAGTTTTTAGTATTTCACAAAAAGTGAATTGGATTTGTTTCTCCTATGTTTACATGGGCACTGGGAGTGAAGGTTTTAACAGTGTGCATCCTGGTGATTATGAATTATTTGTACTATTCCTCAGTGAGGAATACTTTTCCATTAAGTGCCTTTTTGTAGTCATCTGCAGCTTCTTTGCTTCAGTAAGTTCAAAGGAGTGGAGAATAATACACTCCTTTGGAAGAACTTCCGTCCATGGTTCCTTTGCTCTTGGAAGGCTTAAAGGTGACCACTTCCCTCTGTATGTGCCTTTCCAGGAATGGATTTTGAAATGATCTTCACTGATCTCTTTTAAAACACCAATCACTGGCTCCTCTTCACAGTTTGATAAGAAAACTGCTGCCTATGTTTCAATTTGAGGCCCTTCGTAGAAAGAGTCAACACGTTCAACGGGATTTTCTCTGTTGCTGGGGGCAACATACTTTCCACTGTAAATCTGAAAAAGAATACAGTTTAATCAGAAAAGGTTAATTAAAGTTACCGTGTACGTTCAGAGGGAAAAAAAATCAATTTTCGTTTTTTAAGTTGGAAATAAGCTTTCCAGTAAGATCTTTCAAAAGAGTGAATATTTGCCGAGAAATTGGGATGTAAGCGATTTCCACCGGAAGTTAAACTCCACTTTGATTGACAGCATAATGTAATCATGCGGTCACGATGGTTCACCGGTACTGGTGTTTCCGCTGCTCTTTCTGCTGATGATTTAGCCCGCCTTTGTCGCTTCGGCTTGGGCCCAACCGCTTTCCTCGATGAGGTCTTTACTCTTAGTTTTTTCCATGATGATTGGATTCGTTGGAAATATCCAACGAAATGGCGAAGGAATTGATTACTCTGTAACGAGAGTACGTGCAAAATTGCGAGAAAATCATCACAGCAGGTAACCGGAAGAAAAAGTGCCTTGCGAAACAATTGGCTAATACTTGTTTGTGTAGGGATAATTTTTTTTAAGCGCTCTTTTCTCGAACTTTAATTTTCGCTTCAAGGAGACACTTTCAAGAGTTACAACTCAACAACGATTTGGCCGATTTCGGTTAAATTTGGCCAGATGCTAGAAAAGTATGTAATCAACAGAGACGTGTCGGGGAATTCGATAATTCTTAAAACTGTTTCCTTGACAGCCATTTCCGTGCGTTCACTTCGCATGTTTTTCTTGCAGTTTTCAAAATGTTCCGTAACTTTTGAACGCAATCGAATTAAGGAAAACACTGACACGTTTTTTAGCCTTTGAGATGCTGACCGTGAGAAAAAAAAACAAGGGGCGGAGAATTTGTTGGTGCAAGACACGCCCGCCGTTTTAATTTTAACATAATGACTGGTTAGTCCATAAAGTCCATTCAAAATTAAAAACATGCATGCACCATGGTTTTCTTCTTTAGTGTCGGAATACAAGCTGACATTAACGTTCCAGTCCCCGGGTTGCCTGAACTAAGTAGGGCTAGGTATTGCAAAATACCCGGTACACCAAATGTCTTACTTAAAAAACTGCCTTCGCAGTCCCGCAGTCTTGAAGTGAAGTGAAGTGAAGTGAAATTATAAGTCTCTCCCCTCGGGGCTTTTCAAGACTAATTTATTGCTGTTACGCAGTTTACAATTAATTTAGAAGGTGAAAGATGCCCCTCGTTCTTTAATAGATGTGTATGACATGTTGAGTGTCCTTAACTGAACCACAAAATGAAAGCTAAAATTTTACGAGAATGCTTAGGCCTAATCACTGAAGCGAGCGCTTAGGCTTAATCAGTAAACGCGTGCTTTCTTCTTCACACGAACTCGTGGAAAGTGTCCTTAACTGAACCACAAAATGAAAGCTAAAATTTTACGACGCAGTGGCATGGGACAGAAAATGATACATATAAACAACTCTGTTCCTAAACCGGGTATTCTGCAATCACTGCTAAGCTTTCATTTTGCTGTTCGGTTAACTACAGTTTTCATGAGATCGGGTGAAGAAGAAAGCACTCGACCGTTTACTGATTAATTAAGCCTAAACGCACGTTTCAGTGATTAGGCCTAAGTATTCTCGTAAATTTTAAGCTTTCATTTCGCGGCTCGGTTAACTACACTTTTCACGAGATCGTGTGAAGAAGACAGCACTCATTTACTGATTAAGCTTAAGCGCTCGCTCCACTGATTAGGCCTAAGCATTCTCGTAAAATTTTAGGTTTCATTTCGCTGCTCGGTTAATTACACTTTTTATGAGATCGTCTGAAGAAGAAAGCACTCGTCTACTCATTAAGCCTAAGCGCTCGCTTCAATGATTAGGCCTTGGCATTTTCGTAAAATTTTAGCTTTCATTTTGTGGTTCGGTCTCATTAAGCCTAAGCGCTCGCTTCAGTGATTAGGCCTAAGCACTCCTAAAATTTTAGCTTTCATTTTGCGGTTTGATTAACACTTTTTACGAGATCGTCTGAAGAAGTAAGCACTCGTTTACTGATTAAGCCTAAGCGCTCGCTTCGGTGATTAGGCCTTGGCATTTTCGTAAAATTTTAGCTTTCATTTTGTGGTTCAGTTAAGGACACTCAGCGTGTCATACACCTCGTTCTTTAATCCACAAATCCTAAAAACGCCACTTAACAACTGGCCGTTATTTTCAATTATTATTTAACTACTACGTGACTTCGGACCCCGGTCACAACCATTTTATTCTTCGGAGTTATCAAATATTCAGTCATCGACCACGGGACTGCGGACCGCGGTGGCAGTTCATTTTAATGCTTGCCCTTTAACAGTTTTCATTCATCGACTACGGGACTGCGGACCGCAGTGGCAGCTTTTTTAAGCAGGACGTTTGCTGTGCCGGGTATTCTGCAATCGCTCCATAAATAGTAAGCTCATCTGCGGGCATTAACGGTTGGGGAATATCTTGCGTGTTGTCCTCGTCTCCGAGCGAGCGGGGTCTACATGCTGTAGTGGCGTTTTGCAATTACGCTTACCATTTGATACACTCACCGTTGTAATTTATTCCAGCCGCAGCGCAATGGTCTCCACTTCGACGCCTCTTGATAGGGGTACTTTGAAAGATAGTATCTCCTTTACGTTGACACAAAGCTTCAAGAAATTCGTTTTCCTCACTTATCCGTTTGTCGCCCATAATCACGGTTAAAAGCTGAAATGTGCCTTGCACGTATTCCGAATGTTATCTGTCACTGAAAGTGCATCAGATGGTCTGCAGTAAATCAAAGTTGTCGATTATTTGCGTATACCTCGTGCATGGGAACGGTTTCGATTAAACACTAACGTAAGATGACGTGTCTCAATATCATTGGACTATTTCCACGAAACTCTCAACGTTCTTTGTCTCTTTATCCCTGTGATTGGTTGAATTCTATTACCCTCAAACATTTTCCAGATCTACCGGCTAGAATATTTTGACACATTAATTCGTTATCGGTTGTTACGACTTGCCGCACATCCGAAAAAGCTTCTTTTTAACGTTTCCTGCCTTTACTCGCAAAATGGGCCTCTGGACGATCCAATTAGCAAAACCCGGGGACAAGCCAAAAGTGTTTCGCGATGGTTCGCCCCTAAAAATGAGTGACGGACAGCGTTATGGTACAGTGGTAAACGTGTCATCATCCTCTGTCCAAGCAGGGAGTAATAAGCTCTTCGTCAAGGTGAGACTTAAAGATTTATCTTTTCCGCTTACAATAATCCCTACTCTAGTTCGATTAATTTTACATGACTATTGTCTTGGGTTTTGAGAAATTGTTGGCTGGAAATTCTTTCCAAGTTTGATTTCCAAATACCACCACAATCTATTCATTTCCGTTAGCAATGACAGAAAAGTCTCGGTTTAAGATCATCCGGCTATTGTTTACACGTGTCGCGGGAAGCTAGCTTTTGAAGAACAAGGCATACGACAATGGAGATTGTTGTTATCCAGTGGTATGTAACTGATGTAGCCGGGTACTCGGAAATTCTAGCCTATCCACAAAGGTTTGTTTAAATTACGTTTAACTGTCTTTGAAAGTCATTCACTAGAAAACTTTACCTGGTGCGATGTTCATTCAGGTTGAGATGCTGGTCAAATTTCTATGCTTTGTTTCTAAACAGCATACTCTGTGAGGTATACCTCGTCACCCATAGATTCCTTTTAGAGAACTCAGAAAAATGAATCCTTATTGATTTTGGGTATCAATATTTTAAAGATTTGAAAATCGTGGCTACAAATTTGGCAGTCTTTAGAAGTATGCGAATTTATGAGTTCGAGCTACTATATGTGTCGCGTGGCATTTAACGCACTGAAATACGAACATTCCATTTACGCAAGTTAATATATTTCATAAAAATTCTTTGACTTGGGCCATTTAAGTTCAATAAGAATAAAACGCAAACAGCGGTTACAAACATTTGCTTGAACTGCATAACTTTTACAAACTTAATGTTTCGTATGTTACTACATGCATCATCAGAAGTGATTATTATTCAGTTACAGATAAATTTAAATTAAAAAATACAGCTGTAAGGACTGGGACTAACGAAATTGATTTTCCCCATAAAAAGATAAACTAGCTCCTTCCTTCAAGTCAAAAGTAGTGTACAGAGCAAACTGGTGGGATTGCAATGATTTCTATACAGGGAAAACGATACGCAGATTACGTGACAGAAAAACAAAACACTGATTTTAAAGCCTTGACTAAAAATTTTCACGAATCTGCAATTGCTGATCATGTTTTCTCAACCAACTACAGAATTAAGTGGGATCATTTTGAAATATTAGCAACTGATCGATCAGACAAGCACATGATTGTAAAATTAAAGAGTCTCTGTTTATCCGTGATCTAAAGCCAGCTTTAAATGAAAACGTTGGCAGTGAGAAACTTTATGTCTATTATTAGCATATTTCTTGTCGTTTTATGTCAACCAATTTCGAATTTAAATTTATCTGTAACTGAATAATAATCACTTCCGATGATGTAAGTAGTAGCATAAAAAAACGTTAAGTTTATAAAAGTTATGCAGTTTTATCAAATGGTTGTAACCACTGTTTGCGTTTTATTCTTATTAATTTATTTCATATATCGTATAAATTATTTGAAATAGCTACGTCTGCCTGTCCTATTTTCATACGAAGCTTGAATTCGCATGTTTCTATCGAAAGACTCGCCACCCTTCTCGAGTCAGAAATCGCGGGATAAAATCGCCCGATTTCGATTTTTTTTTTCACAACCTACATGGCAAGCAGCCCTATTACTAGGCTCGATTTCCGCCGCCCACTCGAGTTCGGGTATTTCCCGAAACAGCGGCTGGTAATCGAGCCTACCCCATTACCCACGCATCCAAAACAGACAGGGGTACTTTACATAGTATGCTTTCGATGTTTAAGTTTATCATTTAACCTTGTTCTTTACCATGCAACGTTTGAGTTTCGTAATTGCACATTGCTGTTCATCATGCGACATTTGAGTTTTATCATTCAGACATCGGAATTTAAAAATTCAACATTCAAGTTTTAACATTCAACATTCAGCATTCAAGTTTCAACATTCAACATTCAACATTGAATATTCAAGTTTCAACATTCAACATTCAACATTCAAGTTTTAAATTGAACTTCACGGATGAATAGTTGACCTTTTGAAGCGAATCCGCTGAGAGCGTTGGGCGCAAGGAGTCACGCAAGCGAGACGGTAATGAATAGCTAGGAACAGCCAAAAATGGCGGCTGGCGGATATTTTCATGCCTATCATATAGTTTAGGAGACAATCGCAAGGCTTGAAAACCTACGTGAACCATTTGAAATTGATGGATTATTCATGAGATTGGATTATCTCAATCGCTTTCTTGTAAACGTTGATAATGACAGTAATTCACAAACAGATGGAATTATCAAGATGTAGCTTTAGCTTTTTGTGTGATTTGTGGAGTTCTTGATGAAAGGGCCTTCACTTACTTGAAGTTCTGGATCTGCCAGTGTAAGGTGTCCCTAGAGCTGCAGTCTGCATGCTCTATTGCAGTCCAGATAATTATGTTTTGATATAGACTGTAATACTTGACCTACCATGCCATATTTTCTAGATTTTTGGAGGGATTATTCATTTCTAGTCGGTGTCAAAAATGTATAAAATTGACATCACACTCACATCTCATTTTGTTAGTTACTGTTTTAAAATTATATGTAAATTAATTGTTGTGATATGCATCTCTTTTACAACCCTCATGCTTTTCTCTTACAGGGAATACTTTTACTGCCGCTCTGATGTGTGGAAGGAAGGCTATATTGACAGGCACATCATGTGACAAGCGTGTTATCTGCCAAAAACTAAGTACCAGTACTCAGCTCACGACTACTCAGATAGATTAAGCCCTGGTTGTTTACAGATTTAAAGTGCATGGTAAACTATTGTAAACTATTGAAAATATCCCATGACTAAGGCTTAACGACTGGTAAGAAACAGATCTTACAAATTCATTTAAAAGAACTTTAACTCATTCCAAGTGGATTTTTCAGGCCAGTGTTGGGGTCAATACCGAGAATCTGGAGCTTAATTCATTTGTGATTGGCTAATGGGATGTTTTGGTTAAAATTTTCAACCAAGAGAGGGCATTTCTAATGATGTGTCCAAGTTAGCTGTCTTGCTATTCCTCTTGGACGCCTTTAAGTGAGTTTTGGAAAATGTGCTTAACCTTTTATTCAAAGAGTTAATTAAGGAGGCAGAAAATGTTGTACCTTTTGAGTCATTACATGAAATCCTATGTTCTTACCATTCGAATGAAACCACTACAGCAGTACAAAATGAAAATTTTGATTTTTCCAAACGTTTACATAGTGACCATTGTTGCAGTGAAAGGTAAAGAATCACAAAAATAAATCATTTTAAGACCAGCCCTTAATCTACTTGAGTACCATATGGTTTAAGAGGGCTTTATTGATCATTTTAGAATTGACTTTGATTAGCACACCATGAGTATTAGTTCTTTTGCTATAAACCTAATTATACAATGCCAATGTGTAATCTGCACTCCGGCGCTGCAACAAGTTAGCCAGAAACTGAAATAACTGTAATTCACTTTTTTAATCCAATCTTGTTTTAAAGTGGCCAAAACCTGTGTAGTGAATTGAATAGTGAATTTCATTTTTATTGTACTGAGGTTTTGCATCTGTTGTTTTGAAGTTGTTTATACACCCTTCATTTTGCTGTACGTAAATAAGTCAATTAAGTGGAGATTAAGATTTACAGAAAGTCTGCATCTTTTGAAGCCACTTACTAGGCTGAGATGATTTTTACATCACACAGTTGTTGTAGAAAAAGTATGGAATTTAGCGGAAAATCAAATTTGCAGAATTTCTGCATAAAACGTTTTCAAGCCACTAGGCTGAGATGCAGAATTTCTGCATCACAAAGTTGTAGAAAATGTAAGAATTTAGGAGAAAATAACATTTGCAGAATTTCTGTATCCGACTTTTTCAAGCCATTAGGCTGAGATGCAGAATTTCTGCATCATACAATCGTTGTTAGTAAAAGTATCGAATTTAGCGGAAAATGAAATTTGCAGAATTTCTGCATCAAACGTTCACCAGCCACTTGGCTAAGATGCAGAATTTCTGCATCACACAGTTGTTGTGGAAAATGTACAGAATTTATCAGAAAGTAAGATTTACAGAATTTCTGCATCAAACTTTTTCAAGCCACGCAGAATTTCTACATCGTTCTTTTGCGTTAGATAAACTGTACTGGAACTTGTCTGCAGCCTGTAGTCCTGTGGACAAGACCACCTTTTCCTTACTGCAGTTTTTTAGCTCATTTTTTGTGTCCGTGTGTTACCTGTAATTTTTGATTGTATACTTTTAGTTAAAATATCAGTGCAGAGTAATTATGATCTATTAAAACAACTGTTTGAAATTGTGATTCGGTCGTGTTAACAGTGTATCACTCCAACTTTTAATATTACTGCAGTCAAGTCTTTTAAGTTCCTGTCGGAAATCACGTTTTATGCAGAACGAAAGTGGGCTTTTATGACGGAATTTTGTATTTTGGAAAAACCCATTTTAGTTTGGAACGCGTTTAAGTTAATTTGTCCTAAATGTCGAAGAGTTAATCCTATGACTATTTGTAGTTGTTAAATTTTTTTAATGGGTACTTTGGGTTAGGTCTTCTTTCTCATCCGGGGTTGGGTTTGGGTGTTAATATTATATAGGGGACCTAGAGTCCTATTGTATTATCACCTGCCCTCGGGCGAATCACTAAATAAATAAATAATAAATAAATAAGAGAGATCATGGTAACTAAGTTGTTATTCAGCTTATTTTTATGGCGTGTTTACCAACTGACATTATTAGTGTATCGCTTTCTTTCTCATAGGCGCGGAATCAAATCTTTGATTATACTTTGTCCACTGCTTGGTTTGACGTGGGTGTTTGGAGTCCTCGGTTTTGATCAGCATACAGTGGCTTTTCTTTATTTGTTTGCAATCTTCAACTCGCTTCAGGTTTGTTTGTTGTTGAGGAATAGTAATGAGTAGCATGCAACGGATTTATTCTAACTCGTAATGCACTTGTCACTGAAAACTCACACCCCACCCTGTCCACCCCAGGGAGACGTGGGGCTTTGCAAAACCGAACGAAAGAAGGAAGAAAAATACTGTTTTGTTTTAATGCTAATAAGCCTTTCAAGCCTCGCTACGACGAGCAAATTTCAAAAGAACATTTCAAAATGAGGGCAGTAGGTTTAATTAAAATAAATACAAAAGAATGTAAAGGTAGTCGCCATTTATGAAAATGGTCAATAAGCCTTTTGGGATATCGGATTTAGATAAAAACATATCCGCACCTTCAGAAGCCGCCATTTTAAACAGTACACCATATGCTTGAAACTTAGCGTAGCTTCGAGTTGGCTATAACCAGTCCCATATCCAACAAGCGCGAATGGAATAATTGTTTTATTAAATTCCTTAAACTCAAAAAATTTGGAAGTATGAAATACGAGCGAAAAAAGCAAGAAAATCCGAGCGAAATCGAGAAAACTTGATGAAGATGCGATGTTGCGTAATGCCTTGTGGGCAGACAGACGTAGGCTCATCACAAAAACATTTATGCTCTTCGTTATTGTGAAATCTTAAAATTAATTTACTACACAATGCAGTGGCTGCGCAAAGTTTACTGGTAAGAATAGACAAAACATGATCTGCCATTTTTGGCGACCGAGGTGGCCGTTTATTTTATAACAATAAACTTTTTACTCCGAAAAAACCTAGAAGAATAGAAATCATTCCCAGCAAAGGTGGGGGAGTAACCGCGAACACAAATAATTGAACTAACCGCTGTATATACTGAGGGTGGGTGCGTGCATAAAAACCACTGTAGTGGTTACGTTCAATAAATTCGACCATTCTTCGTACGAAGGAATGGCCAACCAACAAAGCACATGGTGAAGATTTGCAAGCCATCAAGTTACCACGAACGCCCTACTTTGCGGCGATAATTCGCCTCAGAATAACAACAATGTCTATACTTAACTTGTTTGGCGTCCGTTCTTGGATTTTGGATCTGCAAACCTCTTTTCCCGTAGTCAAGAAGAAAATATCCTACCACATCGGCCTGCACGAACACAAATCGCGAACTGCTCGGAGAGCTCGAGTTGTGGAAAAGAGGACAGTACCCTGGCCTCATCGTCTTAAGTATTGGATGATCTAAGTCCCGGATGACCCCTAACCACTTACTGGGAGACTGGCACTAACAAGCAGCATAAACTCATTTATTTCCCTGGTGGGGTGAATAAATTTCCTTTCTTGCCTTTTAGCGTACTTCTAGACGTCGGAATTGATCCAAACTTTCCACAAAAAAAGTTTATTTTCTTTTTTGGCTTTATTCAAAGATAAATTTCGCTTTCCGGCGCAAAAAAATTTAGTTTAACAACGCTTAGCGCAATCATTTACCATATAAGGTCAAACTATGGTATATGAGCTGAGAACCGAGATTGAGTGAACCAATCAGAGCACGCGAAATGCATTATCCGAGGTTGAGAATTTAATAATTACCTTTATTAAAAACTGGATCATTGGATAATGCAATTCGAGAGTTTTGATTGGCTAAGCCATCATGGGTTATGAGCCATTATATCATGATCTACAAACACGGCAAGCATACGCGTGATTTTTTGGGCCTTTTTATTTCTATTGTAGTCTAGTTTTCTATATTTTGGGGGCGTTTTTAATAAAACAATTATTCCACTCGCGCTCGTTGGATATGAGATGATTATAGCCAACTCGGCGCTACGCGTCTCGTTGGCTATCTATCATCTCACATCCAACGCGCGCTCATGGAATAACTGTTAATTACTTTAGGCTTTCATTTAAAATACAACGAGCAAAATAAAAACGTTCACAATCGACACAGCCTGAGGGATGTTTTTCATACGTTGTTAAAACTTTGGTTAATCGCAGCCTCAACGTTCTTATATAAAATCAAAAAAAAAAAAGAGTGTAAGGTAAGGCCCGTTTTAAACGTCGCATTTCACACGTTACGTGCCGAGTTAAATGCAAATGAGAAAAATCTATTGTTTTCGGTCATTTGCATTAGATTCGGCACATGTGAAATGAAAGGTTTAAAACGGGGCCTATTTGTCTGTATTCCGTTGAAGACTGGGGAAATTTTGTTACGGTCATTAAAATTCGCGTGCATCTAATGAATATAGTGCATAATGGAGCAGTGACTATGCGAGAGGTTTGCTTTTCGCACTTGCCAATATGGACAGACGAAGCTAGCCGTCTTCACTACAAAAAGCTAACAACCTGGCCCTGCTTATCATCCTCCCTCGCTGTTTAGGGAATGAAATCCAATTGAGAAGCACGCAACCCGACGACTCGGCTGCTACTGAAATGAAATACACATTTTTTTAATCTGTTATCATAAACCTCAAGATAATTCCTTTATATGAACAGCATTTGATATTGCTGATGTTTAATGTGAATTTCTGTATGCAAAATTCCAGATTGTAGCTCAAAAGATAATTAAGCAGTCATGAACTGGAGCCGAATTCTTGCTAATATTTTGACTAAGTTTTCCGCTATGCAGCCTACAAGTTTACTTTTATGGCTTATGCGGCTCCGTCATTTTTCTTACAGGGTTTCTTCGTTTTTATTTTCCACTGCGTCTTGGATCTACAGGTTTGTGATGCATTGCCTGCCGCAAAAACGCTTTTAACAGTCAAGCTGTATTCAGCCATCACGTGCAAGTTTTACATGTAATTAACAAGGTATTTCCTCCCCGTTTCCTCGCATGGCCCTCTACTTGATTAACCATGAAGTTCAGCAAAGTCACGTAGTCGGTAAGCCTTGGTGCGTCCGACGAAAAAGAACGCCTCCAAATCTTGTTGAAGTCCTGTGTACCCAACAGAAACAAGTACTTTGATTTCGTTCATGAAAAGAGCCATTTCCATTTAATCTGCAATAAAAAAATGATTTAATTCAGGTTCGGGAGGCAATAGGAACGTGGTGGAACAAGCGTCGTCGGACAGTTTATCGGAGCTCAAGAGTGGATACCACTCTGAAGGTGAATTTTAAGTTTCAATTTCTACTAATATGAATTCTCAATTGAGCCTGGACAGTTAGTTTGTGATTTCCCCGAGATATCATCGCTGTAGTTATAAATTAGTGCCACATTTTCAGCCTATATTATTCAAGACACTGAGGAAGAGCACGGAAACCGGAAGTGGCGTTTTCGCATTCTTGGACGAGAGTTTTCGACCAAATTCTTACGCAAAAGAGTGACGACGTCAAGGCTTTCTCTTATTACGCTTCTGACAGCTCAGCGGGGGCTACATGTCTCGGAACTGGGTTATACATTATACTCACACCAGTACTCACAGTCTTTCTTATATAAATGATCTCAAGAGTCCATTACCCAAGATTATAAGAGTCAGGTTTGCTCCCATCAGCGTCAGAAGAGTGTCTATTTTTAGACCAAGTTTTGCGGGAAAATCCACGCTCTAACGTGGTTAGCCCGCGAGCAGGCCCCCTCTCTCGGAGAGCCGTGCTAGAACGTAGCTTGAACGCGTGTTTGATCGTGCGAATTGGGCTTCCCTAACGCGGGAGTAAATATTTTTCTTGTTCGAAAAGAAATAAATACAGGCTTCAAATGTTAGCCCTAAAGCACTATATAATGAGGCGATAACTGAATTCGGCCATTGGCCAAGGCTTATTCCACTTTCCAAGACTCACTAGCTGCTTTCACTTTCCTGACACCTATTCTGAAGATCATAAAACCGAATCCAACCAGCGATTTCTAAATAGTATTGGTTTCTGTGATTATTTGCAGTTCCTGTGTCTGGCAGCAGTCATAACTTCGACTTTGCTGCTTTGACGGCACTCAGTGAAAGTTACTGAGTCAGTTTAGCAAGGAAGTGTGTTATTGCCTAGACATATCGGAATTGCAATTATGACGTACGGTGATTTTTCGTCATTTTCTACAGACCAAGCAAATAAACAGTTTGGTCATTGACAAGTTACCATGCTCCAGGTTGAAGACTGTGTAATTTGACCGAGAGGGACACTGGACCCAGTTCAGCTCTGTAAAGGTCAGCGAAAGCCGAATAATGCTAATCCATGCATGCGCAGTTTATTTTCGATTAATCATCGCCAAGGTTCAGTTCCTTCAGGCAACGAATCGCAGCATCTATTTAGTCTGTTATTTCTAGCAAGTGGTCTAGGTCGAAACCGGTTTTAATTAGACTGGTCTTAAACTGAACTGTCTGATCCGTTTCGCAATGGACAAACAGCCTAAAATAATATATTTAGTTTGCATGATAGCACAATCTAAACGTATCACCATGGGCAGTAACCGAAAAGCTTCTGAATCAGGCTTTGATCGATTTAGAAATTCCTATATGATAAGTCAAGTCATAGCTTATTATTATTGTTAGTATTGTATATTTTATATATTCTAACATCAAGCCGTAGTTTATCTTAAGACGTTTTTATATACATATATAGAATTTATGCCATGCTTGTATTTTTTTTTCTAGGATTTTATAAATATTTATTTTTTACATACTTATAATATTTATTTTGTATACTTTCCTTTGTTTCACGTAATTCAGCCTTTGGCTGCAAAGTGTAATTTTTCAATAAACGGTTTTATCTATCTATCTTTCAGGTAACGATTTCATTAATCTAGAAATTACTATTTGAGAACTTTAATTCCAGATTAATCAGTCTCTCTATTCCTGGAAGACTGACGACGTACTTACTCTTAGAACTTTCCGAAAGTACACTGCGGGCCTTTTGTATTCCTGCTTATGTTTAGGGCTCAGGGCTTAACCAAATACGGAAAGATTTTCATTAAATACAAAAGTAGTCGACGCAGCTGGCAGAGTTCCATTCCCATGCAAGGTGCAAGGTGCCCGTGCAAGGTGTTTGCATCTGCAATCATGATTCAACATGGCTTATTCTCTCTCACTCCAATTAATATATACCTTAAACTCGATCTAATCGTTTTGTCAATGTTTTCTTTCTGCTCATTTGTTACAGGGTATGGCAGTCATGGAGAAAAGATAACATAGATTGAGCTAAATAATTTAAAAACAAATTTGTTCAGAGGATGCTGCAACATAAAGACAAGGATTGAATATTAATTAAAATAGAGAGAGTACATAGTAATGTATTTTTATCTAATATAGCCTGTTAATTTAGCCGTCTTATAATAAATGAGTATTTCAAATTGATAAATTGAAAAAAATGTATATATTTAAGGCTCAACCGAAGCCTCCCCTCCCTGCGTTCCGCTTAGTCTTTCAAGCTACAATATTTGAATAGTGTCATTTTGGACCGGGAGTTACTCGAAAGGATGTGGATTAATTAAAATTGGTCTCTTGCTGTAATTATGTATCACCCTGCAAAATCTACTGAGTATAGCTGGCCCTGTAGTCGTCATTTATTCGTTCGTTCATTCGTTCGTCCATTCGGGTATACTGCAAGTTCGATCTGAAACTGTTGCAGGATCGTGTACTCACGCACGATCATGTCTTCAAAACCCTCGATTTCACTCCATTATCAAGAACTGATCGCACTCCACTTGTGCTTTGTCAGACACTTGCTGTAGGAGATTTAAGTTCTGATGTTGACGACTGCTCGGCTGGCCTCTACGCTAAGAATACACACAATTGACGTCACAAAGTGTCCCCTAAATAAGCCAGTTTCGTATTCTCACGGTTAGACTGGATCTAGCATGAAATGGAGGCTAATGCAGGGAAAAAAGATTCCCCAGCATTAGCCTCTATTTCATGCTCGATCCAATCCAACCCGTTAGAATACGAAACTGGCCTATTCCGGTCCTCAAGTAAAGAAAAACAGCTGCATTTACAACAAACTGAACTGAAATAACGCTAACACCGTGACACTGTCCTTCAAGTTATTGTTGAAAATAGGAATATGAAGCACATGCTTAGACTTAAAGGAACACTTCGTGTACTTGAAAAAGAAACTTCTAAAGAAACTGTGGTGCTGCGTCGGTGGGGAAGTAGTATACAAAAATTTGGTTTTATCAACGGAGTCAATAATTTAAATTGGCCACCGTACAGAGATTCTAAAAGCTGACGTTTCGAGCGTTAGCCCTTCGTCAGAGCGAATCCAAGCATTGGCTGTTTGGTATGTCGATAGTCAGCAGTACCTTACAGTTTTTCAGAATGTATTCGTTATCGACTTAGACGATCTGTGGGCATCCGTGAACACATTTTCGGTTAATATTTAACTACCCTGGGAAACAATTATCCACTTTTCCCAGCCAGGAAGAGATATTGCACTGTGGGCGCCAGCCAACGGCATTTATCATGTTGAGTACCTTCCCAGCCAGCGTAGGGCCGGTCATTGGAAATCTTCGTTTTGCCAGTAAATAATAATCTTACGCCTTCCCTCCCACCACCCCCCTCTCTCTCTCTCTCTCTCCCATTACAACGATAATTTAATGGAATAATTGTTTTATTAAATTCCTTCAACTCCAAAAATTTGGAAGTACGAAATACGAGCGGAAAAAGTGAGCAAATCCGAGCGAAATCGAAAAAAACTTGATGAGAACTAATGCGATGTTACGTAATACCTTGTTGTCAGACAGACGCAGGCTCATCACAAAAACATTTCTTGCCTTTTCGCGTACTTCTAAACGTCGGAATTGATCCAAACGTTCCAAAAAAAAGTTTTTTTCTCCTTTTTGGCTTTATTCAAAGAGAAATTTGGCATTCCGACGAAAACATTTTTAGTTTAGCAAAGCTTAACGCAATCATTTACCAAATAAGGTCAAACCAAGGTATATGAGCTGATAACCGAGATTGAGTGAACCAATCAGAGCACGCGAAATGCATTACCCGAGGTTGAGAATTTAATTAATATTCGGTGTAATTTTTCAATGTTTCTGAAAAAAGACAAAAACAGTAGACAAGTCTAACAAGCGTGGAGCTTATGCATCTGTACACAGTAGTTTAAGAGTTAGCCAAGCAGTCTTTTCCGTGGACGGCTTTAAAAGAAAATCCAGAAGAAAAAGGGACAGTCGGGCACACTGTCTCTTTGATGGACGAAGTTCGAAAGTTATTGAAATTCCAGTAAGGCACAGGCATTTCGAATAGACGATGCAGTTAAATAATTTATATGCCAATATGGCACAGCTAGTCATTTTCATCGAAGACGCGGTAAACCAATTGAAATACAGACATGGCACAGTCATTTCGATGGACGACACGCGCACTTAAAAATATCAACATGACAGACCTATTTCGATGGACGACGGCGACGCAGTAATCCAATAAAAATGGCAACATGGCAAAGTCATTTTCATGCACGACACAGTGGGAGGATAAAACGACACTCACGGAGAAAAACCTGTAGATCACATGGAAACGTTAGAAAAATCGATTAGCTCCAACATTAATTAACTCCGCTCTTAAGTGTGGGGCTAAAAAAAGATCAAATTGCCTATCAAAGCCTGCTTCTTCTCTGTTAAAATTTATAACATGTGCGATGAGATAAAACGTGAGGGATACCATACTCATAAACATTGAATTTGTGATGGTATGTAGCAAGATTTTTCGTTAACAGAAATGAGGTCTGATAACTTAAACTGACTAAGAATTACTATAGCTCCAAAGGCTCAAAAAAGAGAGTGTATTTCTCAAACGGACGAGTGTAAATTATGGGTGATTTGCTTTGAAAGAAATTGTATTATTGTTCTGTCATCGCAGTATGAGTAACAGACACCAACGCAAGCTCATAAGTCACGGGTCACATACAGGTAGTCTGACACCATGGCAACAAGGACACAATAATAAGAGTGTGTCTATTTCTCGAAACGGACGAATTTAGAATATGCCACGTGTGATTGACTTCGAAAGAAATTGTATTATTATTGTGTTGTCATCGCAGTATGAGTAATAGACACCAACGCAAGCTCTTAAGAGGTCACATTCAGGTTGTCTGAAACCATGGCAACAAGAACACAATAATAAGACTGTGTGTCTATTTCTCGAAACGGTACTGTACCGGCGCAGGAGCCCATCTGGAGTGTGCAACTTCCATACAGCGTCTGTGAAACGGCGTTTTCACAAGTAGGTTTATTTTTAGACTAGTCCTTCCCGTGAATTAGGTCAAAAAACAAATGCAGTTCCGGTTCGGTGACCCTATGACGTCAGCTTCATTTCTTGTAATTGGTCCTGTGGGAGTCTCATTCGCGGGAAATCCAATCTAAAAATAAATCGGTCTGTGAAAACGCCGTTACACGAACACAGTAGAGTTGTAGGCTTCGAGTCATGGGTTCCTGACCGGCGCGGGTCCGTGTGAAAAACAACCCATTTGGTTTGAACAAGTGTGTTTATTTGACGTCTCGCTGAGCTCTTCGCTCACACCTTACACCTGTCAAACTGAATGACAGGGTAAAATTGTACACAAATGTAAGACAGGGGGACAGGAAAGACAAAACGAAACACTTACGCCTTTCCGGGCTTGCAACACGGACCACATGGTCTAAAACTAAAAACGGAACTAATTGCGCAAGCGCAAAAACTAAAACGAGCCTGAGTTGTCACGCAACGTGACATTGTAAGTCTAGAAATCGCCATCGTCCGACATGTTGGATTGAAAACAGTGCGCACTGTCGTGATCACGTGATAATACGGTTCAACGTCAAACCAGAAACAATAGAGGGCCTCCTTGAAGTTTGCCAGGTTTCATAACCAGTCTCCTCTACTTTGTCTTAAACAATACCTTGAGAGAACTAGGTATGGTCTATTTGACCTTGCTCCTGATGCGCACTTCTATATTCCCATGCACGACTTTGCCACAACATGAAGAGAAACAGAAAGTCCAACGTTTTAATGAAGTTTTCCTCAAGTCATAAAACAACCTTCCCCTCGATTTTTCCCCGTCATTTAACAGCCATGCTCGTGGAGCTGACTAATAGAATCGCGGTTCTTTATGGGGACTGGACTTCGACCTGCGTGAGTCGTCCCAAGTCAGTATTTTTAGTGTAATCGAGCTACAATCCAAATTGACGAGGTACAATCGGGCTTGATTAGCGGTAAACCGACCGTAAACCGAAATCCCAAAGCAATCGAGCTCGATTAGTTGACACCACTGTTTTAACCGAGGCGCATCCGAACATCTCCCTAACCACTCCAAACACATGGCTATCTGCGGCCATTCCCTACATCAAGGTACGACGGAAAGCCGCAAGAATTTGGAACAAAAATTCATCTTCCAAATCGGCACCCTTAATCCTCATGGTATTAACAAACGCTTTTCATTTAACTAATATATTCCTATTTTTCGCGTTGCCATGTTACCACCAATAGCTTAGCTTCTACTCTACTATAAAAACTACACATAACCCATAATTCCTCCATTCTCTCTGAAGAGGGTCTAACTCTCGAAACGTCAGCTTTTAGAATCACTGTAAGGTGGTCAATTTACATTATCAACTTCGTTGATATAACCAAATTTTAAATATTATTTACAGTTACAAAAGAGAAGAACTGTAAATAATATTTATCTGTAACCCTATACCATCCATCGATCTGATGCCAGAAGTGGAGAAAGGCAGTGATCGAACTCTAAATCTGCATTATCCGGCATGTTACGGCTATCGCCGGAATAATCCATTTCCTCTTAAGCCCTGGCCAAACTATCGAACAAAGTTGGATTCCACATGCACCATTGTTGGATGTAAATGTTGAGGTAGTGGCAAAACACTATCCAACATTGCTTGATGAAACATTCAAGTTCAAGTTCGCGCCAAATTTATAAGTATGGCGCTAACACTGAAACGAAAACCGCTCGTGCCGTTTGTGCTACTGAAGCTGTTTGAGGACTGAAATGATGGATTTACACGAGGAAAACCAAAAGTGGTTAAGAGAGCGTGTAGAAAAGGGTATCATCATAAATACTTTTGTCCTTTGGCCATTTCAATTTCAATAGGAAAAGAAAACAAACAGCGGTTACAAACATTTTCATTTTATACTTGACGTTTCGTATGTTGCAGCATACATCATCAGAAGTGACGGTTAAAACTGTTACACAGAATTTTAAAAAACTAGAGGGAGGAACTGGTGACTAGTTAAAAAGTGTGATAACAAAATCGTAACTTCCGGTAGACGATTCTTCCGGAAGAAATTAATAAAGAAAAAGCTTCTCACTACCAATGTTTTCATTGAGAGAGGGTTTTAAATCACTGATTAATAGCGTTTCTTTAATTTTACACTGCAAGTCGGACTTTCCAGTTGCGAGGATTTCAAAATGGTCCCATTTGATGTTATGACCGGTAGAAATTGTATGGTCTGCAACAGCAGAGGCGTGGCCGACTAGTCACCAGTTCCTCCCTCTAGTTTTTTAAAATTCTGTGTAACAGTTTTAACCGTCACTTCTGATGATGTATGCTGCAACATACGAAACGTCAAGTATAAAATGAGGCGTGGCCGACTTGTGTCTGCTGTTGCAGACCATACAATTTCTACCGGTCATAACATCAAATGGGACCATTTTGAAATCCTCGCAACTGGAAAGTAATTATTAATCAGTGATTTAAAACCCTCTCTCAATGAAAACTTTGGTAGTGAGAAGCTTTTTCTTTATTAATTTCTTCCGGAAGAATCGTCTACCGGAAGTTACGATTTTGTTATCACACTTTTTAACTAGTCACCAGTTCCAAGCTCTAGTTTTTTAAAATTCTGTGTAACAGTTTTAACCGTCACTTCTGATGATGTATGCTGCAACATACGAAACGTCAAGTATAAAATGAAAATGTTTGTAACCGCTGTTTGTTTTCTTTTCCTATAGAAAAGGGTATGTTCACTTCAAGATACATATGCGCGTTGGAGATGATGAGAGTGAGCTCGGATCAATTTGCAGAAATTGTAAACTCTATTGAACCAGAAATCTCCAAAGACAGTGTTAGTGATTAAGGCGACTGAGAGTGTCCCAAAGACATGGCCTTGCTTCATACTCGCTGATCAAGGTTTCTGGCTGTTGATCCTTGTCCGCCATCTTTGTTGAAAATAATGCAAGAAGCCTAGGCTTGAAAATAAAATAGCGATTCGTGATTGGCTAGCAGTGCGAACGTAACTCGATTCAGGACACAACCTTGTTGGAAGAGCGGCAAAACACTGCAACATTGTTGCGTCAGGCAGAATTGTTGGTCGTAATGTTTGATCAAAAGCAAACTCCATCCAACACTTGATCGAACAAAAAATGTTGGACGAACATCATCCAACATGGGTAGCCAAACGGTCGAACAATGTTGGATGGAGCAAAGTTGGAGCGTTGAATCCAACTTTGCTCGATAGTTTGGCCAGGGCTTTAGAATAAAAAATGATGACAGCTATCAGCATTTCAAAATTCCCTTGAGGACATCACGTGTTTATATTTTTCTTCAACGGGGGAAACCCTGGGGATGAGGTGCCTACATTTGCAGCTTGACAGCGGATGGCAGTAGGAAATCGAAGGTCCACCATGTATCTATCCCTTATTTGTAAATCCAAAATGGAGGCGGATTCAAGTAATCGAATGCGTCCGAACATGGAGTTTAGAGAACGTTTACTGGAGAAAGTCCACATAAATGTAACGGAAACAGGGAGGCTAGCTCAGCAGCTGTTGAAAAGCTCTCGATCTCATGAGGTTGTTGATACTGAAATGATTTTTTTACAAACCATTCACTTTCCGTTTAAAATGCTAATTGTTGTTCATATTGTCGCAACTAGAAAAACTAACTTTTTTTGAAAGAATACAAATGTTAAAGTTTTTATAACTTACAGAGTTTGCTAGTTATTTACAAATTGATCTGTTCAAATGCAAAGTCATCTCTGTCGCACAGATTCTGGCATCCCAAATTAAATCTTCGATGTACAGAAAGGAACTGTAAGCTTATAACTTGTGTACTTTAATTTTTTTAAATCATCAGATCCTGGCTCAGACAACAAAGCAGTTTGTCAATCAGGAACGTGCTCTCTTGAATTCACATGAGGTACGATTTAGATTAAATATTTTTCCAAATTATGGATGCAGTTAGTCAAGTAGCTCGTTGGCACTATTTCTGCAATCAATCAAGAATGCGGCCAGATCAGATTGCACAGTCAATCGCTTGGTATTCAAACTGCATTTGAATTGCCATAATGGCGATCAATCAAAAGATTTCGTTTCTTTGTGCTAACTACTTGGCATCAAACTGAAAGGAACTCTAACCTCTGAAGCAGTCCAATCTCGTCACCAGATCCTTGGATCGACCCAAGGCTCTGGGAAAGTCTTTGTGGGAGAACATGGGCCGTAGGGTTCTTATAGCCCAAAATAGGCTATTTGAACTTTATGTCACCTGCTCACTCCTCATGCTAACATGAATGCACCAATTAGAGACGCTTTTGATTGTTCTTCACGAAAACCAATGACCATGCAGACACTTTGTTTCAGGGTTCCCCAGAGCTCTTCTCTCCCTTAGTCAAGAGAAGAGTTGTGGGGCCAGTTGTTCAAAAGCCGATTAATGCTAATCTCAGGTTAAAAATTAACAAAGGAGTTTTATTCTCTACTCCCAAATGCTGTTCAAGGCTGATATTGGGTAAAACTTTACATTAGAAGAAGTCAATCTTGAAAAACAAAAACAAGCAAAGGGAACTTTCACCAAAAAGTTGAAAACATGACACAAAAGTTTATGCTAATCCTGGATTAAGGTACCGTTAATCTGCTTTCGAACAACCGGGCACTGGGGTTGAGATTGCAAGCAGTCTGGAGGGGTCTCAATAAAATTTGAACTTGGCGACTGGTTTGAGTAGATTGATAACCAACTGTATCAACAAGAGGCCAGGGGCCTGTATGACGGATCCTTTGTCTTGGTTTGTCTTGGGGTATGGAAATGTTTAAAAGTACACTCCCAAACTCCACATTTCAAAAGCAAAATTGATGATCATGTTTAGACAGCTTCGATCATGTTGTTGTTGACAAAAAGAGGTTTAATCTCTGGTCTTTGATTTGGTTCAGTTTAGGGAAAAAAGTAGCTGGCTTCTCGGAATGAGGTACATGTACATCTAGCTGACAATTTTTGTCTTCCGTCGGTGCTTATTTAAGCCACTGAGTCAGTACTACCTCTCGTCAGTGCTTACATTTTACATGTAGGCACGTAATTTAAAACCAGCAGTACGCAAGTACCACAAATAAGTTCATCTAGTCAGTAAGGCTATGATGAAATACATTGTATTGCAACTATTCTGTAACTGCATCCCTATAATTCACTTAATGAATCAGTCTAAAATTATGTTAAATTTATCATGATTTTCAAAATCTTTTACAGTGTCTCAAAGAATCCACAAAGATCATAATGCACATTATGGAGCCTCAGTAAGTTTTCTTTTTCCAAAATCATGTCTGGAATGTTGCTGAATCAACTATCAACATACAGTACCATTATTGCATGAACGTACCTTTATCTCACCAAGCCAATTAAGCTAGGCCACTTTCAAAAATACTCTAATACTCTTTGTTTGCAGCCCCTCTAAAATTTAGTACAAGCATTTTCTTTGTTTTCTCTTAGGACCATTTTTAAGTCCCAAGAGAAAGTGGAAACAATGCTTATGCAAAATTTTGCAAGGCAAACAAAGAGTATTATGGTATTTTTGAAAGTGGCCTATTTATGACTTTTTCCCTTTTAGGTTTAGAGATATTCAACACAGGTATGTAAACTGTAGATCCAAAGCTAAATGTACTTTTGTAAGCTAGTCTTGCTTATGTGTTGGCAATCCTGTGGTTGGTGTGTCACAGGATATCCTATGGTACCTAATGGATTGGGAGAATCTTGACGAAAGGGAGAAGTAATCATCACATCATTGCTCTATTTAAGTTCAAGTTGTCCGGATAAGTGCAAGGACCCCTTCCCCTTGTCATCTGTAACCCAGACTTCAAATATACAGCTGTATGCATTGTAATATTTTCATGGAAGAATTTTATCATGCAGGTCACCTTATAATGAGAGAGAGAAGTGACAATGAGATGGTTTTCTATACCTTTCCTTTCTTTGGCCCTTTTTGTACCCAACATTGTGTAGGTTAATTAACACGTCTGAAACCAAAAACCCTCCCTTCCAGCCTGCAAAACTGTATACATTAGTTTTGAAAACAGTTTTTCAGATGTTATTTTTGTCTTTGCAGTCTGCAAGTGGTCAGCAAAATCAACAAACAGTTAGACCCAGTGTGGAGGTGAGTTGCTTAATCCTTAATGATCGCCAGACGTGATTTTTTACAGTACATTATTCAGTAACAAATATTAATAATTGGCAACATTAGGAAAGGGGTAGTACAAATCATGTACAATCCTTCATCCAAAAGAACCTGTTGATTAAAAAGTCATTCTGTTAAGTGCTACAGTGCACTGTTGTTTTTTTGTGACTTCTTTCAGGAGACATAGTAGAAAGGCAGATCGAGAGTGAGGGAACAACAAATTCAGCAAATGTACTCTTATTATTACGTGTAAGTTATTAATTGATTGATCATCTCTGGTGAAACCTATTTAATATTCTTTCATGATCTTGAGGATTGTCCAATCCTCCAATTTGCTTAATTTGTGCGCATGACCTGCTATTGGCAAGGATTGAAAGGTTTTTCCATGCTTGGGATTGCTTCTTTATGTTTTTGCTAGTCTTGTTCGAATAATGATGAAGGTATTCTTTTATACCCATTGATTAGTCTATACTTGAGGTAAAAGGCTGTCATTATTATGGTTTGTAGTAGCATGGGCAGAAATATTTAAAGTGCATGTCAAATATTTTCAGTCTACAATATTGATCTCCCCACCAAAAGCAAACATGTTTGACAATTCTTACCTCAAAGTTTGAATCGCTTTTTATCTGGTGGGCAAGAGGCACAATGTTATCTTGATCTAGCAATAATTTGGACCCATGTGAGAGGAATGGTTCAACTCTTGATTTTGTGCCACAAACTGCTTTGCAATGCAACATTTCAATCTATGAAAACAGGCTGGAGTGCAAAGCAGTTTGTGATGTAAAATCAAGAATAGACCCAATGCATCTCACATCGTGTTCGTGGGTCCAAATGACTGCTACATGTAGTTTTCTGCCAAGTTTACATGGCTTGCAGGGCACAGAAAAAGCGAAATTCTGGGTAACAATGGTGACATACACATGTTTGTTTTGGATGTTGGAGAGATTTGCAGTGTACACTGTACATGTATATTGGGAAAAACAATCTAGTTTACCAGGAGCACTTTAATAGGCCAAACTTCCAAATTGAAGGCCTTGGTGGAAATGTCTAAAATATTGCATGTACGTATGTACATGGTGGCATGTAGTTGGTGGCAATCCAAAACAACATTCTTGTTGCATGGTTGTTTTGGCAAGCACCTTCTGACAAGGTAGAGTAGTCCTTTTTTCAAAGAAAACTGCTTTTTGATGCTCTTTTAAACATCTATAAAGCAGGCATTAGGTTTTGTCCAATGTACACAATTTTATCCATTTTCACGAATCATCATTGCAATAGTTATAGAGTAAATAGTAACATGTTGAGTCAGTTTGGTGTTCAATGATACAGTGTAGGTTTGGCAAAAATATGATTTCACTTTAATAAGAAAGGCTTTTTTGGCAACATTAGTATTGTGGTCACACCAAATTGTCTTCAGTTGATGGGCTCAGTAACCCCTAGGATGTAAAGGATTTCAGAAAAGCTCCTGCCATTAACCCAGTTCTTGTCTCCAAAAGAGTGACAAGATTGAAGAAGGAACAACTCAGGTTTTAAACCTTTGCAGAGAAAAGGCATTGAGTGGTCATTAGATAGATAGATAGATAGATAGATAGATAGATAGATAGATAGATAGATAGATAGATTTGCAGTCAGAGACAGAAATATACTTGCTTACAATTAAAATTACAGTAACTATGATAACATATAAAAATGTAAATATGTAAAAGACCTAAAATCCTAGATAATTATACATGTATAGTACATGTAAAAATTACGAGTAATAATTGTAAAATCTTGAATTGTGATTAATGAAACTAGATTGACAATGCTTCGTTTTACATTTAGGTAGTGCAAACTTAGAGTTCACATTCTAAGATTATAATGGCTTTCTCCTCCAGGAGAAGAGGGTGGAGTCTGTGATTCTTATCTTTAGCGATCTGTTCAAAGAACTCTGACACAATGCTCTGGAGCCTTTCAGAAAGCGGTTGAAGGCCAGCTTCATTGCTCTGGGTGGTTAATGTGCATTGCATGTTTCTGGAGTCGCTCAAGGTCATTACTAAGATAATTAGGCAGGCTATTGTGATAGACTTGACAAGCATTTTGGGTCACTGGTCTTATACAAGTAATGTAGAATTGAGTCAGTTCGTTGCTAGCTACTTTGGATTGTTTAAGTTGTCTCAGAAAGTACAGCCTAGATGCTGCTTTAGATTTGAATGTTCCATTGAAGATCTAAGATGATATCTGATCGTCACTATCAGACATAGTTGCGTTTAAGCCCGGGAAATCAAAGGAAACAGTAGTTTGGCAGAGAGATCTTCACTCTACAGCACACAAAACCATGTGTAAACAAAGAGCTGGAACCACCAACTACGTCATCAGTGCCAAACTCGTTCTCAGTTTCCGGAGACACCGATTACGTCTAATTCAGGGACTTTGAGCAACAAAAAAGCAGTTTTATTTTTCTTTTCTTGAAATTTCTTTTGTCATTCCATAATAAGGACATAATAAGCTACACAATTATGCAAAAAAAAAATTTTACTTCATAGGCACTTTAAATTCAGTCCTAGGAGCTTAGCATGGTTGACTACCTCGAGATTCGTATCATTTACATTAACCAAATTGAAGCCCTTGTCTGACTCAGAGAAATCTATCCAGTTCTTTACATTTGATTTCGGTAAGTTGGAACTTACATGTATCTGCCTGAGTTTTGTCACAAAGTTCATCTACAGCTGCTTGAATCCTGCTTGTTTGGTTCTTTACCTCTACTCCGAGATGGTAATATCGTCTACGTACTTTCAGAGTTACACGCCAGGAACGCTGATTAATCTTTTAGCTTAAGACATCAGTAACATAAAAATTGTCGTTCCCTAACATAGGATCACTGTAACTAGAACACACTCCAACTTTTTGGGCAAATTCAGTGTCAGCTGGGATTTCTTGTGGCAAATAGGATGGTGAGAGTCAAAAATGCAAGATGTTGGTTTGCAGGAGTTAAATTATTTTATGTTAAGCCCATCCCCAAAAATCCAGGCTCTGTTTAAACCCCTTGTCAAAATGTATAATTTCCATACATCCACTAGCCTCACGTCAGATGACACTGGTTGCTTGTGACTGTGGGGGATGCAAACCATTTGAGAATCAGGCTAGACTATCGTTGCTGCATGATGATACTCTAAAAACTCAACATTTAACTTCATTTATTGATGCATTTAAATCTCTTTGAGTCCTCATTGCATTTCTATACAAAAATATATTAATCATTAAACTATTATTATTACAATAAACAAGTAATGTAAACCATTACTATGCTAAAGGACTGAGAAATGATGCAGAACAGACAAAAATGTGTAAAATTGACTATGCTTGCTTTTTGGCCACTTTCCAAAATCACAGCTAAATTGTCTATCAAGTCTATGTAGTACACAAATAATTATATTTGTGACAAGGTGAAATTTCCCTTCACTTCTATCAGAGGCCTAATATTTTGTTTGTATTTCCTGGGCTGTGACAGCAGGAGGAAAAGATACTACTGACCCTGGTTTGGGTCTCAAGCAATGGTCAGAAACTACAATTTTGTCTGCTAGTTAAACGAAAGTGAGTTTCCACCAAGAAAATTACAAAGGCCTCAATTCCTTCTGCCCATCAGCCCCAAGAAAACAAGAGCCTGCGAAAAATTAATGGGAAACGTTGCAATACTGAAAAAAAAAACAGAGCACAAGGCTGCTGCCTAAGAAAATTTTAAAGGTGCCCTCAGAGCTAAACGCTGAGAACTTAGGAGCCCAACATATGAAGTGAAAGGCGTTGCTGTGAAAAATTAAGGAGCCCAGAGCTATTCTTTGGGAGCCCCAGGCTACCGGGCTCCTGTTAGGCAACAGCCTTGGAGCAACGGCATGAAAACATAAAACTCTCCAGTGTTTTTCGTGATACAACCTATTTTGTTTTTGTGCTAATCATCTCAATAGTCTCAACTTGGAGCAAAAATTATTTTGAATTTTGTTCGTGAAAACGAGGCAAGTCAGGATGATTAGCATAAAGACAAAAGGATAATTTCTTGGTCGCCATTTATGAATATGGTCTATTCCTCTGCTATTTGTTGCCCACAGTTAGCCAGATTTTTGAAAGTCTAAACTACATCTGACAGATGGTTTCTTAATTCTTTCTTCACAGGCCAATAATTTAAGGACTGCAGGCAATTTCCTAATTACGTATGCAGTACTTACATGTAATTTGTATAGTAACTGTTTCCCAAATAATTAATGTCAAGAGCCAATTTCACAGAACATTATTACTGTGGGAAAAATTGTCCTAGGAAAGTCAATTCCAGTACCTAAAATGCACTGTTTAAAACTGAACAAACTGGAAGAGTTGAAGCTACAAAATGAACTTTTAAACAACATTTTCCTCTTGAATGGTTAATTCCCCCTTTTCACCTTCTTTGTCTGTGGCAAGAGTGATTGTTAGGGATAAATAAAATGGGCAAAAATAAAGTATTCTTTTATTAAGATTATTCAATGTGTTTGAGTTGCTGTTTTCTTTATTTACTCAATGAAAACATCATGGTTTTCTGAAATATAAACAACCCCAAAAATTCTGTACTGATTTTCATTCTGTGCCTATCAGCCTTTTAAAAATCTGAATTTCAACTACTAGTAGGGTACAAAACTGTGCTCGTAAAGAGACTGGGAATAGCAGACCAGTGGTGTCAATACAGGAGCGTAGGGAATTTTAGGGATGGAAAATTTTATTCTTTTGTATTTTCCAGAATTGCAACCAAATATGTATATAATGCATCTCAGGAGAAGTTTCAGCAACTTCTCAATCTGAAAGAAAGGAAAATTTGGGCCCAGGAAATTTTCCTTCCTGGTATTAACATCACAGTTCGGCTATTCCCAGTCTCCTTGCTAGCATGATATTTTTACCCCCTGGAAGTAAAAATTCCGATTTTAAAACGTTAAAGGCCACACGGAAAACCACGATGTTTCGATTGAGTAAATAAAGAAAAATCTGTCCTATACACTTTGAACCAGAACCTCAATCTTATTCTTTAGGTTTAAGATGACACCAGAAGCCATGGGGAGATGATTTTTCCTTCTAGTTAAATGTGGTCAGTCTGTTGTGCAAGTCTGGTGTGGAGAAAGTGACAGAGGATCACTTCATACAAGGCCATCATAAAGTGACAGAGCTTGAACAATTGATGGATCAGACTTGGATCCCTCGCGGAACTCTTCCATTGATAACTTACCATCAGCATTCTACAGTATAAATTACACAAAACAAGGTCTATTAACATGTACAGGTCTGGTATGTGTGTTTTCCATAACACTTGACCCCGAAAAAACTGGTAGTGCTGGATAGGGCATCAAAATGTGGTTTAATGTCAACCGAGTTGTCCCCATCATCTGAATAATCTAAGACCAATCTCTCTCAGAAACCATGGTACTGGGTCATTGGTGGGGCACAGCTGCCACAATATTAATTCATTTATTATTACTATTATTAGCTGTATTTAATACTGTAATGATGATTCATTTATCACAAGGGTATCTAACAGAAACATCAGATGAAATTTTCTTAAACAATGGTAAATTTTAATTATAAAGTGCATACAAAGTTCACATATTACCATATCCATTTGATTAAAGATTCTATTGACCCTCTTTTCTGGGGTATCCTCATCCTCTGGTAATTTCACCATGCTAGCCTGTCATGGAAGACACATGTAATAATATCATTATTACTTTTATGGCAAACTAATAATTACTATTGCTTCTACAATGAACTACACTGTGTCATCTTCAATAGCATCAGTCACTGCCTTACATAAGTCACATACCACCATCTTGTAGATAGAATCGACGATGTGCAACATTTCCTCTTTGGTTATGAAGCCATCGTTATCCAAATCATATAATTTGAAAGCCCCTGACAGAAAAGAAACAACAGCTTTCAATACATAGAGCAGTTTTCTAGAGCTATACTGTAGCCTGTGATAATTGCAGAAGTAAGGGATGGAAAGATGTACATGAGGGCAATTAAATTATGCTAAAAGTGAAGGGACTGGTCACTTGGCACAAAAATGCTTGCAGCAGTTAGTGACAATGGTTCTGAATACCATAATCAGCAAGTTAGTATGATTAATAAAACACAGTACCTTGAAATAAGTAGGAAGAAGGAGGGAATAATTTTGTTTTTGTAAAACAGGCCATTTTTTGCTAAACCTTTGTTGCAGAAGGACATTAACATAATTTTATCAAAAAAGCCCCTTACTAAGCGAGTGTGAGGGCTGTATTGGGGAATATTGCCCCAGGGTCATGGCATTCCTCAGTACAGTCCTGAGCAAGTGAGGTTATTAGTAAGGTTGTGTTCTATTGGGATCAACCGTTTTTAGTTGGTTGGGTTTTTTCGTGTTCTATTGGGAAAAAACGTTTTCAGTTAGTTTGGTTGATCAACTTTTTCAACCGGCATCAAACTTGGATGAAACGGTTGAAAAAGCAAGGCAGCAACCGCTGTCGTTTACGCCGGCCATTGAAAGTCGGCCGCGGGCTCCTGCCATGTTGGTTTCGGGACTCAACTTGTCAACGCTGAGAAGTCTCAACTACTCCCAGGAGTTACCACATTTCAACCGAAAACGGTTGGAAAAGTGTTCTATTGGGAAACCTCAACCGCTTCAACCGAAATCAGTTGCGGTTGAAACGGTTGATCCCAATAGAACACGACCTAAGTTGTCTATAATATGGCATTGTTTCTTTCAGTGATCAGACACTTCTCCATTTGGTGAATGTTTGTAATCTTTGTCTTCCATCAGTGAACTTTGAACAGTAACCTTTTACATGTAAAACTAAATTCTGCTTGTTACAATAATTGTACTGTTGTGATCATAGGCGTACGGGCACGATCCGACCTGGGGGGGTGGTGTCCTTTTTGCCCCGAAAAAATCACACAGTGCCCGAATGCTTGATTATTGAAATCCGTTTTTTACTCCCTCAAAATGTACGAAAGAAACATTCGTTTACAATCCTTCAAAGTCATAAAACTCGTCTCGTACGCCTATGGTTGTGATGAAAAAATTAAATTTTGTTTCTTGAAAACTTTTTGTGTTTCACTCAACTTGAATTTCCTGGGAGAGAGAAAAAATAAGGAAGCAGACCGTTTCCTTGGTGATGGTCCATACTGTAAAATCCCGACCAAAACCAGCCAATCAGAGTGTTAGCCTGAGAATTGCTTGCAATATAATAAGTAGATAATGATTTAATAACAAGAAAGTATGCTTACATTGAAGCTTTTCATCTATGCTTCCCCTTGAAGTGACCGACAAAGCACATATAAACTCTCGGAACTCAATTGTCCCATCCTAGGCAAAAAATAATTTGGAATAAGATTACTTTTAGCCAAAGTCTTAAAACAAAAACTTTTGACCAAACATTCAGAGAGCCATGGCCTGAAAATCTAAGATTAAAGAAATTAGGTATTAATATCGTTGGTTTGCATGTGACGTCATGGTAGCCGCTTTGGTGCATACCACCGAACGTGGACAAGAACAATAACCGGTCACTCTGCTGGGGAACTAAACGTTATTAATATGCAAATTATTCAAAAAGAAATTGTATTGACCACTTTGTCATGTGCATGAAAACCAAGAATAACCTATGCTTAACAGAAACAAGGAGGTAGACAGCAAATTAAAGAGACTGGAACTCCTTACATTTAAAACCTCCTGCACTCTAGTTTAATAAAGCACTCACCTAAAGTTTCGTGGGTCCAGAGTGGGTGTTGGTCATGGCTTATCAGAGGTCTTTTTGTGTCAGGTAGATATGATACAGCAAGACAAGAAACGCTAACATGTGGAAGTCCACAGGTTTGCACGGTTTTTGGGAGTTTGTTTTTCTGGGTACTATATATAGGGAAGTTTGTGTATAGAACTTATTGACCTGCTGACTAGTCTTCACTCTATATTGATGTAAATATTAAGGTGATTGTAAAGCTCATAAATAAATAAATAAATATCACAGAAGATAGTTATATATCATGTGCATATTTCATTTCCCAATTCACTGGTTTACACTTCCATCAAGTTCAGGGTCAAAGTTTCGGTTTTGCGAGTCAGCTGTTAAGCAAACACACTTTCAAAATCAGAATTTCAAAAGTGATTTTTTTCTGGTTTCTGGTTTTTTTCTGGTTCTGATTTTTTTCTGATTTTTTTCTGGTCTTGTGTTTTCGTTGTAAACCTCTTAATTTATTCATTTTGCAACGAAAGACATCTAAAACTACATTATAATATATTCCACCTGTCGTTGGATTAAATTTTGAAATTGCCTGACAATTTTCACACACCCACGGCAAATAAATGATGTTACTGGCTTTGTATTTTATTGTGACAATAGATCATGGATAAGTTTGGCAGCAAAAACACAACTGTCAAAAATGCCACGACTTTTTTAATGTACACCCGACTTTTCCTTTATGTATGTGTGGTATACACGTTTGTACCCATTTTCCCAATTGACAGGTCTAAAGATGAAGTACTTTCCCTGCAGCTTTAACATACAACAGTTTTTTTGGGGGCCAGATCAATAGAGCAACTGTAAACCATTATCCCAAATGGTCCCTCCAGAGAAAAAATTGAAAATTCAATCTCCCTTTTTTCTCTTAGACATTTTTGGTAATTTTCTCCAATACATCTAAATGCAAATATTATTTCCTTTAGTTGGAAAATTATTGGCTTTGCAGTATTGAGTTGTCATTGTGATATGTACAATACTTCTGCTTGTATTCTCATATTGTAAACGTGACTTATAAAACAAACAGTTAAATTTGCCTTGTGTTTTCGTTGTAAACCTCTTAATTTATTCATTTTGCAACGGAAGACATCAAAAACTACATTATAATATATTCCACCTGTCGTTGGATTAAATTTCGAAATTGCCTGACAATTTTCACATACCCGCGGCAAATAAATGATGTTACTGGCGTTGTATTTTATTGTGACAATAGATCATGGATACGTTTGGCAGCAAAAACACAACTGTCAAAAATGCCACGACTTTTTTAATGTACACTCGACTTTTCCTTTTAGAGTTAATCACAAATATACATGTATGTGTGGTATACACGTTTGTACCCATTTTCCCAATTGACAGGTCTAAAGATGAAGTACTTTCCCTGCAGCTTATAAGTATTTGCCTAAAATGGATTGACGAAATGGACGAGAAAAAAAAGTTATTGTTTGCTCTTAAGCTTAAATTAACGGTAATTAATGTTAGAACAATACAAGCTCCCATTTTAAAACAGTCTTAAATGATAAAAGGTATCATGTTTTTCTTAAAGTCCCAGCATCGAGACAGTATGTTTTAATATAAGTAGAACAATTCTCAAGAATAGATCATCAAGGTTGGGCCACCGCGACCAGTATTAGGCAAAACTTCGGACAGTAATTGCTGTTGTTGGGAATAAATGATATCCCCAAGGGAGAAAGGGGCTTTCATTATTTACATGTTTACTTCGCTATGCTGTGTATTTTTAACATCTAGCCAAGATCTTTAATAATTCCGAGAACATCCTTTCCATTGTTACTCTGCAGTAGGTTCATGACCTCAAAGTGAATATCGCTTTAAAATTGAATTACCTTATTTTCATCAAACACATTGAATACGAAAGACGCAAACTTTGACGGGTCTCCGAAGGGAAAGAATTGTTTGTAGATTTTCTGGAACTCCTGTTGCGAAAGACAAACAAGAACAAGGATGTTTTTGCAATCAACAGATATACCGCCGAGGGTAATTAAATTTATCTCAACTCCACATAATTTAATTTTATAAATACAACCTGAAAGACGAACGGTTGGAAGGCTGTATTTACTATTAATAAGGATTTTTTTTTTCAGGGCCGGGTCGATCTCCGTTGAAACAGAATTTCTAAATTTACTTACCAGCTCGTTAAGATTGCCTGACGGGCAGTCCTTTAGGAATCCCTTATACCTAGAGAGAAAAACAAGTTGCAAATTAACCACTTCATACTTCCCACAGAGAGCAAAGCGCAATTTAGAGTCATCTGTTCAAAATTTGTCAGCATTTTTACGGAGAAAAATCTTACCATTGTTGTAGTTCTTTTTCAGTGACTGAAAGAAATATCGAAAGCAACAAAGAACTTAATAGGGGCACTTGATGGTCAGTCTGCACAATACATTCACAGCACTCCAAATTAATATCGTCGCCGAGTTTGAGCATGCATGTCACACGGTTTCTTTGGTACCATGACATAATATCTGTGTGCGAGAATCGTTTGCGGACAATCACACAACATGGAAACAAATGTTCGACTTACAATATGTCTTGTTCACAAGTTCTTGCACCAATTCTGGTTTCAGCTTACAATTTTTCTGCCCCATTTCAGTCAAGGCAAAGAATAAATTACAAGACGTCGTTCCGGCCGATCGCCCATTGTACAGTAATAGAGTGTGCAAGATTTATTCATGTGTGACTTTTCAACCAACGTCACTTGGGAGATTGTGTTACAGCCTTGTGTGAGAGTTGAAACTTGTCATGCACCGACACCACTCGCGTATTTTGGCACTTTTTCTGTGCGAATTCGAAAAAATACCGTTAAAAGTATGGAGAAATTTGTGATGAATTTACGCAGTACCTTATTGACTCTATTTTAAGCCTTTAAGTCGACTCAATGCTGATTTTAAGTTCTTCAATGTTATCTGGCTTTTTCGGCGCTCTGAAATTAAATTATTTTGATAAACTGCGTCACGGCTATGAGATCAATTGCCGGTTTTCACTGTCACACCCTCATCAAAACCATTTAACAAATAAATTCAAGAGTCAAAGAGATAAAAGAAGATGAATATTCAAACAGTCTCACAAAGGTTCAGGTCTGTGCGATGTTTCGTGCGGGAGATATTCGAAGAAATGTTTTACTCAAATTTATAAGGCTTTGTATGGAGACGCCATGTTTGTGTCCCTCTCAAGGGCACAAATATGGCGGCCGGAAGCTGACAAAAACATATGTCATCGAGTTTTGCTATAAAAAGCCAGTAGTCGTCTTCTGAGGGCTCATAAACATCTATGTGAGTACTTATTCTCTCACAAGGCAGACAAGGACTGTTCAGATTGCAAAATCTCAGCGGATAAGTCACTTTTTTAACCTACGTGATAGCATTCTCGACCGCAATTTTAATATTGTGTCACGCAAAAGCTTAGAACTTCAACCTTGCTTTATCACAAGACGAAAAACCCTATCAAACTGAAAATTTGAGAAAAGACAAGTCTTCAGTTGTTCTAATAGCTAACTAAACTATAACCTCAAAAGGATTGATAATTCCTTATTTTTTTTAGTTTTGATGACGTCACGTGAAAACCAAGAATTACCTGGCAAATTGCAAAACGCGGAAGATGTCAAAGATATCATTTGAAACATGTCGTGTGTCAAAGGACTCTTTTCCTTTGAAATTGAATGGCTCAGGTAATTAGAGTCATTCTACTTTTCTCGAAAAAAGTAACCAGAACTCATGGTAAATAACATTTTTTAAAGTTAAAACAGAAATGGCAAGTATCCTCCATTGTTCTTTGCGGTTGGTAGTTTACAGCGTTGGTTATTTGAGAAAAGACCACGAGTGACAGATTATTTTCGATGTTTTCGATTCATGATTGCGAAAAAAGGAAATACAAAAAAAACTGAGCTCCCTATTCATTCTTTTTTTTTTTTTCGCAAATGGTAATGTTAATAAGCAAGGTTATCGTACTAGATATATGACCGGTAAATAGCTTGATCATATTAGGAAGTGACTGTAATGGGCTTTTTAAGGGAAAAAAAATATTTCGTCCCTAGTAAATAGCGCTATTTTGAAATTAATCGTTTCCAGCGAGATAAAGATCTGTTTTGACTAGCAAAATCACCTGCTCGCGGTAACTGACACCAAAGGGAGCTTGGACTGGAGAAGGGTTTTGCGGCCGGAAGGATGAGTATGTGAGAAAATTCCTATTCGGAAGACTCTTAAGGAAAAAAATTTAACTGCTTGGGCACACTCTCATAAACGAATGAATACCGCCTCATGTTTTTTTTTCTTCCTTGTTTTTGGAGTTGGAAGGGCTGGTTTTCGCTAGCGACGGGGTCGGAGTCGGTAAGAGCGCTTATGACCTAGGCAGAATCGGAGTCGTAAGCGGAGTCCGTGATAAGCTCGACGGAATCGGAGTCGGAAGAATCAGAACGTTC
>NC_090884.1:48288217-48300717 GCF_036669925.1 Montipora capricornis
CACAATGTCTATTCTCACTAGATAAATAATTAAATAGCTTATTAGGGACCATAAATTATACGACGGCCATGTCAATGAAATCGCCACAGCGACGGCAACAACAACGCCACACAACAACGATACCATTGGTTAAAAGAGGAAACAATAATCGTGCTGCACGTGTTTTTGCGGTATTTCGCATAACGACGATGTGAAATTTTCAAATTTGAGGTTTTGCCGACAACGTGAGCATGCAACAGAGAAACTTTCATTCTCAAATTCTACTCAGAAGCCGCTTGCACCAATTTATTTTTGGGATAATTTGCCCAAATTGTACGACGTGAACGAGATGGAATAATCGCGAAGACTTCAGATAGTGCAAAGTTATATTTTAAGGTGACGTTGCCGTCGTTAGATCTCGAGGTCCCTATTATACGTTCATGACAGCCACGTTTCCAGGGTCTCTCTTCTCTGCAGGAGCTCTTCACGACACTGGAGGCAGAGAAGAGAGACCCTGGGAACGAGGGTGCGAACATGACAGCATTAAGTGAACAATACGTCGACTTTGGACGCTTCAACGCCTGCCACCTGAAATCACCAGATCTCAAGTTCTATGGACAAGGTAAGCACACAACAGCAAATTTTGACTATCTAATAATTTGAACACCTTTCCTACCAATTCAGATAGTGGGTAGCTCGACAAGTCTGTTGAAATTGATCATAGGTGGGAAACCCTCCCGGAAGAAAAAGTGAGTTTAAAGTGAGTTGATCAGAGAAACGTATAATGTCGAGGTCCTCAAAGTCCCTATTTACGTTTAATTTTCGTTAATACGGCGGAAAATGAGTCAGTGACTTATCTCGACTCGACCCTGGCATGTGCTATATGCTGCCTTCCGGTAGAGACATACAAGATCACATAAAGCAAACGAATGTCTGAAAAATCCACACCACAACGGCATAAATACCTTACCGTTTGTTAGTTCACACAACTTCGATGGTTCGTGCGACAGGGTTTTCCGCAGACGTTTTCAGGAGTTCTTTTGAGATTGACTTTCCCGCAAAACCAGACCTTTCCAGCCAATACTAAGGATTCCATAATTTATTACCCTAAGGGTTGCGAGAGGTCACTGGTACCTTTAAAGTTCGTCTAAAAATCGCTTGGTGTGTGAAAATGCGACAGACATCCGTCTCTTATGGCAAGGAGTTGTAGACTCCTAATCATTGGGCAATCAATAAGCCGCGACTGATATGGTCAGCATTGCCCCAAAGCTGGGAATCCAAAAAAACAATATTATTTTCTCCGATTAGGAAAATCCCTTGACTATTGAGTACTGATTTTCGTCATTTGTCTCGGCACTTAATAGCTGCGTAGAAAGACAGGCTATCCGTCCATTACAATGGAGACAAAAGAATAGCCTTGGTGCCTCTTTGAGCATGACCTCTCAGTAATAGCTAAATAGGAAATATTAAAGAATTGATTACCTTTGCCGAGTGAACACTATCTACATCGTATTTACACTACTCATTAGAGATTAAGGTCACTTAGTGCTAGTATGGGGTAAGCCGGGCCATCTGACTTTGCTGCAAATGCAAGCAGTGTTAGTCATCTCCCTGAGAGAGGTCCTCCTGAGGCAAATCAATTGCTAAAGCTTGAACTATCCAAGGGTCACGCTTGGATCCTTCGCGGAACTCCTCCATCGTCAACTTTCCATCTTCGTTCTGAAAGAATTTGAAAAAAATCCAGTGTAAGGATGCCATAAAATTAGTTTTGTTTCGGGAGTAATACACCCAAGAAGGCTCAATTAAAGGACGCAGTTGAGAAAGTTGGAACCACGTTGTTTTAGCTGAGCTAGCAGTTGTATAATTGTACTTTTGTTCACAATAATCTCATCGCTCGCTCCTCAAAAATGACATGGAACAGCGCTTAGTTTTGGGGAGAAAATGAAAATTTATCCTCAAGTGTTGACGTCCTTCATAAAACCTCAAATTTGGATATTCAACGGCAAAGAAATGGACAAAAGTGAAAAACGCACGTGCAGGGCGTGCAAAGCTATTGTTTCATCGCACAAGGCCCCGTCCACACGAAAAAGTTGCGGTTTCAAAATTAAAATATCCGGATACGTATGGGCGGGGCCTAAATATGAAAATTTGTGACTTTGTCGTCGCTTACTGCGTTTTTCATAATTCTGCGGAATTCATCATTCAGCGCCAACGGCCAAACTGCTTTTTGACTTCCATCAATCAAACGTCCGACGCCAACCACAGGTGACGAAATAAATTGATGCGTGACTAACCCACCAATCAGCATCTTTGGTTCGCAAGGTACAATCGTACATGTATATTCAAACTCGACGCCGATGGAAGGCTATGGAATCTGTACGAGTCTTTTTTCACTGAAGAATTTGTAAAAACTTGAAAAATTTGTAAAAACTTGTGATAAGGGTGTTCGAGCTGTGAACTGAACAAAAACTTCAATTCACTTTCCGGAGGCAGAGTCGATCTTCCCGGTTATGTTTGGCGCTTCGCACTTGAAGGCAAGATTCCGTACCGTAGAATTATGAAAATCGCAGTAAGTTCCCCATTAGTTGTGGTTACACTAGCCCTTTTTACCCATGGGTAAATAGCATTTGCTCACGGGCAAGGACGTTTTTGTGTGTAACCGCTTTCCCTAGGCCGTAACTGCCCTAGGTACATAAAAAAGAACAAAAGAACAAAAGAACTTCCCATGACGTTTCCTGGACTCAAAAGTACGGTTTATCTGCTCCCTGAGGTGGCTTGGCCAATCAAAAAGCAGAACGTTGCTAATACACGAAGATCCCTAATTATACTAATTATACCCTATTGTTTTACCGTGAGGGGAGTCTTTTATTGTGTAACCGCATCCCCTCGGGTAACATGAAATCTGAGCTGAACCAAACCCAAACCATTGACCCTCCGGAAGGCCCCAAACCCAAGGTGTGTGTAACCACAGCTATTAGGGAGTTTACGCAAAGACGACGGCTACGGCAACGACAACGTCACAAAGCAAGAATAGCACGAATTTCCGAGCATTTTTTTTGCCGTACTCCACAGAACAACAACGCGAAATCACCAAATTTTAGGTTTCGACGACAACGTAAGCATATAACAATGAACTATTCATTTTCAATTTTTACTTTAAAACCGTTCATACCCATCCGATTACAGGATAGTTCGCTCGTATTGTACAAGGTTATCAATTTAACAAATCGGAATGATTGCGAAATACATGTAATAGCGCTAACGTATATTTTGGAGTGGCGTTTTCGTTGCCATCGCCCTTGCTTAAACGCCCTATTATCATACCACGACGCGAAATATATTGAATTGATCATGAAGACTATTGAAATGACCATGAAGAATAACGAGTTAGTGGAGTTGAGGGGTGGGGTGCAGTGTGTACCATCCCTCCCCTGGTCAGCGACTTCAATCAGCCAGTATCTTGCTCTTTTGCAATCCTTGTGGGTAAAAGGGCATTAACAAAACCTGAAACTCTTTTAACAACAACAGAGAATGAAATGCCTTTTGTTCATGCTTGTTCTTGCTAGGGGACACTTGAAAAATAATTTGATTACAAAAAGCGGATCTGCAATAGGTCAGTTTAATACTCTCTCGGTTGGACTGCAAATAGCAAACAATGCATGAAGTGATGGAAAATCTCGGAGAGGTTATTTTAATAATAATAATAATAATAATAATAATAATAATAATAATAATAATAATAATAATAATAATAATAATAATAATAATGATAATAATAACAACAATAACGTAACATCAAGAATAGTTTCTTGGAGGGTGCATTGTAATTATACATAAAAGATAGAGTTAATAATTTTGTTACCAAAAGTAATAATTTCTATTTCATAATTTTCCTTCCATGTACGTGTTTTTGGCAAACAACTGGTATTACAAAATTATGTGAAACAAACAAGCAAATGAATCGGCAAACCTTGTCCATCTGTTTAAATATCTTGTCAACCCTCTTCTTGGGAGTGTCTTCATCTTTTGGTAAATCTATAATGTTACCCTTAGGATGGAAAAACAAAGCAATGCGATAAATTTTGGGGTTGAGGAATTTTAGGGATTGATTAGAAACCTTAGATCAGAGTACAAGTATTAGTTGACCACTCAGCACATCCACTTGTATGAAAACAGGTTAACCTCTGAATCCAAGGCAGTGCATGCTCAGAACCCAGACCTTAATCCTGCAGTCATAGTCATACTTGCACTTCAGTCTGAAGGTAGCTTATATAATATTTGTGAGTGCCTGCAAGACAATTTAATTATTATGAAGAGTTGTCATAATGTAAATTACAGCCTAGATTGACAACAAAATACAAAAGATGGCCAATAAACCACCACCAGTACTTACCACCATGCAATAGATTGCTTCCACAATTTCCTGCATTTCATTTCTTGTGATGAACCCATCTTTGTCAAGGTCATAGAGACTAAATGCCCCTGAAAGAGGATTACATTCAATGATCATTCTGACTGTTAGCTTGTTCTTTGGAAAACACTACAAGAACCACTGCCCCTTTTTTTTTTTCCACTAGATACTGCAATTAATTCAAGCCTCTGAGAAACATCATATACTTACACTCCAATTTTTCATCCAAACTTCCTCGAGACGTTATTGATAAGGCAGTAATGAATTCTATGAAGTTAATTGATCCATCCTGAAGGGAAAAAAACCCTACTATGAATCTAAAAGATACAGGCTAAAGAAAAATACTTGAAGCATTACAACTTCAAATTATGAAAATATATTTCCGTCTGACCGAACTATGATAGATGACCATACTGTACATTGCAGCCTGCATTTTTCCCATTTCAAGATATTCTCTGAATTCGAAATACTAAGGCCATACATTCAAGCAGAAAAATAAAAGACTTCACTTTTTTAAGCGCTGAGAAAATGAGGTGAGGATTTGCGATGTTTAATTAAATTAACAGGTATAACTGCAAGTGGCTTTCTTCTGAATTGCAGGTAGATAGTCAGTGAGCTATGAATAGGACATTGTTACTATTATAATTTAAATACCTTTGAGCTTTGTCATTGGTGAAACGAGTCCTTCACAAATTGCAAAAAATGAAGAAATTCATCTTTACAACAAAAACTAATTAAAGTTTGAGCTGCATTATTAGTAATAATTATTTTGTTCCATGTTTTCACTGCTCCTGCAAGCAGGGTTTGAACCCCAGCCAGCCCATCACTCAGGGCCTTAAAATAATTGTTGGGAAAGTGTAATTTCATCTGCAAATGTTTGACTTTCAAGTCTTCTTGGATAAGGACTGTAAACCGCAGGGCCTGTTTCACAACCCTTGCTGTTAATAACATGGGACGTTAAAGAAGCTACACACTGTTTGCAAAGAGTAGGGAATGGAATTCCTGGTCATCTGGCTGTCCTTTTGTTGGACTACCTCAAGTGGTTCATATGTTCCCCAATAGTCCTTCAATTCCAGCCGCACAAATGCAGTGCAAAAAATGGATTAGATTAAATTAAATCAAGAAATCATACTATTTATAATAATTCCTTGGCCATGAACAAATACAAAACTTAATATTGTTGCGTTCTGAAACAAACCTTAGAGACTCCAACAAACAAATGGCCAATACTCAGAAGTTCTAATCAGGGTTGTAGCTAAGGAAAATGCATGCCGGTTGAAAGGTTAGGTGGGGCGGCTGATAGTACGTGCGGCGCGCCTTCTGGGGTTGGTGATTCCAACCCCGGGGGGAGGGTATAGCTACCACGCCTTGCGAAAACAAAGTTATGGCAAAGGGAGAAAGAGAAAGAGAAAACGGAAAACAAGCGCTCAAAACAATATTTCATTTGAATAGGTTTGCCTCTCATAGAGCTACCAAAACTTGAGGTAGTCCAAAATTATTTTATTCAAATCTTTTCAGTTCGACAATATGTTTGATATCAAATGATAGCAAGTGATTCAAGAATCGTTTATTTGCCATTTCATACAGAACGATCGCTGGCCAAAATCCAGCCAGCGAATTTCGCCGGTGGCGGGCGCTTAACGACAACCCTGTCTAATGAGAATTCATACAATTAATCACCATGAGGTTAAAAAGTACTCACTGAATTCTTGTCAAACACTTTGAAAACAAAGGCCGCAAACTTTGAAGGATCACCGAAAGGAAAGAACTGCTGATATATTTTTTGAAATTCCTAAAAGAAAAGAGAATGACATCCAGTATTGTGCTGAAAGGTTACATGTATGCCATTTCCTAAGGATGTCACCTTTCCCGTCAAAAACATTTTTACAAGATATTTTATACTCTGTATAACACCCTTTACCAAAACCAGAACAAAATTTTTGTATCTCATTGCTTATCAGCAGCTCTGATTTCAGACTAAACAGGATAGTTGCAAATACCACGCTCTTTCACATTCATTTTAACTCCAAAATTTTGTATTTGTGAACTGTCCAATTTCTCCAGTTTGCTCTCAAATTTAATTACTTTTTACAAAGAACCAACATTTAAGATACACATAATTTCCAAGATCTTCTTTCAAAGGAAAAAAGTCAACACAAATGCTGTATAAATCACCCCCCTCCCCCACTCCTCCCAAAATAAAAATGTGAAAATGGTTTCACTTTTTTTCTTTTGTTAAGAAACAACAAATTCAGGTGCTTTTGTCATTTGCAGTGATAGTATAGTTCTTTTAGGATGAGTATCGGAGATGTAAATAAAGAAATCACACAGAATTCGATGGGAAGAAGATAGTAAACAGAACTACAGAATGGCAATTGTGCATGCAAAATAAGTTTAAGGGGCTTCGATATTATGGCAGTTACCTCACCTAATGTTATCTGGAAGAAATAAATTATTATATATTGATTTGGGACGAAAAATGTAAGAGCAGATGGACCTACAATGTAGATTGTATTGCATTTCCTCCTTTGACATAAATGCGCACAATCCATGTCAATGTCAAGCTCACTTCATTTCAAAATCAATACTCAACAATTGTTTCAGGATAAAAGCTTGGAAAGCCTGTCAATGTAATTCCAGAAATCAAAGAGAATTTTTCAGTTGGCGAGTTTGACAGGTTATCATAAAGTACTACGCTTTCATTAATATAAGATATCAATAAATCATCTCAATTAAGCTTACATCAACGCAAACTACGAACTTGGAGAGGTAACAAGAGACTAAAAGGATATTGCATCGAACAAACAAGCTCCTTGATAATTATCTAAATTTTAACGGGAGAGCATAAACCAAATTAGTTCTAGGCTTTTATCAAACGCTTGAATCTAGGCTTAATTAAAAAAGCGTTTCATTATTGATTAGTTTACGGTTAACAGATTTTTCTGGAGATGAATTGAATTGAAATCTATGCAGGAGTTATGCAAAGAACAATTAAAATAATAATAACATAAAATGTGTTGTTATGGCTTAAAATGTGCTTCGGATAATGAATATATTTTCGATACCCAGCGAACAGTTTCGCTTGATGTTGTACAAGCTAGTTCATGAATTTTAAAGAAACCTGACTTCCAAGGTTTAATAAAACAATACGGTAAACAGTCAAGCATCGACTCATCGAAGGATACGCGCAATAAGTACAAAAATAGATGTGAATGTTTATTTTAATAAGTCATGATTTCGCGCAAGATCCCAACAAAAAAGACGCTTAAAATGTCACAAGTACAAGCATCGTGCGAAATTTAATTCATGTCCAATGAACGCTTCACTCTTACATACGACGTGCAAGTTTTACCTCTTGTTTGAGTTCACCAGAAGGACAATCCTTCATAAAGTCTCGATACCTTTGACATAAAAGACAAACAAATGTAAATGCTGCGAAGATGGCCTTAATTGCAAAAATTAAAGACAAGTGTTTACAGTCACAACAAAAACAAAACACGGCGCACGATCGATTTTCATGATAGAATTAACACTCACCACTTCTGTAATTCTTTTTTATCGACTGAAGGAAGAAAAACAATTAGTGATAAAGTAAACAAGAAAGAACGATTGCTAACCAAATCAAACAAGCTATACCACATTATTTGACAGTGACAACGTTTTCTCAAAATCTGAAGGTCTGGACTTACAATACGTAGATTTAAGCAACTCTCGTATTTCGTCTTGGGAAAGTTTACTTCCCTTGTGCCCCATAATACTGAGAAAAGTTGCGGGTTCAAGACAGCAGCATAATTCTCTTATCGCATTTATCAACAACGGTTCTTAGCCGCCATTTTTTCATTCGGTGTGATATCCCATATGCCTTCACGGTGCTGTTGTTCCATTCGCCACCCCTACCAGATGTGATAGACCTCGCAAATACTTTTGGCAGGATCTCGAAATCTCGAAAGCGTTTTTGGTAAGTCTCGAAGTCTCGTTTTTGCATGGTTTGTTTTCACTTTTTTTGAGTCTCGAAACGTTTTACCGAGGAATCTCGGGCTCGCATTTTTAACTAGGATCTCGGCGTCTCGGCGAGTCTCGGATTTTACCATTCGCCACCCCTTCTAGTTGAAAGGTGTGTAAATAAAAATGCAACTTTTATATTAACATGAAGAATATTTTGTTCTCTGGATAGTGACTCATCCACTGGATAAAGTTATCCTGGGGCCAGTTGGGCTCACCTCAGACGTCGTGAGATTTCCTTGGGGGGTAGTTCGCAGGGCACAGGAGAAGGAGCTCTCATAGCCGTTCTATACTTTTCTTTGTCGCAATTAATTTATGCTTCTCCTGCGCCCGGCCACGAGGATGGGCTGTACAGTACTTTTGTGGATCTTTGTGAGTTTAAGTCGCGTGTTGCGTGTGTGACAAAGTGAGATCGTGAAATGTGTTGTAGAACTTAACTCAGGTGAAACGAATCTTGCACTGAGGCTCTGAATAATTGAAGTTGGCCAAACGGATTTGATAAAAATAAAACCTCTCCATCAAGTATACACTTATATCATGGTTGGGAGGGTAAAAGGGCGCACTTAATTTGGAGCCTCGCTCTGTTGTGGTGAAAGTGATTAAGTGATTAAATAGAGCCGGCGGAAAGCTAGCAAAACTTACCAGACTTACATCATTGAGGAAATATAACAAACAACTGGGCCACAATTATTAGGCCATGTTCTATAATAGATTTGACGGATCCGGGCATTAACTATCTTTCGTCGAGATATTCGGGGTGCAAGCTGAAACTAGCGGGAAGAGAGAATGTCGTTTACTAGCTGCACGGAGCACGGTATGTTAGATTTGTATGAGGTCGATTGTAAGAATTGTGAGGAAGAAGAAATCAGGTGGAATTTTTTGAGAGATTGAGCATAACGACGTTTTTGCTACTCGTTATGAAAGCATGAAACTCTCTCGTCTTAACTTGGTTTTCTCTTTTTGAGAATTAGCGAGATATCTGTAGGCAATAACGGGCAATGAATGAGCTAAAATAAAACATATATATTTTAATTTTTGATGAACAGAGAATATTACATGGCCGCGCAGAGATACGAATTTCTCTTCTCTTGTTCAAATGAGTGAGCTACATTGGCTCTCCTCTGTGTTTGAATTTTTCCTGTTTTCGGAAGTTTTTCCGCAAATCTTAAGCTTCATTTTATATGACTATGGCTGAAATGATATTGTGTCTTATAAAGATTATTTCGGGGTCAAGCATTCCTGGTATTGACCAAAATGAGCGAGCAGCAGAGTCTTTATGAACACACATTGTAGGGTATGGAACAAAAATAAGAGTATTTATTTTTCATATTGTTATAATAGAACAAAAGTCCATACCTTTTTAAGGGAACGGAAAATCAAAGACAATAAATATGTACTTTATCGATGTCTATTAAATTTAATATTTGGCTGAGCGCTGTCGCGATGCGGGCCACGTTAAGCGAGGAAACGCCATTATCCTTGATTAGTGTTAAAGCCGCACTTTGCTTTATTGGAAATATACATTTCTATTCTTCAACCCAATTTTCTTTCCCCCCGGCGTTCGCTTGTAGGAAATGACACAAATTGTCGCTTATTTTTTCCCGAGTGGCTACATCAAGCAGAATAAAAACATAGACAAACAGGCGCAAAGCATGCCGTTCGACAGAGAAAACCTTAACTACACACAACGTTTTCCTCTCAGTTTACAAACCTACTGCGACCTTTCACTTACAAACCGGATCACAGTAATTCACTTATTACCATCCTCACAACAAATCACATTACGTTTCCAACTACCAGTCACAACACAGACCAGTGCCTTCACTTGCTTCAGTTCACTGCAAGGGGTTATTCAAAGGGCAGTCACTACCAACAGTCCTTGTCAGGAGGTAACAAACTCCTGGGCTAAAACCATTTTCTAATTTAGTCAAGAAATATTTTTTGCAAGGAATTTCAGACTCTCATTCCAATATAGTTCTGATGCCTTTGCTTGAAGCGCTGTATTTTCTCCACCTAGAATCCAAACATCGTTGTAAATCTTTACATATTGCTTGGAACAAGGGGGCAGATAACAAGGTGTTATAAAATGGCCAGCCCCTACAAGAGGCAGACTCTTAAACAGGGACCCTTTCCCATGTTGGTCCATACGCTGAAATATTTCCCTGCACATCCACTCTATTTCAGGGTTAAGCTGATCTGCAAGGCCATACACGAACAACACAGGACATGTAATATTCTCCACTGGCACAAGTGACGGTGATCCCGTTTTACAAGCCTCTTTCCTTTTAAAAATTGAAAAAAACTTTTGGTAGCTGGTGTAGTCTGCTGCCATTGTTTCAATGGGATAACCTGGTATGGTGAAAGTTTTGCATTTAAACGAGCAACCAATGAGAGCATGAGGTCCGGAAATTGATATCACCCCTTTGATTTTCAGAGAAAGTTGTGATGCAATTGTCATGGCAACAACTCCACCAAATGACAAACCAACCAGACTGACACCATCCGAATTGATCCTGGGGTGGGCAGACAACCAGTCAATTGCCATCTCAAAATATGAAAGGTCAAGAACATCATACTTCTGAGGAAGATCTCTAAACTCACAATATGCCAAGACTAAAGTTGCAAACCCACTGGATGCCAGAAGAGCTGCTCTGTCCTCTCTAAGGCCACCTGTGCGACCCCACATGTCCACGACACCTGCAAATGTAAAATACTTGCCTGTTAAGGGGGGAAGGGGGTAGTTCTTAACTACAGAAAGACAATGGTTGCTAAGGAACTGTTGTTGTTCAATCAAGAGCCCTAAAAAAAAGAATGGACAGATAGTTCCTTGAAGTAACCTTTTCAATGGAAATCTGACATCACTTTAACTAGAAGGCGCATGCGCAACTAGTTCCAGTTCTCTGTCGTACGTTTCAGTAAAAAACATTTAAAAACTCTCAGGAAACGAAAGAAAGAGGCGGATGGATCATTTTTCGTAAACTATAGCATGGAATTTCTACTTGGACAAAGAATAGAGCTGAAATTTTGAAAAGTGGATCAAAAGAGGGCCTTATGACGTCACAAGGTTTTTTTTTTTGAGAAATAATTTTTTTTAAAATCCATGTACAGATTTTTTTTTGGAAGTTTCTTATACAGTTGCAGTAAAAAATGTGAAAAAACAGAGTTAACTCGCTGTCACGTGATTTACCAAATATGGTTGTGAGTTGAACCAGACAAAGAAATGTTAAATAGAACACAATTTGCAAAAAAGGATAACTGTATTAAGGGACTCGAAAAATGACTATTTGAGGGAGTCTATAGCAACGGTTTGGTAGTTAAGAGCCACTCCCCTTGATCCATATTACGTATGAGATGTGCCATAAGCTGTAAGGTAATCTTTGCAGGTTTGCAATCTTTCACTTTTTCGCATAAGCCCATAAGTTTTGTATCAATCACCCAAGAAATGAGTACTGAAATTCAACTCTCTCTTGCATGTGATTTGAACCTTCAATGCCATTGTATAAAGTGCTGTTATTGTTCGTCTACTATCATGAGGAGACAGAAGTAGCTCTTCGGGAGTCACGCTTTACAGCTTCGAGAGAGCGTGATTACAACAGAAAAAGATATTGTATTGCATCATCTGAAGTTATCTGACAATTCCGGCATATTTGTCACGCGACTGAATCACGACATATTCATCAACCACATACCGCTAGTTTGTCAAATTTTGATTGAAAAGTGTATGCATGCGCTCCCAGATAAGCACTTTTGCCATCAAATAATTTTGGGAGTTTTTGATTTCTAATCAGTTAACCAATTACCAAACCGTAAAGGCTTAAAATTGAGAAAGTAGCCTGCTTTTAACGTGGACCTCAATTTGCATCTAGCATGAATCTATGTATTAGGTAATTCTCCTGCTAAGCCTGACCCTAACCGTAACCCTAACGTGTGGAGATATCTTAAGCTGGAGAACAATCAGTATAGAATTTATTTATTCTAAGAGTGATTTCTTTATTTCGTACGCACGTACCCAAGAAACCTTAAACAATTGTTATATCAGGAAATTGTGAGAAATATAAAAAAAATTAAAGGAAAATAGTTAAGCTTACCATGGAAGGGCCCATCTCCA